>NW_008825270.1:1576885-1593136 GCF_000699105.1 Pygoscelis adeliae | reverse complement strand
CCTGAAAGAGTGGTTTGTTTGGACAAACGCCATTTTCATGTCCAGAAAACCTACAGTTCTACCCTATTAAGTGAGTATGAATAATTTTCTTCCTACTCCGACATTTTGAGTTATACTGTAAACTATATCAAAATTGCACTTTTAAATGCATTTTGGACAATAAACTTCAGGTCTTCAATCAGCTATAGAATAATTTTTAAAGTGCAATCTCTTGGCAAAGCCTTTTTGCAGTTTCCAGATTTTGCAACTAGCTGCTTTGAGAAACAAAAAAAAATTCTATTAGCTCATACTTGTCTTTGTATGAGTAAGAAAGGAATCAAGCATCAAAGATTACGGGTACAGTGTTCTAATACAGTCCTGATAGTTTTATACACTTTGTTCTAACTCAGTTGAATTGCTGTCAGGCCTCATTAAGATCAAACATTTAAGATAATGGAAGTCTGTGATCTTCTCCGCTATACATTGTTAAATCATGTTTAAGATAGATCTGTAACTTTAAACAGAAAGGCGAGATTTCTGCATATTGCATAAGAGAATGTGATACTGGTAAGGGGTATGGCATTTGCCTGAAGGGACAAGTGGCAAACAGCAATGTAATAGTAACATGTAGAAGCAATCATCCCAATTTCCTTTCTGAAATCCTCTTAATCACTTCATTGGTCAATGGCACATGAGTTATTCTTGAGTGAGCTGACTGGGCAAATAAGGGAGATAAAGTGATTCATTTGATTCCTACAGTTCAAAACAACTGATCATTTAATACCTGATCATGAAAGTAAACCTAAAGTGGATTTAATACTATCAAGAAGACAACATTGGTTAGACAACAAAAAAAAAAAAAAAAAAGAAAGTCTGAACTTGGGACCTTTGAGTACTCATCCTGAATTAGTTTGTTAATTACGGTTTGGCTTTGGCAAGTCATAATTCATCAGGAGAGGAGTAAAAAATGGAACTTAAATACTTGTACTCTGCATGCTTTAACGTCTTCATTCCAGAGAGAAGACTCTCATGTGTATCAAACATTGAATTCATCATTACCATCATCCACACCTCTAGAAACCTCCCTTTGTTTATTTTTTGTGGCAGAAATCCAACAGTCATTGTAAAGGACAGAGACACAAAAAGTTGCAGGGGAATTTTTTGACCCTGCTGTTGATTAAGTTCAAACATTTTTGAGAAATACTGCATTAAATATAATTTTCATAAAAATATGATGAAATATAATGAAATATAATGAATTACCAGACAGATATTAAAAAACTAATCTTCATTCTTGTTCATTAACAATGAACAAAGAGAGGTGGCATCCTTTTTTGTTGTTGTTTTTCTGAAGTGTAAGTCCATTCACCCTCAGTTGTCTGTCACCAACACTTGAATAAAAATGTAGGATCAGGAGTTTAAGAAACTATTTAAATGGATGCAGTGAGCCAGATCCTGTGTCAGTGAAGCTACCCTGATTTATACAAGCTGTGGATCTGGCCTGTGAATTTTATTTTTGACAGTAAACACTATTACAGCACAGTCAGAACTTTCTACAGGCATTCTTCATACTATAGAGCACTGGCTCAGCATCCATAACTCTAATTTTGTGTTGAATGACCTGATCTTCATGCACTGAATTGAAACGGAATCTTCCTATTAAAAGAACATTCCAAGACGGCAAAATTCAGCGTGCATTCAGAAAAGAGAACTTTTTTTCTCAGGGGGATGAAGAGTCAGGTCACTTTAGTTGAAGTATGAAGTCTGGATCTTTGAATTTTATTTGTCTTTTTGATGATTGCGCCACCATGTAATGGGCAGAGTGGCATGGCCAATGACCTTCATAAGGCACAAGGTCTTCACAAGGTGGCTCCCTGGGATAGATTTGCTAGTTCATACTGATGTATGGGAGAAAGGAAAGACTGAATGTCCAAACTAATCAGTAGCGATCCCTTTGGAGTTTGTGTCTAGTTATAGACCTTGCATC
Source organism: Pygoscelis adeliae (assembly GCF_000699105.1). Taxonomy (NCBI): domain Eukaryota; kingdom Metazoa; phylum Chordata; class Aves; order Sphenisciformes; family Spheniscidae; genus Pygoscelis; species Pygoscelis adeliae. The sequence goes on along the minus strand of NW_008825270.1, from coordinate 1,591,170 downwards.
CACAATATGTATAGAGAAATTAAGTGAAAGTGTTTTTGTTGCAGATGGAATCAGCCATTACTCCTTGCAGTCTGCAAGGAAGGTGTAGCAAACCCATGTTCAAAATCCTTTAATCAATAGTCTGAGAATCAGAATTTCAAGAAGAGGACAGTAGTAGCCATACACCAACTTCCAGGTGTACTGACTACTGTGGCTGCATTGTCTGTTCAGCAATCACTAATGAAATTATTCTTCTCACTCCCTAGTATGTTCTTACTTTGCCTTTCAGTAAAAATTGGGAGATAAAGAATAGCAGTGAAGAGCAATTGAATATGGTCTAGTAAGTGCCTTTCTCACTCTTAAGTACTGCTTGTTTAATTTCATTTTGAAAAATGAAGCTGTATTTAGTATAAATGTGAGGGATCCTCGTAAGAAGAAAAGCATCCCAAACCATTAAAAGAAAAAATCTGTTCTTTTTGCTGCTGTATAATTTTGAAATGACTTAGTAATTTGTACTATAGGAAAAAAAAATTGCTGACAACTTGGACACCAGACTGCAGGTAAATGAAATTTTAAAAGGAGGATTTAGTACTCTTTAAGAAGGAAAAATGAAGTTGTAAGTTCCTGGCAGACCCTTAATTAAATTGAAAGGTGTCTTGCTATGCTACTTTTATACATTAAGGAGAAACTATTAAGTCTGTTTTGCTGACTGCCGTATACTGCAGTCTTGCAGATTACATTGCTGGGCTGCTTTGTGGAGCAGCAGCAAACTCTCCCCCCTTAAACAGCTGTAAAGTATTACGGTAAGATTTTAATACAGCTTTGCTCTCTTGTTCTTGTGGTTACCTATAAAGAGGACTTTAAATCCCATTATTTGCCACTGAGCATTAATTTGTTACCTGTTTTGAGTAAGAAAAGAAGCAGCAGTTGCTGAAGGCAGTCTAAACAGCAGATATTGAATGTTTACAGGTCCCACCAAATGATGGCTACTCTCTTGCAGTATCTGTCTTCACTTTTAAGAAGAGGTAAGATAATTCATGGCTAACTCTTGCCCAAGTAATCTCTCATGCTATGTCTCACTCAAGACAAATGTCAGGGATAAAAGAGACTGTCTAGCACATGCTTCTGCAAATACTGATAGATAGATTATCAGTATGCATATGTTACTGTTGACTAAAGGATGTGGAGTACTAGTCTGCTCACATTGGATACCTAGCTTTCTGTTTGTCCTGAAAAAGATCCATTGTATCTGCTGAACAAGACAGAGAGTTGCAAGAAGTTATTTTAGCAATTCCATAAAAGCAGATTGTTCTTCCAAGCTGATCCTACAGCAGTGCTCTAGTGCTGTTCTGACAGAAATACTGTTCTCTAACATGATACTTGTGAATGAGAAATCCAATCCACCTGCAGTCAAGGCTTCTTTTGCAAATGCACTTTCCAAAACAGTAGGGAAATTTACCCTAATTGTTGTTGTATGTCAAATTTGAGCATAGATATATACCCCACATTTCTAAAGTTTGTCTTCGAGTTCAGTTGAAGATAGCAGTCTTCAGTATTTCTTGATATAACATGGTAAACTGTAAAAAAACCTGCTATATTTCTCTCCAGAAATAACTAGATTTCAGTGGAGAATAAGGTTAATTCTGATATTGTTTGCCAATGTAGGATTTAAAACTCACAGGGAAACTTCTAGCTAAAAATCAGTATATAACTGTAAGCTATTACCATCTATTAGTCAATGTAAAACCTCTTAAATCCCATGTACACCAGACATAACACATTATAAAAGCTGAAGATAAGGACCTCTCTTCATTCATTGTGGGGTATGTCTGCTGTTTTTATTTCATAGCTATGATTGCAACCCTGCATTTCATGGTACTAAGGAAGAAAAAAGAGAAGAAGAGAGGAGATAACTTATAATTTAGAAGTTTATTTTTATTTTTAATATAAGTTTATTATTTATTTTTATTATTAGAAGTTTTATTTTTTTAAGAACTAAAACTAAATCCATTCTTAGTGTATGATTACCATTCTTCCAGCATTTCAGCAATCAGAAGAGAGATCTTCTTCATTACACATTTAAAACAAAAGCATTTGTCTTATCTTTACCATTTGAAGCCTATTTTATAAAAGCTGAATTTTCATAGCAATTGGCTATCTGAACCTCCTGATATTCCTCAAGAATGGATTAGTCTAGTTCAAAGGGTAACAAGGATCACAAACTTCAGCTGGAATAAAAATAATTCTGGTTTCATTGACTTGAATGGAGCAATGCCAGTTTATCCCATCTGAGAACTAGACTAAATTCAGCCAATTTCTGTAAAATTACAGAGAGAAAGATTGCCTTCATACTTCTGGAATGGAAAGAATTACAAAGAAAAGAAGCCACAGGAATGTGCTATGTATATCACTTCTTTTTTTTCCTCCTCAGAGCCATAGAGGAGCTCACATATAAAAAAAAATGTTTTTTTCATCATCCCCTCCCTGATAGTGATAGCTTAGGTTTATATCTATGGCTGCAGTGTTAGAGGAAGTTCTTAAATCTGTGCATGCACCTTATCTCTGATACCCAGCAGCTCTCCTGTCGTTCATGAAATCCTTCTGAGATTTAGATCCCAGTCCAGAAATAACGTCTAGTAAAGGAGATCTCTGTGCTTCTGTGTGAAAAATGTGAGACATAACTCCCTGTAGTCTTCGCTAGTTCTAGCTGCTATTATTACATCTTGTCACTTCCTGAGCTTTCTTAAGTATTGAGCATATGGACAGCAATATGAGTGAAGAAATGAAAGTGTTTTTCCCAAGATGCTTGAACCCAGGTTTTAAAATCATTCTTGCAGATCAAGGGCAGACGTCAACAGCCAATTACTTGGTAATAGCTGCCATTAGGCACACTTGCACTAGTGAATATAGCTAGAAATATCAGGCAAATAGTAAAATGTACTCTACAATTAATTATGTAATCTTCCAGACTAAATGGTCCACTATGTGAGGTAGGTCTGTAAGGCAGAGCAGTGCTGGGGATATATATACCATACAGTGCCGGTATTTAAATGCATCATTAGCACTTATATTTATCATTGTTCTTAGCAGCCCAAAACCACATGGAAACTGGTGTGAAATACTCTGGTAAGAGAGAGCCTGATGATGCCAAAAGTCTTCAGATGCATACTTCATGGGAGGGCTGCGCTATCAATGTATTTGCCCACTTGAAGTGCTTACATGAACCCCTGTTAATGACTGCTTAAAATATTTAATGTACTTATTCTCATGCATCATTCTGGAGCAGAGGGTATAGATAAGAATCCAGGAAATAGTTCTCAGCCAGAGAGATCTGGCCACATTAACACTTTTGTCATTCAACTATAGTTTTGATGTGCTCAGGCTGGAGCAATAGTTAGAATTAAAAAATTCAGAAAATATTTTCCTGATAGGAAACAAATAGTGTTTTTTTTACAAATAGTGTTGAACTAAATTTTACAGAGTGTATTCAGTATACCTATGCATGCATAAATACATGTATTTGAATGCAAGCTCCACTGGCTGCTTCGTGTTTTCATACTGTCTTTAACTATATGGCCAGATCATATTTTTCCAATAGTAACTCTGTGTCTTTCAATGTACAGAATGAAAAAAACCAACCTGAATTCAGTACTTGGGCTTTTATCAGAAATGTTCTCCTTTTTTGTAACTATTTGTTACCATAAGGTATGACAGCTGCTTTAAAGCTGTGTTGAGTGTGTCTGTACAATTTTCAGTGACTATACTATAGGCATATCCCTAGCATGGAATATTTCATCTGTAAATGGTTAAAATTTTACAAAGTTGTAAGAAACTGAAAACAGTTTCACAATGGCAGATGCTGGACATCCTTAATAATAGGTGGTATCACTGCTGTCTGTGATAAATATATTTGTATTGCTATACAAGTGAGCATAGTAATGGAAAGCTTTACCGCAAACAGGCATATTTATATCCTTGAATAACATCAGTTATGAAATTTATTCTACTTTGGACAGATAATTTTCAAATTTGTTTTGAACCTTGGGTTCACTTTCTTGCTATACATTTTTAAAGTAGCAGAGTAATTTCTTGGAATCTTTTAAGAATCAAATATGTTAATAACTTGACATTTTAAAATATTACATTACTTTTGTTTCATAGCATGCTTTCACATACATGAACTCTGTCTTTTTAGCTATCAGTTAATACTTTTCCTTTTATGTTACGTAACAGTTTTAATTAAATGAAAATTAAATTTCCATCTCCCTGAAACCTATCCTAAAAGAATGGCATCAAAGCCCTAGTGCTTACATCAGCAATAATCTGTAGTTGGCTCTGTATAGCAAATTCTTATTGACATATAAGATGGAGTCCTGACTCCACTGAAATCAAAGACAAAACTCCTATTGGTTTCTGTAGGAGTCAGTTTGTACCCATGATTTTCTCTCACGGATCTAGTTAAAAATGGAAGTCTGTGCTGGGCTCATGAACATAGAATACTATATCAGCACTTCAGAGTCTGAACAGCTGAACAAGCAGGCAGCACTGCTGATATTGGACATTGTATCCTGTTGGTTAACTTGAAGCAGATAAACAGCACTTCAGTGAAAATGGTCATTTGCTAAAGAAGTATATGCCAGCTTTCCTGGATCTGACATGAATTTCATATTGATGTAATAATACTTTGAATTTGGCCAGTGATTTCAATAAGCAGGCTATAAGCAGCCTACATAGAGAAGATATTCCATCGCATAAATGTATATTCATCAATTTAAAAAACATGTCTATGTGAAAATACGAAGTAATCTATTATTTTTCTCTATAAGACATCACAGTGTAAAGTTTCAGAGAGATAACGTCTTCTCTATCTTTATCATTTATGATTCTTGGATTTATAGATGGTCTGGACAGAAAGAGAATAACTCATATAATTTCCCACTGTTTCTCGCAAACTCCTTTGGAGCCTTTGATTTTCACCAAGCTGCATTCAAAGCTTTCTTTGTTAATGGTAACTTTTTCAGGCAGATCTACATTATCAATTCTTGAATCAGTCCATATATTCTGCGAAGATATGCACTATGTTTTGGATACCTCAGGAAAACACATTGGGATGAATGATATGGGATTGTGATAGTGCCTCATTTCAGCACATTTAGAAACAGAATACTCCTATATTAACAAGTTACTTCAGAATTAATTTAACATTTGAATAAAATTAAAACAGGTTAAAGTAATAATACATAATTAGTTTTTGTTTGCAATGTTCAAAGTAGAAAACACAGTTATGAAATTTGACTTAGTTATGTCTCTCTGGTTTTGCTTCCAGTGCCTGACTAAGCTGTCAAGGATATTTTTTACCTGTTAAGGTAAAATTCAAATGTAGTCTTACATATACATGTGTGACCCTATGACTATGCTTTATACAAACATATTCGGGGGTTAATGCACTTATTATTGGAATTTAGTAAATAAAACATTAGTAATTAGTCACTTTAGAGTGAAACTTGTTTTGGAACATACTATCTTTCAAAAGTGCTATGGTCCATGAAACATATCAGTCCTTTACTAGGTCAGAAACAGATGTTTGTGGCAGAGGGACTGACACTTGAGAGGATATGATTATTGCAAATGGAAAAGGTGGAGTTCATGTTATCCTGGACTGGTGCAGTGGTGCCAGAAGATACTTTGCCTAGTTGCATGTGAAACAGTTATGAACCTCTTAACTATTACCCTCTTCCCTTTCCTTCTTCAGCTAGTGAGGATAGTTCCCTGAATGTGAACTGTTGTTCTTTTTCAAGTGATTTACATCTTCCTAGTTGGATAGCCGCAAATGATAATGAATTTGGAACATCACATTTTGCCACTTGTACAGTTCTATGGCAGGAATTTTTTTGAGGTTGTTTTAAACATTTGTGTTTAAAAATCAGTTCAGGGCAGGAACCCTGTCTGACATAAGGCTTATATGAAAGGTTTCCTGTGGTGAATGATCAGAAGATCATGGCACATATATTGGAGAGCCTTGCCAAGAAGAAGTTTTGAGAACAGTTCACAGGGAAAAGGTGACAGTAGGTCCCCAGGAGTCCCTGCCCATTCCAGTTGTAGGAAGGATTGGATGGGGTCCCAGGTGATCCATACCGGTGCCTGCGGCCTGTTCTCTGGGTAGAAGAGAGGAACACTTCTCATGAGATGTCCAATGAGTTTCAAGAAGGAATAGCATAGCAAACATCATAAATTGTAATTTCAAATTCACAATGTATTTCTTCAAACTTGCCATCTATAGCATCAACAGCTTGCGGCAGATACTTGATAGTACCTACCAAACCGGAAGAACATCTGAATACAGTTCTGTAGGAGAAGGAATGAGAGCAAGAAGATGCAGATGAAATGACAAATTTAGGATATTTGATGCATTTCTGGATGGTGTGCAAATACTATGATAAGAACAGTAATACAGGAATCTGTAGAATAGGACAGAACACTTCCTAATATTTAATCAAATTCAGTTTTAAATGTCATGGAATGTTGGTTAGAAGACAATTTGATGATCACACCCTTTAATACATACATAAAGTCCACATTCTGGTGGAAAAGTGATTGAGGAGTTCTGGGTCCTTGTCCTGCCTCTGCTGCTGACACCTTTCATCATAGCATATCCACCTGGACTCTTGAGGACTGCTGCGAGCAAGATTCATCCATGCTCTGCTCAGACTCAGACTCTGTCTTTGTGCTCTTAGGGCCAGGCTGAAGCAGTGCTGCGATGCACATTAGCCTGAGGTCAGCAACAAGCTAACAGTTGCTACATGGCTATCACTTGGAGCAACATGCATCGCATCTAGTCAGCGTGGAGTGTGAAGCTCATGTTTGCAAAGTATCCTGTAGACACATGCTAAATTTTGCCAACCGATTTAATCCATTATTGCCTCAGTTTCTTCAACCATAAACTAGAATAACATTACCTATCTCCTTTTCAGAGGCCCTGCGAGGATGTGTTTATGTTTGAGGTCTTATTAAGGCAATCTAATCAAGAATGGATTGTTGCCAAAACTCCCATTGTATGCAAAGGGCCCTGGAGCCCCTACATTCATGCAACTCCCAACAACAGATATATCAGTTCAAAGTTTGTTGTTCAGATCCAGGAAAATACTTGTAAGTAGTTGTTATAGTCCCCCTGAGTCATCACATAGTTTCACTCTTAATTTTATTTCACTAGCTGCCTCCTAAATTGAATTGAAACATTTTCCCACTTGTAATATTTAAAGGTGTACAAATACTGTATGCAGAGCACCTGTGACCTATTCGTTGCCCAGCAGTGATAGATCTGGTAATAATGTGTTTGCTATTCTGGCTGTGCTGCACTTTGGTAACACCTAGGGTTTAATTGAAATACACCCTGACCTTGGTTTTGTTCATGAGGCATAGAATGGACATAATTACTATGAATCTACTGAGGGATATTATGGCAAAATGTTGTATTACTAATTTTGGCTCCTCACACCCTTTTCAAAGAAAAATAAATCACAAATCTCAGTAAAAAACAATGTGCTGCAGTTTCATAGAAGTCCTAAAACAAGTAATTTTCTAAAAAATTAACTTCTTATATTTCTCTGTACCTATTTTTTCTCTCAAAACACTATCACAGTATGATAATTGCATTGCCCCTAACAGTTTCATGTTCCTTCATAATTAAATAAACAGCTTGTAAATTGCAGACCACAAAATGCCTGTGTTCCACTCTTACCTTAAGGGGTTTCCATAGTTACCAAGGACAAGATGTTTAACCATCATTTGCCAGACTCGAGGCTATTTGCAGCCTTAACTTTTTATCTCATGTCTCTTTTTCTCTTTGTCTCTTTGTTTATTAACAGAATGAGGGAGTAATTTGGACTCAGTTAGCCACTACAAATGCAATGATGTAAAATGGACGCCGGTGCTTTAGTGTGTTATTAGCTGGGTATGTTTCTCCCAGAAGGTATTTTAGAATAATGCATACTAGCAATACAGCCTATAGTTACCAAGGTTATGAAATACCTATCAAGCACTTCTCCAACTCAACATCAAATAATTCAGACCTTAAAAAAGGAAAACACCTTTCTTGACACAACATTATGGCATAGAAGTATTTAGGCAGATACCTATTTTAATTCATACCCTAAAAAACATTGGTGCAGATTTTGCCTGGCTGCTTTAATATAATTCCCTTTCATCTCTCAGTCTCCTCTGTTTTACATATTACAAAATGCATTTGGAAAAACTGCACCTGTTAAGGCACAAACTCAATTTTTTATGCCACTGAAATGGACAATCCTCTGATTTGCTAATCTCAAAATATTCTTAAAATCTTTCTAAATTACTTCAGATTTTACCAGAGCATCTCTGTTGCCAAAGTATAGAAAATACTACTGATCCACAGCTGCATTCTATGTTTATCAAACTAAAATATTTCTGTCTTCTAGTTTATATTATCTACTGAGGTCAAGAGCTCAAAGGATGATTTGTATGTGTAACAAGAATATTCAGCATTAACTCATTTAGTAGACAAATTCACATATTTTAATTTAGGAAAAGATGTTTTGGGCTTTAAAAACTAGACTCCAATTTTTTAAGATTGGGATGAAACTTTCTTAAGGGCAAGTATATATGCTAATTGCCAATTTTTTTTTTGTTGCTCTTCATTGTACTGGCTACATTTGTATATGCATTCTTAGACTATGTGGTGTTCTGATCTGACATTTCCTACATTTGTTTTTATAGTTTGTGAGTAGGGAGAAAATTTTGGAAAGAATTGGGCTAACATCTTGGATTCTGTCAGCCTTGCATTTTTTTGCCTTTGCATCTTTTAAAAGACACAACATTTTAATATTTCATATACTTAACCTTCAGATTTTTGCCTGCTAGTTTGAAATCCTGTAGTATGTTGTTGAAAAGGATGTTAATTGATATAATTTAATGATTCCATGTAAAAAAATTGCTAATATTCTACCAGACCAAAACTAGTTTGTTTGAAATGAAGTATCACTGTAGTACCTTTAAATAGATGTTGTCTTAAATCACTACTAGTCTGCTAAAAACAAAGAAATACTACAGTGTTTCAAAATAATGACCCCAGTGTGACAGGAGTGAAAATTGCATTGTTTTGTAGCAGTGCTTTAGAACATCATACAATTTTTTATTAAGGGTTTTTTTAATACTAATTTTGTTGTGGTTCACAGATGCCTTCTGAATGGGGATCTGTGATTTTGCTTTGATAATAAACCAAAAAGGGATTAAGAATGCATCCTTTCAATAGTTATAGATATACTGCGGTTTAATTATTACTCACTGAGGTATTTCTGTCATAAGACAGTGAAATCCTGAAGGTGCTTGTATGACTTCCCCTTACATTGTGGTTGGCACATGAGATGTAGTGACATGCTGTTGTACTTAAGAGAATTTTGTTATCAGGGCTATTGCAAAATTTCTGCTGTACAGTTACCTGTTTCCCCCTACATAAATATCTTTTCAGAAAAATATAGAAGATGAAACAAAGAAGGTTCAGAGAAACTGTGTTTTTTCAGCTGAATTAGTGAATTGAGAAGAGCAAAATGGGACTTGAATAACCCAAGGAGTCAGTGATGAGGTAGAAAACTTTTTTATCTTTACGTAATTTGTTTGAATTGAGCCCAAGCCAATACAGAACAAAAGTTCCTAATGTCTACATGGGGTCTCAAGAAAATGAATCCAAATTAACTTGAAAAGGGACTAGCTAAACTACATTACATTCTTTTATGGACACTCTTAATTAAAATTACAGTGGCCTTGATTCAATTTACCTCAAATTAAATTCTAAATAAGAGTGTCCACACAAAGATTTAATGCAATATAATTAACCCATTTCAAAAGTTAATTCCAATTAAATTTCTAGAATGTTTCTGGGTGGACTAGTACCAAGCTGTATTGTGGTGGCTTTTATGAAAGAATTTAAGTCAGTTCATCATGAATAGTTCATAGATTGCTCCTATTCATACCACTGTGAGCTGTCTGAACAGAGAGATTAGGACTGTTTTGTCCTCTTCACCCTTTGGGTAACATTCAGGGAAAGGTCAATAAAGAAACCAAATAATTCCTCTTAATAAAAATAAGTATGTCCTAAAGAAATATCCATTACATATTGTCTGATGTTTCCTATGATTTTCCTATAAAATTAGCAACTGTTATGAGTTGTACTGAGGATACAAAGTGCAAATGATGCTTGGGAGTAAAAGGATATTTATAAATAAAGGGACATACGAGACTGATTTAGTTTAAAACACTGTGAAATCTCTTGATTTCCAGCTAAAATGCAAATATTTTTGCCTGGACCTATGTGCACTAAAATTCTCATTTTTAAAATGTCTATTCCACGTTCATTTCTATTACCTGTTCTTAAGGAGGAAATTTTAAACCTTACAAAGACATGAGAGAGGAAACATGAAATCATGCTGGAAAATGAGGGGTGTGAAATAAAGCTGTTTTCTGTATAACAAAAGGAAAGGAAAGAAGAAAAAGGCAGTCTGGATCAAACTCATCCTTGATTGACCTCCCCTGAAATCAATGGTGATTCAGGAGGATTGAATGTGTCCAATCACATTTAGGTCTTTCAGGTCAGTGTCTTAGTGATTCAGCTGAGTCTTAAAAGGCTTGCAGAAGAGAACCGGGAAGTATCTCTAGTACAGCAATATCCACTCTGCCTCTTGCACATTTCAGGGAGCCATAGAAAATCCCGACTATGTCCCAGAGCGAAACAGTGAAACATGCAAAGAGGAGAATAATTTACATTGTGAGTGTTTGATTTATATGGTCTCATGAGTAATCAGTTTGCATTGCAGGGCTGCCTATCTAGCTCTCTTTGGCCTCCACTGTATTTAACTAAAAATAAAATAAAAACCAAATAGATAAAAGCTGCTGGGCTTTGAAACCTCCCAGGTTTTTAAGCATTATTGCAATGGCTCCCTAATCTGTTGTTGAGACTTTTAAAGTCCTATAGCAGTGGAAATGGAAAACTGATTTTTAAGAATGGAGGAAAAGATACACAGCTATATAGTTGCAGTGATGGATTTTCACTGTAAAAAAATCTGCTTAAAAAAACCCCAAACACCTCAGACAGGAGCCAATCCATGAGAAAAATAAAAAATAAGATTAGGAAGAGAAAGAGATGAGATCTACTGTAACCCAGTTTACTGATTTTACATGATGATTATTGTAACGCTCCATTAAGAACATAGCATGTGTTCCTTGGTGGCAAAGACATTCAATGGAGAAAAAGAATGGTGTCATTGTACGTTATATGAGCAGGGAACAGCATGCAAAGTGTTTGTACTTCTCCTGAACTGAAAGCTCTAGTACTCTGGGGTTCAGCCAGGTGGAAAGGAATTTCAGGATAGAAAAGGCAGGGAGGGGAGCAGGAGGGTATGGTGAGTGAATCCCTAGCAATGTGGTTCTATCAGCCCAACCCTTCACAGCCATATGGGGACACACATCTGAGGCTGCAGGAGCATTTGTAGAGCAGATGTTGCTAGAGGATTTCTGACCCCAGTGGAGCTCCCTGCCCACAGTTCAGTCTCTGTTCTGGGACATGGGTTTACCCTCATGTGTTTCAGTATTTTGTGGAGCTAAAACAGATTGTGTGTTTGTCTCCTGGTATCTACAATGAAATTCCCTTGGCTTCCTCTGCTGGCATTGCTGCCAAAAGGGGATCAGTCTCAGGCCCTGAAAGCATTTAGAGTTCCTGAAAAGAGAGTCAAGAGTCACTTCTGCATCCTGGGATTTAGACCTATTTTTATTGCTGTACTCCATGCTCTGTTCCATACAGAAACTGTTTTCAATTCTCCAGTGCTGATACTACCGGAAGAGACTTCCCAGCATAATTAGCTGCTTGACGTACCTAGCTCCTCTTCATATGTTTGGAAATCTGCCATTTAATTTGCAGCTGTAGAGTGGATTGTTTATTAAAAAATGCAGATATCTTTGCAAAGGGTTTTTCTCTCAAAAACCTCTTTAAAAAGGTATGATGTACAGCATACATAACTGTGCTATATAAAGTGAAGCAAAGGTGCATTTTCTGAATGCATCCACATATTTGTCAACTTGAAAAAAGTTGTAAAAATTGATCTGAATGATCCTCATCCTGAAATTTTCTGGCACATGGCTGAGGGATAGTTGTGATAATTTAACTGTGCTTTAGTTGAGATTTAACTGTGATGTACTTCTGATCATTTAATTTTACTGTGATAATCACCTGATGTCTGATAAATTGTCTATATTTTCAATGCAGTGACATATAGCATCACATCTCATTTTTTAATGGCAGAGGTACAGCACCAACCAAAGTGTGTTAGATCATCCTGTATCATGAACCATATATTGGCATAAAGCCATGGCCTTTGAACTGCACTGCTCCACTGCTAAGACACTTATTCATAGACCCACAGACTGGACGGAAAGCTAAGTATGAGTTGCCAACAGCAACTAAACTGACAGTGATCCAGCTAAGGGTCACTAGACCTTGGGAAAATATCTTTGCGACCTGCCGTACCTGATTAGGCAGATCTTTGGGAATGGTGTAGAAGTTCTCTTTTGTAATCAAAGCCCACCATTACAGGAAAATCTTTCAGAGAGCAGATAGAGTATAGTCACTTTGTCCTGGTAAAATAACAAAGAGGGATCAAAGCACATCAGGCCCAAGACCTAATTACAAACAATTAGAAAAACAAATTGTGGGTTCCATTACAATGCCCATAAGAAAGACATCTCCGCATACACATTTGGCGAAGTTACCTCCCAATAGCATAACTACTGCATCCTTCAAGCTGTCCCTAAGGAAAGCTGCACTGTGCATATCTGCAGAGGTAGATTAGCTTTGTCATTCCTTGCTTCATCTTCTGCATTGGATCTTGAGAGGACAATACTTTTTGCTGAAAGGAAAATGTGTAGTACACTAAGACTAAGTATCAGATAAGCTATAGAGAGGAGAACATGCATATCAAACATCAATTTGAAAAAAAAATTTTTTAGTTTTGTGGAAACAGAAAACAAAACAAATAACTCTCCATATATGTATATGTATGTCTCCATGGCCATAAAGAGAATATACATTACTGTACTAAAATGACAGATGATATATGCTTTGGTAATTAGAGGAATGCCACAGACATACTTAAAGTCATGTTTGGAAAAACCTTTAATAATTGTATGATGTCTGAGGAACTGACTGTGCAGTAAGGAAATTCTTAGCATTTTAAATTACATTTTAAATCTATACAGCAGAGGGCACTAGTGTTATTGAATTGACCATAGAGTTGATACTTTAGTACTAGAAAAATGAAGGAAAAATAAAATCACTTAGAAGACAAAGAGTTGTCAACAAAGACTAAAGAAGCTGGTTGATGATCTGTGTTCCATGTGTGGATTTATAAAGCTGAACTTTCATGTGTCTCTAGCATGACAGGCAGATATTGAATAGAAAAAGACTCTAGTACAGAGTTCCAGATGGGTCTTTATGTAAAGCCCATTAAAATATTTCCATAACATTCTTCAAGGCTTTAAATGAATTTTCTACTGTGTTTTTGTGCTGGCTAATTTTTTTCCAGGGTACTTCCAGTGTATTTCTTATTTAAAATTACCCTGATGTGAAATGACTGCACCAAGACTTCCTGAATACTTAAGCTCTGATCTGTGGAAAACCACCAGTATAAAAGAAAGGACCTTTTTAATACATTCCTACTACCACTAGGAATCTCACTGCAGTATGTTAGCTTCATGCAAAGCTCACTGGTTGGTAGTGAGGACTTGCAAAGCATTGCCTAGCACATTTGCTGCTGGTCATGGTGGCTTCGGCTGGTCACGAGCGGTGTTCCCCAGGGCTCAGTTTTGGGACCGGTCATGTTCAATATCTTTATCAATGATCTGGACGAGGGGATTGAGTGCACCCTCAGGAAGTTTGCAGACGACACCAAATTGGGCGGCAGTGTTGATCTGCTCGAGGGTAGGAAGGCAATGCAGGGGGACCTGGACAGGCTGGATGGATGGGCCGAGGCCAACTGTATGAGATTCAACAAGGCCAAGTGCCGGGTCCTGCACTTCGGCCACGACAACCCCATGCAGCGCTACAGGCTTGGGGAAGAGTGTCTGGAAAGCTGCCTGGCGGAAAAGGACCTGGGGGTGTTGGTTGACAGCCGGCTGAACATGAGCCGGCAGTGTGCCCAGGCAGCCAAGAAGGCCAATGGCATCCTGGCCTGTATCAGAAATAGTGTGGCCAGCAGGAGTAGGGAAGTGATCGTGCCCCTGTACTC
>NW_008825270.1:1576094-1576761 GCF_000699105.1 Pygoscelis adeliae | reverse complement strand
GGCTGTAGCGAGGTGGGTGTTGGTCTCTTCTCCCAAGTAACTGGCGATAGGACAAGAGGAAATGGCCTCAAGTTGTGCCAGGGGAGGTTTAGACTGGATGTGAGGAAAAATTTCTTTGCTGAAAGAGTGGTTAAACATTGGAACAGGCTGCCCAGGGAAGTGGTTGAGTCACCATCCCTGGAAGTATTTAAAAGACGGATAGATGTGGCGCTTAGGGACATGGTTTAGTGGACATGGTGGTGTTGGGTTGACGGTTGGACTCGATGATCTTTGAGGTCTCTTCCAACCTTAATGATTCTATGATTCTTTGAATCATCAACTCCCCTGTACTTTAGCAGCACCAAGCCCAGTCAGTGTGGTCTTATGCTAAATACTGCATTTTGCTTCCTGTATTACCAAAGAAGAGGGAAAAACTTTTAGTAATGTAAATAAATCCAAATATGTAATAATGTAAATAAATCGAAAGTTAAATCAAATGGTGGCTACAAAACCTAAGATTTGCACTCACTGTCTCCCAGAAAACATTCCAGAGGAATCATAGAATAGTTTGGGTTGGAAGGGATCTCTAAAGGTCATCTAGTCCAAGCCCCCTGCCATGGGCAGGGACATCTTCAACTAGATCAGGTTGCTCAGAGCCCCGTCCAACCTGACCTTGAATGTTTCCAGG
>NW_008825270.1:1511602-1574700 GCF_000699105.1 Pygoscelis adeliae | reverse complement strand
TGAGGCTTGAGCACTTGCCGGTGAAGACCGAGGCAAAAATGTCATTGAGTACCTCTGCCTTCTCCGTATTCTGGGTAACCAGGTCTCCTGTTTTGTTCCAGAGAGGGCCCACATTTTCCCTCATCTTCCTTTTATCCCTGACGTACCTACAGAATCTTTTCTTGTTGCCCTTGACATCCCTGGCAATATAGATCTTCTGCACTTATATATTAAACAAGATACAGCTTAGACACAGAAAAATCAAACACGCCAGCACATATGGAAACGTACCTAGAACTTTCCATCCACATCTCACAAAATGGTGATCCTGTCTTCAAAATTATACACTCAGAGCAGCTAACAAGTAGTCAGTGACCAAGCTTGAATCTGAAGTATACACAGATTTGAATTTTGCAGTAATCTGAGGGTTGCAGAATTTCCTGAAGGTCTTTGATAGGTCGTAGTTCTGAGGCATATGTTTGATTGAGATATCCCTAGCACAGGACTGGGGAAAAAGGTAAACGTAAAAGCCAGGGGCAATTTTGGCCTTCAGCACAAGGAAACAGCAGTTCTATAGGACTGATACATTGTTTGAGTCAATAACCAAAAATGGGAGGAATATAGGGAATTTATTTGAAGAAGATAAAACAAAAGAATTTCTTTTAAAAATCTTCTTGCAACTGAGACATGGAAACATTTTGGTTTGGGTTGAACAATTTTTGCTAATCAGTCTCATAACTGGATAATTTATTTGTTATAATGAAGTACTGTATTCAAGTAAAATGTTTTTATCTTTTTTTTTACCCATGGAGCATATGTGTAGTGATGTAAAGGGAAGATTTGCTGGGTAAAGAAGTAGGTGAAGGGAATGGTGAGAGATACCATCAGTTGCAAGAAGTCGGAACAGGAGGGAAGTGCCTTGGAGTACTTGCAGCATGGTTTGGCATCATCAGCTTTATGGAGGCTGGCAAAGAAGCAACTGAAGGGAGTTTGTGCATACACTGGCTGGTGTTGAGGGTGCTTGCTCTCTCATGACCTTTCTTATTTTTCCTATACTTTCTTGTTCTACAAATTCCATAGTTTTCCTGGTCCTTCAGGGTATCCGGGATACAGGAATAAGAGTGGAAAGTAGCAAAAAGAAAGGTAGAGAAACCATATGGCATCTTGCAAAGCTGGCCTTTAATAGTGAATGGGTCTGAGAAGAACACAGAAGATTCCTGTATCTCTACAAGCCATATGTGCTCCCGGTGCCACACCAGCCATATAAGGATAATTGACAGCTCTGAAGCTGGACGTCGTGGGCTGAGTTCTCATCTCAGTTCCAGTGAAAACAATAACATTGCACCAGTGCAATGGTAAAATAATTGGTTTGGTGTGTTTCTGTATCTGTTTTATTGCTTGTTAATGGAATTCATTATTCAATCCAACTCCTTAGGGGATAAGTTTTAGAAGAATTTAAAAAATGAGAAAGGAAAGAAAAGACAAATCTACTGAATAAAACAAACAAACAAACAAAACAACTAGTGACAAACAAAAATGCTAATACAATCACATTAACTATCACAGAAGATGGTTAATTACTATTCAACAGCAAAATTCATGGATTGCAGATCTTAACTGAGGAACCTGAAATTGTTATTGCAGTCATTGATATAATTCTTTTGACCACAACGGGCAGATTCTTCTTCATGACAGTGTAAGAAAGATGGGAACCAGGTCCTTTTCACCCCCTTTTTGCAGATAGTTTTACTACAGTTGGATTTTTGATGTAAGGGAAATTGAATTTTAGTGATTAGTTTGAGTGTTTCTCCATATATTGTGTTCAGCACTTCTGAAGAGATAAGTGACCTTATAAGCCTGCAGTGAAAAGGAAGGTGTGTACAGCAGCCACCCCTCATCTAGTCTAGTACATTATCCTAAACACATGAAGCTGATGTTCAGAAGTACGGTTGGTGGCAGAAGGAAGGGATGAGAGGTGGGAGCAGTAACAGCTAACACTACAGCCACAGGGCTCTCCAGAGTCATATGACAGAAATGTAAGCCACAGAGAGAGAAGTTGAGTGACTTGCTCAAGGTTGCAAAACACATTAGTTTCATGAATCTTTCATAACAAGAATGATGTTTTATAAATAGCACTTACAGAGCAGATCAAACAAACAGATACAGCCCAGACTTTCCAGTTCCCATTCACAGGCTTTTAACCATTATATTGGCTTTCTCTGCAGTAAATTATTAAAAGTGAGATGAGAACACTTGCTAGCTCTAAACCATTATAACAAGTTTTTAAAAAATGCAGAAATGAATTCTCAAAAACACATTGTCTGAATATATAATTAGAAAAAAGTCTTTCATTAAATGAATTGCTGTGAGATGCAAGTTAATATTTTTTCCCCTGTATTTTTTTTTAAAGAAAGATAGCTTTTTTTTACACAAAATGAAAAAAATCAGAGCCTGGAGTGGAAAACCATTGCCTTATATTATTTTGTTTTACTGAATACATGTATTATGCATTTGGGTTCTCTAGGTTATAAATATGCTTTAAGCTTGCTGTAATTTATAAGACTTCACTTTTGGCTGATTTATAGGAAATTTCATTAATATCTACAGCAGAGGGACCTTGTGCTGAGCAGCAGATTGAAAATGAATTGAGGGCTGGGGGCTTTAAGAACTACCACAAATGAATCAGTACTGAAATTCTTAAAATGGTAATGATCATTTGTAGTGTAAAGGTCTTTTTTCCCCTTACAGTAAGAGCTGTAGGATTTTTTTAGAGGTGCCAAGGAAACTGCCAACCCTGAAGTTACAGAAGTATTTTTCAGTGTTTAAATGGCTATTCTTATTTCTGTGTTCAGCACACATTTACTAATGAGTGTTTCTCTGCTGCTGGTGCCAAACCAAAGAATTGAGGAGGAAATATCATGAAATTGGATGATGCTGTTAAACGGTAGGGAAGAATTGATGCTCAGCATGTTTCCTTTGTATTTTATTTTTTTAACTTGAAATAGGCAAGACCTTGCCCTGACATTTGCATGACTTGTTACATTCAGTATTAAAGGCTTTACTTCTAGTTAAACTCCAATGCAGGAACCACGTTTGTATAGACAAAGATTTTCACCCATGCAAAACAGGAGTCTCCACTTGCTCTTCATATTATCCGTTGTCTTGTCTTATAATGTGTCCGGGAGGTTAACATCTTGAATATTCTGATGATTCCTACCTTACTCATTTTTGCCTTTTGAGGCCCTTGTCACTTCTTTCAACTCTCCCCCTGTGTTAGAACATTTCTTTTAAGTATCCACTGTGGTTGAACTTGTTATCTGCCATCCAGCTACATGCGTTATACATTGGAATGAGCAGGAAAAGCTAGTGTCTGGCTTTTTCTTATCTTGTTGCCAATTACAGCTGATATACATAGCTGTACAGGAAACAAAATATCAGAATTTCTATAGCTATTCTTGCTACAAAGTTTCATGAAATTGGTAGAGTTCACTGAAAGGGCTTGAGAAGTCTTTGTTTAGAGAGCATACTTAAATATTTGAGATTAATTTAATGTTCTCCTTCTCCCTTCTTTCTTTCTTTCAGGCTATTCAAACTCCAGAAGGACCAACACCAAATAAATTATGAATGTTGAACAAGATGACCTTACATCCACAGCAGATAATGATAGGTCCTAGGTTTAACAGGGCCCTATTTGACCCCCTGCTTGTGGTGCTGTTGGCTCTTCAGCTTCTTGTGGTGGCTGGTCTAGTGAGGGCTCAAACTTGCCCTTCTGTCTGCTCCTGCAGCAACCAGTTCAGTAAAGTGATTTGTGTACGGAAAAATCTGAGAGACGTTCCAGACGGCATCTCCACGAACACCCGGTTACTCAATCTCCATGAGAACCAGATCCAAATCATTAAAGTTAATATCTTCAAGCATCTGAGGCACCTAGAAATCCTGCAATCACATCAGAACAATTGAAATAGGGGCTTTCAATGGTCTGGCCAATCTCAACACTTTGGAACTCTTCGACAATCGTCTGACCACTATCCCAAATGGGGCTTTTGTATACCTGTCAAAACTGAAGGAACTGTGGTTGAGAAACAACCCCATTGAGAGCATTCCTTCTTATGCTTTTAACAGAATCCCTTCTCTCCGGAGGTTGGATTTGGGGGAATTGAAAAGGCTTTCATACATCTCAGAAGGTGCCTTTGAAGGTCTGTCCAATTTGAGGTATTTGAATCTTGCCATGTGCAATCTTCGAGAGATTCCTAACCTCACCCCACTTGTAAAACTGGATGAGTTAGATCTTTCTGGGAATCACCTGACTGCCATCCGGCCAGGTTCTTTCCAAGGGTTAATGCATCTTCAGAAATTGTGGATGATACAGTCCCAGATTCAAGTGATAGAAAGGAATGCTTTTGATAACCTTCAGTCACTTGTAGAGATCAATTTGGCACACAACAATCTAACACTACTGCCTCATGACCTGTTCACACCACTCCGCCTAGAAAGGATCCACTTGCATCACAATCCTTGGAACTGCAACTGTGATATCCTTTGGCTCAGCTGGTGGATTAAAGACAAGGCACCCTCCAATACTGCATGCTGCGCCCGTTGCCACACTCCTCCCAGTTTAAAAGGAAGGTACATTGGTGAGCTAGACCTGAATTACTTCACGTGTTATGCTCCAGTCATAGTGGAGCCACCAGCAGACCTCAATGTCACAGAAGGCATGGCTGCAGAGATGAAATGCCGGGCATCAACCTCCCTGACCTCTGTATCTTGGATTACTCCAAATGGATCTGTTATGACGCATGGGGCATACAGAGTTCGGATTGCTGTGCTCAGTGATGGCACATTAAATTTTACAAAGGTAACTGTGCAAGACACGGGTTTGTATACATGCATGGTGAGTAACTCTGTTGGGAATACCACAGCTTCTGCCACACTGAATGTGACTGCCCTGGATAACCCTGGTTACACGTACTTTTCAACCGTCACAGTAGAGACTGTGGAACCTTCTCAGGATGAGGCACAGACCACAGAGCAGGTTGGGCCCACACCAGTTACCAACTGGGAGACCACTAACATGACAACCTCACTCACTCCACAGAGCACAAGATCAACAGAAAAAACATTCACCATTCCTGTGACGGACGCAAACAACGGGATCCCAGGAATAGATGAGGTTATGAAGACTACCAAAATCATAATTGGTTGTTTTGTGGCTATCACTCTCATGGCTGCTGTGATGCTGGTAATTTTCTACAAAATGAGGAAACAGCATCACCGGCAGAACCATCATGCTCCAACACGGACTGTAGAGATCATTAATGTGGATGATGAGCTTACAGGTGACACACCCATAGAGAGTCACTTGCCCATGCCAGCAATAGAGCATGAGCACCTAAATCACTATAACTCTTATAAGTCTCCTTTCAACCACACAACAACAGTTAACACAATAAATTCAATACACAGTTCAGTGCATGAACCGTTATTGATCCGAATGAACTCAAAAGACAATGTACAAGAGACTCAAATCTAAAACATTTATGACATTATGGGGTGGGGGTGGGGACAACAAAAGATGGTTTATAAAACAAATGACACAAATGACTGGGCTAAATCTACTGTTTCAAAAAAGTGTCTTTACAAAGAAAAAGAAATTTATTTATTAAAAATTCTATTGTGATCTAAAGCAGACAAAATTATGTGTATTCCTCAGAACCTGTTTTTGCTGCACTTATTTACCCTCCTCGTTCCTTTTTTCCTCCCCAGCCTACCCTGATTCCCATTTGCCATATTTTTCATAGGATATCTTGATTCCCTAAAAGAACTGGTCTAGGAAATTTTGTAAGAATTGTGTTACACTTCGGGAATTTTTATGGTGAATTCTAGTGGTGAGATTCGGTCTATTTTGTCACTTTTTCTCTTTTTTCCCTTTGTTTTCTCATGTCCTTTTTGAAATTATTCAATAGAGGATGGAATAATAACAGCAACTTTACAAGTGAGAAAAACAAAAAAGCAAAACTTTTTTTTTCCCATGTAATGATTTGCTCTGTATTTACCAAAAGCATCATTCTGTGAAAAAACGGAAGAAAAAGTAAAAAAAAACCACAAAGCCCCCAAGAAATTAATTTACTTGTGAAAACCTATAAACCCCATGATCTTTTAAACAATTCTAGAACCAGAATTTGTAGTTCAAACACTAAACAGATTATAAATAAAATATTGTTTTTTTCTGTACTTGGATATAGCTCATTTTTAGTGTGGCTTTAAACATCAAAAGTCTTTTAGAATTCTAACAATATTCTGCTGTGATGGTCCAAAACACAATCACTTTAAAGAGAATAATTAAACCATTTTAGATCATTACTGAAGAATTGCATAGTTTTCATTTTAGTTTATGTAAGCAGCATACTGGCAAACAAGGATGTTTGACTTTTAACACAAGATTAAGATCATTCCTTCTAATGGTGTTTTCAATTATCTCTATTATATCACAAGATGTATTTCACAATGCCAGGAAAAGTTTTGCAAAGAGTTTCAGTTATCACTGAATTTATTAGACAAAGCTGACAAGTTTGTTTTGTTTTTTGTTATTTATAACTGTCAACAACAAAATTCATCTTTATATCAAAGGTAGTGGTTTCCAATTCAGTTGTTCTGGTACTCCTAGACATGAATATGAAATATGTTTAGTTATCTATAATACCTATAATCAGAGCTGTATCCCTATGTGCAAAATGAAATCAAAATGCTGTTAATAGAGTAACTCACAGGAAGAAGTCTGAGGATTTTGGTTTCAAAAAATAGAAAGAACAAAGTCAGCCAAATCAGAGGAGAGTATGTTACTGTAATTCGCATGACAATTAGACCCCCTATAGAGTAAGAAGTTTACATTAATTTAAACTCAGACTCACTTACCAATAGGAAATATACACCCTTCCTTTCTATTTATATATGTTCTCTGGATTTAGCTTATTGGTATAGGAATGGTGTATACCTTGCATTCTGAAAGCTAAAAGGAAGGCTTTGGATAAAAAAAAAAAACCAGCTTCAGGACACTGTGTTCTTCCAAGTAGAACTTCTGCCAAATTAAACTACTTTATGCATTGGTAACTGAATAGAAGCATTTTAAGACAATTTAGATTAGGAAAAAGAATCATATATATCATCCCTGAATGTCTTTTCACTTATTTTCTTCCTTAACCACCTTTACCATGAGTTTTCAGGGTCCTGTACCCAGTAAATAATGTTCTTAGTTCTTATCAAAATCTCTTTGGAGCTTTCTAGTACGCAATAGCATGCAGGATGAAGACCCTACTGAACAGTATACTTCTATTCTGTAAATTTAAGAAGGAATTTCTGCTCAGTTGAGGGGGTAAATATCTCTTGTTGGATGCACAGTTTTCAAGGTTGCAAGTGAATATTGTAGTAAGAAGGCCTGATTTAAAGAGGACACAGTGGAGATAAGTGACGATGAATCACGCCCTGCAAAGAGTCTGATAAGTATAATACAGAATGAAACCCAAAGTTTTATAACAGTCTCAAAGAAAGATTTGGCAAGACATTATCCTTTGATGTACTACATGAAAAATAATATCTACTCTAAGGGAATTTTAACAGAGGACAAAGATGGACCTGAATGCAAAATGTTGCAGTTGTGATTCCTAGCTTTGGCTGTTTCTTCAAAGTGCATTAGAACGTTTCATTGGTGATTTCTTTTAACCATTGTGATAAAGTCTGTACAAAAACACTACAATTACACATTGTTATTTGTACTTTGCCCATCTGGCTGGTAACATTGTGTCCATGACCAATGCTTATCTGAAAATTGAAAAAAATCTTTCCAGAAAACATAAATCCAGACCATCTGTAATCAACAGTTTATGTTAAAAAATTATGGCTACTCTCTAACCAGTATTTGTGAAAGCACTTATAGTCATCATGGTTTTGTAAACAGATAGTTTTTACTAACTCCTAAAGGTTATGCATAGGAGGCCTTTAAGAAAAAAAGGTATAGCTATTGCCAAGTGGGACACTGGGTCAGTGACAATCTTTATTCCTCTTTGGAGTAACACAAAATTAAATTTAAAACCGTGACTGTTTTAAACAATATATACATTCTTACTGAGTGTTAATCCAGTTTTATTGGCTGATCAAAAAAATCAGATATTCCTGCTTGTTCATAATAAGCACAAAGAAAAAGCATTTTGGTGTGTTTGGTTGGGTGAGTATATACGTGTTACATGGAAACCACATTAGTTATGATTTTCCCAGCATCTTCCCTATCCTTCTTGGAACTACAGAGATTATTTCTGACTCCTTCCTACTTCTAAAAAACACCCAGTATTTTGCAGATTAATTAAATACCAGAGTTAGAGAACATCACATTTTAAATTAAGAACCAAGCTCTGCAATAAAGTGAGAGGAGTGCTGTTCTCTCTTGTTTTGGTGCTCAAATCACATGCCAATGCAGCCTGTTACTGCTCCAGAGACTATAATGTTAAGAATGAAGCCTGTGTCTCCTATATGGCAGAGCGCAACTGATAGAAAGCTCTAATGAAATTTCTCTTGCAGGTGACCACATTGTAGATGGTGAGTAATATAAAAAAATTGTGCAAAAAAATTGTGATCTTGATTATGAGCTATCACTTTCTAGTGGGCTCATGAGAAAAGTTCATCTGATGGAGTTTGAAGATGTTTGTCTACTGTCCTGTACAATACAAAGTGCAAACCATTTTCTTTGTGGAATTGTCATCAAGTCTTACAAATCTTGCCATATGCAGAAATAACATGTGAAAAGAAAAGCAAGTGAGTTCCATTCAGTTCACCATACAAGTTGGACATTTTATTTTATTTTGAAAAGGGCTAAATGTATGAAAATTATTACAGTAATTATATTTTTTGCTAAAATATTCTAATGCATTAAAAATTCTATGTAATAGTTTCAAGATTCCCTGTCCCCACTGATGGCATTATAGGTTGATCAAGCATTAGAGAAAAGATAACTAAATTAATATTTTACTTAGTTGTACTAGCTTCATAGTCTTGTGAAAATATTTCATAACAACTGTTATAAGCTTTTATATGTCAGATATGACCATTACTGTAGTCTTTTCAATAAGGAGAATGGAAAACCTTTTCAACCTATTCGTCCTTCTCTAAAGTTTATACTCCATTTTTTACTTGAGCTAAGTACAACATTTTTGAAATTTTCACTTTTTTTCTAAGTCCAAGTGTTGAAGGTCTAGGAAATGTTAGGAGTTACTTTGCAATTTCATACCAAAAGGAGTAAATGAAGAAATAATTTATCCTTATCTTCAAGATATAAGAAGAAGAGTTAGACTTCAGTATCTGGGTTTTTGTTTTTCTTAGTAGAACTATTTAATGCATCTTTTTCTCCTTTGTGCAGGTATTGCCAAAAAAAAAGTCTCATTTCAAACTTGCATCTAAAATTCAATAAACAGTTAGTCTGAAGGTAGTGGCAAACATTTTATTATGGAGGTGGTATTATATATTAGTATTGTAGTAGACTAACACCCAGAGCCATCACTACTGAAATAGCAAGGGTTCATGAGCAGGGGATGGGTTTGGGGAGATTCTGTGAAACCTACCCAGTAAGTCAGAAATTTCTGTTGGCCCTGCAGCCTCAGTCTGTAGTGGTGCCCCATGGGAACACTGTGGTTGTGTGTGGTTTGCGTCTGGAAGAGCGCAGAAGAGCTTTGTGTTGGGAAAAACTTCATTGGCTGCTCCCCACTTAAAAGCATAGATGCAGAAGTAACCAGGGTGTAATAGCTTAGCTTCAGACATGCAGTGTATGACTAGAAATTAGGGAATTATTTTATTTTGTTTATCACATTTAATCACAAGTAGGTTTTAAGGCTTACTGCACACTAAACAATGGAAAGCTTGAAGAATAAAAAAGTCACAGATCTACAGTGTAAGTTTTACACAAATGACAAAGTCATATTTTGACAAAATGCTAATGCAGGTTTGAAGGAGTCTGGGAAAGTTTTTTCAGTATTAAGAACTCTATTAAGACAAATGAGATCTGTACTTCAATAACTGCATGCTATTTGCTTCAGTAAGAATAAGTCATGATTTTCTTAGGCAAGATCTGTTAAAAAAAATATTATGTTTAATTTGTCTTGGTTTTAGTCCTTGCTTTTGTATGTTTATAACTTACACCTAGACTGTCTGTTAGTCGGAGTGTTCTCTAAAGGGCTGAATCAGTGAACCCTGATTGACTTTCATAACAGAAAATCTTTCCTATACTGTAACTCCAGTGAGGTATGGAATTTTGGAATAAGGAGGAGACACTGAAATGATGACATCATCAGATGATTTTATGGCTATCTTTTGTAAAATAAGAAAGAGGAAAATAAAGTAACATTTTTGAGAACTTTGAAAACCAAATCTTGTGTAAAATTAGGAAACCTTAGTTAAAAAAAAAAAAAGAAATCAGAACATTATTGGACTTGAAAGTAACAGTAAGATGTAATGATTAAAGTAAGAAGTGGGAGTCATATATCCCAGATAATCCTTACATCTTTTCTAAAACCACAGTTTGTAAACTCAAAAATTTGAGTTACTTTTCTATCATTTGGCTTGTGCAAGGATTCTGGCTACCCTATCCATAGTTTTCTGTTTTTTTCTTAAATTTTGCAGTACTTGTATGATGTAATCTGGGCTTTCAGCTCTG
Organism: Pygoscelis adeliae; assembly: GCF_000699105.1. Taxonomy (NCBI): domain Eukaryota; kingdom Metazoa; phylum Chordata; class Aves; order Sphenisciformes; family Spheniscidae; genus Pygoscelis; species Pygoscelis adeliae. Next base: position 1,564,028 of record NW_008825270.1, on the reverse strand, counting down.
GAACAGTTTCCCAGATAGAGCATGCAAGTGAATTCTCTGCTAAGTCATCCAAACTCCACTCATTGGAAATTCATGTTTAATACTCTCTGAGGCTTTTTTCAATCTGCTTGAAATGGCTTGTGCAGTGAAAGATTCCTTAATTTCTTTGATCCTCCACTACAATAGCAATATATGATTCATATCCTAGTTTGGAGAAGGTAGTTTTGCATGGATTATATTTTCATCAAATTGAAAATATAAATTGCAATTGCATTTTATTTTAGTAAAAAAAATTAAATTTTGTTGACTTGAAAGTACTTCTGTTCCTTTCACAGTAGCTCTGTTAAATGCAACCAAATTCCCCCCCCAAAAAAATATTTAAAAAGAGAAACTACATCTTGGAATGCTATGCATGCACACACGTGTCTGTATATGTGTATTATTTAAAAAGTGATTCTACAGGTGAGATTAAAGGAATAAAAGAAGAAATGTATAAAAAAGAGAAAGATGGAATAAATGAGCTGAGAGAAAATCCAGTAAAACGGAACTAGAGTTAGTAGACCACAGAATTAATGCAACCCCTATGACTAATTTAATTCTGTAACGTGTAATTCAATTTTATTTAATTTGCTCATTTAATTCCTCAGAAGGACAGTTAGTTGTCTGAGCAAGGAGGTGGAAATCTGAGTTCTCTTTTTGACAGTACCCACATGATATCAAGCAGGTCTTCCTTTTCCCTGTCCTCCTTGGCTTGCCATTTCTGTCTAGCTCTTCAACTATCATTTTCTGAAACTGTCTTCCTGAGGCACTCATCTCTTCAGCCTGTCTTGGGACTGAATTCCAGCGGTCAATGGGACAGAAGACAGGTCAGTGTTGTGTTACTAAGTAGAGCCTCTGCAGATCTGAGTACTAGGTGTTTGAAGTCCACTAACTCCTAAACAACTAGTTCCTATTTGATACTGCAAGGCATTTTGATAAATCATTTATATGTTTTTTAATATTGTATATAAGATTAGGGTTGTTGATCATCTGCCATGTGTTAATTAGCTATCTTTCAGGTTGAAATAGTCTTTTTTTTTTTCCTGTTGGAACATACCTTTCTTTGTGCTGAAGTATTTGATCAAAATCTAAAGAGTTGGAGAAAAAATATCAATGACTTTGGATATTCAGACTATAAAAGGATTCCAGATTGTATAAAACTACACTTAAAAAAAAAGACAATAAATAACAATGTGCTCAGATTCCTAGAAAGCAAATGCCTAAACAGTGTTTCTCCCCTTTTTTTTTTTTTTTTCTGTTTTGTTAAGAATGGTTTCTCTATTTGACTTGGCAAAGTCATCAAGGCCTTATCAGACTGAATAAAGCAGAGGCACTGACAAGTTCCATGGCTTTTGCTAAGACTTCCATGACAGAGATTATTTTGTTTCACTAATATTTTTTTTATAAATTCTATTGCTTATGTCAGCAGTGTTTCCATCAGGATGGATATGAGTAATCATTGTTGGAAATACTATTACCTCTTGTTTCTACCAGGAGAAACATTGCCTCTGGGTGTATGTCTTTTCAACTCCCTGCTGATTTCTGACACTCCTGTGGGGAAGCAATCAATTCTGTACTGAAAGGGAAGCTTTGGCCCACCTAACACAACAATGAAATAATAAAGGGCTGAACCAGGCAAGGAAGAATAAAATAAAATGCAGTGGTAATGGGGAGAGAAGAGTCCTGAGAAGATAACTAAGCATTACAGGGAGAGAAAAAAAAATATTACAAAGAAGAAGGAAGTTGAAAAGGAGTGAGAAACTATTCTCTCCTTTCCTCCCCTCCTTTTCTTCTTGTTTCATGCATTTTTTTTTCCTGGTACAGCTGAAACACACTGATTAATGCATTCTAAATAAATCACATTGGAAACTGTCTGAGGGATTATTTTAACAGTTATAAAAGCAACAGTCTTTAGACTTGTATGGGTCAAACCAGTCTCAGAGGACTATTTAGGATGTTATGATATTGTACTAAGACACTAAGAGATTACTGTAGCAAGAGATTTAAGTTGGAATTCTGAAAAAAACTATTCATACTTTACAAGTAGAAAATAGTTTCCCAAGAGAAAAAGTATAAATTTTAATTCTGGGAGCACCCAACTGGCAATGTAAATATAATTTTAACATTAACCTCTGCTGATTTTAAAATTGGTCCCTTAAAATGAATCTGGAAGAATCACTAAAATGCATAGAATGGGCAAGGATGGTAGTAGTGAAATGTTTAATTTAGTAGAACTTTCCATTTCTATCCTCTGGGATTATTTTCAGTAATACAATATTTTTAATTAGGAACTAAGAAGAGGCTTATTTGTACCTTTTCTCCCCCTTCCTCCCCTCAAGTGGTAATAACAGTTTTGGCTGGTTATACAGCTGGTACTAGAATTATGGAAAAAATGAAAGATACTTTGTGAAACACCTGGTAATTTGCTAGTATGCTTTTGCTTTTTTTTTTAAGTTGCTTTTTCTTGCCTTTACAAACAAATGTAAGTTAAGGAAATGAAATGGTAAGATAGAAAACTTGACTCTATGATAAAGTTTGTGAAAGTGCAAGATTTATATGTCCTTACTATTTTCTTAATTTCATTCTAATTTGCTGTCACAAAAGGGTAGGAAGCCCAAATAAGTCCTTCTTATAATTTTTTCCCATGATTCTTTAGGTTTTGGATATGCTTTTTTTCTCCACTGGTCAAATAAATTTTCTATGGTTTTTATTATTTTTCAGATCAGAAGCCATTTTTCTTCTCTCTTTACAATATCAGCTTTTTTCTGTACCTTCAGTTTTCACTCAACATATTTTCTCAAAAACTGAGTCGTTTTTAATTATATATTTTTCTCCATGATACACAGTTGTAGGATCTAAGTCTGCATTGCACTGCTATGCATCCTCCCTAACTTCATGGCAGTGTTTTTTCTCATTCACTACCCTTGTAGCATTATTTGGTTGTATCACTCTTTGTGTCAAACTGAGAGCCAGTCCGTAAAGTCATTAGGCATCTTTCCTCCACACAAACACGAAGTATTGCTATTAAATGGAATTGTGGAAAAGCATGACTGTCCAGCGCTTGTTTCAAGGCTTAACAGCAAAACACCATAAACTCAAACTTTTCAAGCTTCTGTGGCAATTGGGGTTTGGCTGCAGAAAATCAGCAGAACAACCTGACTTGCGTATATCTTAACATGGGAAGATGTTATCTCTGAATAGGAGAAGAATACTCTGTCTCCTCTAAAGTTTCTTTGACAACCTTAGTAAAAAGGAAGCTGATTTTTTTAGTAAGCTGTTTTCTTATTTAAAATTTCTGAAACTTATTGGTGGTTTAGAGTTCTGCAATCATATTTCATGCATGGTTGATGAAGGTACCACAAGACTGGCACCTTCATCCAACATCACTGAAGGATTGGATCAGCCTGTTTCTAAATGGATTTTCCTCCTGCTGGCCACAGTTAATTATGGGACTTTTTTAAAATAACTGTTAAGTACTGATAGCATGGTTATGGAAGCACATTACTGAGAATGGTGCCAAAATTTTACAGTTGTGCAAATTCATGGCATTTAATCCACTGGTAGTGATCTGTTGTTCTAGTTTAATTTTGAAGTTGTGATCTGACATGTGCTGCTATAATGGTTCAGTAGGGGAAATTATTTTATTCTTTTAAAATGTTATTTAAGTTCTAAGAGAATTGTTGGGCTGAGAACCAAATCCTTCACATTGCTTCACTGTGACAGTGTCACAACGCTGACTTTAAGAAGTGTAAGAGAAATGTTCAGTTTCCATATCTGCTCTCTTGCAACAAGTCTTCTGTGACAAATGCAGTTCTCTGTAAGAACATTTAAGATACAAACTCTATCAGACACATTGCAAATAAACCACAGTATATTCATCGTGGGGTAATAAATATAATACCTCTTCCTCCTGAGTTTAGCTTTCTATACCATGACCTCCTTGTGGTTAGCTTTCTATATCTTCATTCAAGTTTCCATCAAGTGCTCTATCTTAGTGCAGCTGCAAAGTGTTTGATAGCTAAGAGCCTGTCTTTGGAGGGTAAGTTATGCAAAAATAAATGAGTCATCACTCTATGTCTGTTGTTCAGATACAAACTGCTCTCTGTCCATCCCTTACAGAAACTTCCAATAGTCACGTTTCTCTGCAATCTTAATTGATGAGATTAATTCTCTTTATTCCATTTCATTTCTCAAGGTGTTTCCAAGGAATGGCACAAGTAATGGCAAGAAGAATAGTTGGTGATTTTCTTTCCAGGACATACATGAATCCAGATAATGTTTGTGTAAAAAGCCCATTAAAAACAAACAAACAAACAAACAAAACTATTAGAAGAACTAGATCAATCAAGATGTAGAAGATTAAAAACAAACATAAATTCCATTCTTTCCTCTATTGTATGCACACACACATGTAGAGATGTATATATAGATATAGACACACACATAGAGATGTATATATAGATATATACATACACTGTCTTATGGCTCTGATGCTTTTCAGCAGGTCTGCTCTGGAAAGCAGTGCAGATGCAGCAGAGATGCAGTGCACTTCTCATTGGGTGGCTAGCTGCCCACTGGCATGAGTGGCAGAGGAGGAAAGTGAGACACAAAAAACTTTCACCAAAGGTAAAAGTTCTAGCATGGACAGGGCGCCCCTGTCCCTCAGGTAAGAGTTGACCCCATGGATACAATTCAGCGAGTCTGGAGGATCTGCTGTACGACAGGAAACTATGTTTCCTTATGTATAAACAGGGGAAAAAAGAATTGCCTGCCTCCACCACCAGGCAATTCAGAGTACTCTAGTTTAGGTATCTGAAAGTGGGAGAAAATGAATGTCTCTCTCTGTAGTAATTCTGGTTTTGCCACTGGTCTATGTAATCACCATGTAAAAATTCTTTATATGACTTTCTGAAGCAGTTTCCCCATTTGCAGAATATGTTCGGAAACACAAACACAAAAAGCAGTGTGAATGCTGGCCATTACTGCTGTTGCTCTTTTTGCTGAGGTTGGACTTTTTTTTCATTTGTGTTTCTCAAGCATTCAACGCTTCTCTTTGAGAATTTCAAATGGAAGCATCAAGAAGTCATGATCTCCAAGCAAAACAAATACATGATTTTATGGTGTTCTTAATGGATATGTCATGTTTTGTTGCGCATCTGTGACAGCACTGCCAAGGTCTGTGGTCAGTAAGAGCACATTCAGATGGTGCAAGATGTGACCAAATAGTGCAACACACCTCTTGTTTCTCTTGTAGCTTTCTCAAATATTAGCTTTGGGAGAAAGGGCAAAACAAACAGCATTTTCCATCCTCTAGGAAGAAGGTGAAGGGATGCAGGAAAGGTACAGGCACAGATGCATGAAACAATCAGAAGAGACACAGAGTTGGGAGGATACTCTTCACCTGGGGAAAGCTGTAGGAAATGACTTCCCATCTTCCTCCCAGAGAAAGGCTTCTCTTGAGTGAGTAAGATTTTGCAGATAGTTGTGGATTTTTTTCCTTTTAGAAGCATATTCAGCCTTACCTGTTTCAACCCTATCTTAAATATGGACTGTAAAGTTGATTCAACCAAAGGGCAGAAAGCCCTTACGGATAGGAAACAACACATTAAAGAACTAGGACTTAACTCTGTAAACAAACAGTGGATATTCATGCTGATAAGGGTAAGGAGGAATTGCTGTCATTTACTGCTTCACCAAATCTTTCCATTAGGGTCTTTCAGGCTGTTTAGAAACAGTCCCCCTCCTCATCATCTCTTAGAGGAAGGAAGTTGCGAAAAAAGGTGTCTGAGTTGTTTCTTCCCAATGTGTGAGTGCGGTGAGCACCTGGGGCAGGGGGAACTTTTGAAGCCAGGGGAAGGGCTTTTCCCCAGGACGTGGCTGGGCACACTCAGGGAGGGGAGGCTCTTGCAGCCCAAGGATGGAAAGAGAAACAAGCTTGCTGAGACCCTGCAGGGATGTAGCACTGAGCTTTGCCCTTCTGTGATGGAAAAAGAAATTTGCTAGGAACTCAGAGGTGCCACAGAATTTGCAGCTAGCAGTGAGTTGAGTAAAAGGCACAGTGAACAAGGGGAGGGAGATTGATTTATAAATAATTCTAGTTTCAATTCTGTTTGCTTTAATCTATTTAGAAAACATTATTTTAGTGTACATACATATATTTAAAAGTCTCTGGCTTTTGTGTTTAAAATATTTTTTTATCATCTTTGGTCTCAGAGTGGGGAGTGGTCTTGTTATATTAATCTCGAAGTTCAGACTGCCTTTGGTTCCCATTAGTGAAGCACGATATCTATTTTATAACGGAGCAATCTGGGACAAAGATCAGTTAAATTACATTGTGTCACAGGAAGAAAGTAATCTTTCTTCTTTTCCCTTTCACTGTGTGAATGCTGTACTTACTTCCTTCTGGGCCCTAGTATATATAAGTGTCCTACAATGTATGATTATTGTTTCATTAAAATTAATATTTTTTCTAAGAAATTGTTGGAAGGCTTAATATCCAAGCCTGTGTGTTTATTCTTGGCACTAAATCTCCAAGCTCTCACCGATAAATCATGCGATCAAAAAGGTGGTTTTATTGTTTATTTATTATTCTATTTTACTCTTCAAGGCTGAACATAATTCTTTGAATGCCTAGTGTCCAACTCCTTTAATTGAGGTTGAATACATTTCTATAATAAATTTATTCAAGCACCATGCTTCCTCAACAGTGTGTTGTGACATAGCACATAACAGCAGTATGCTGTAGAATGAGTATTTTTAAAATTCAGTGCTGTTCTGTCAATTAATAAAGAACACAGAAGCAAAACAAATATTTCCCAACTCTAGCATTCAAAAGCAAGGATGTACTCTTTTGCCAGTGTTAGCAACCCAAACATTGCTGCATCCTTCCAGTTTATGAGAACTGAAGAGCAAAGCTAACAAGAAACTGTGTTTTCTTTTTTTCCGAAATAGAAAGGCTAAGAATAAAAGAGCAGTATAAACACTGAAGAGTACATGTGATTATGAAGAGTATATGTGTTTAAAATCTTAAAAAATATTTAATTTAATAATAAATAATTATTAGGAAGTAGAGTCATTGAGTAAATCTCACATAACCAGCATAGCTTAAGCATTCAAATATATTTCTTTGCCTGACATTTAACCTTGTCACATTGCTAATACTAGCAAGTAGTTCTAATGTCAAGGAAGTATAATGAGGCAAATTTATTTATGAAAACAGTAAAATACTTCATTCTCTCTGACCAACTTATGATAAAAATCTGATGTGGATACCAGTGGAAAATTTGACTTTTTGTTTTCTAATCTGCTGGCAGTGCCCCCAAAATCCCCTCCAACGCCACCCTCTTTTTTGAGGCAAGTAATGCCGGCGAGCCGGCGCGTGGATGAGCTCGCTCGCTCCCTTTCTGCCTTGCCAGCCAGTGTTTCACTAAAAAAAAAAAAAAAACAAACCCAGGGAAAAATCTTGGGGATAGTGATGTTCTCTGAGGTGCCACAAGTTTGTCCAGCTCTCAAAATTATTTTCCCAGGGCAAAGTATAAAAGTTTCAGCACAATCTCATAATAGAAAAATAATAAATGTCTCCTTTCTCTTATGGGTTCTATGTTCTAAAAAACTCAATAGAATTGTGCTACCTGATATGATAGTGATACTTCATTTAAAAGAGTCCAGATTCAACTGTTATCACCTGTTATGGCTACAGCTGGCTCTGGCTTAAACACTTTGGTTCAGACTTGAATTAGTCTTCTTAAAAGAACCTTAAATACTTAGTAGATGAAGTTGCAAGTTCTAACCTGATGGCTGGTATATGTGACGTCAATCAATTTCATTTGGATTCAGTGCCTCAGGCCTGGCTGTGAGTGTTATATAAATAAGTTTTATGCTATGAAGAACATGCTCTTCTTGATATAACTATCATCTGTCTTCCAGCCTTCTCCAACTGCTTTCTCATCTGCAGAATTTATTAACTGCTTTGCGTACTCCTCACAGTATCACAGTAAATTAACAAAAAAAGTCCACAGCTTGAGGTCTTATGTTTAAAAAAAACCCAACCCCCAAAAAACCAAGGCAAAAAACCGCTTGTGTGTGTATGTGAAAAGGAGACAGAAAAGTGTGTGTGTGTGTGGGAAGCAAAACTCTGAAGTTTCCTAAAATTCCTAGAATGTCCCTTAGGATTTTCTCATGCTATTATACCCAGAGAACAGACAAGATGCTTGCAAAAACAATCAATGCTGTATACCTTCCCCCCCTCACCTCCCACCCCCAAGTAATATTTGTTTTGCAAGATGATTTTCCCTTAAAAAGCAATACTTACTCAGGGTTATGTAGTTAGGTCTTTTGAAATCAGAATCTGGCTGCTCAGGCAACTGTAACCACATTTTAAATTGCTTGATTATTTTTGTGTGGGGGATGACTGTTTTATTGCCTGAAATAACACAATTATGCTGCATTCCTCAATGCAATGGCTGTCACAAAGAGTAGATAAAGAAATAGATTGAGCTTGTTTTAAGTACATTTTGGATGACAATTATTTGAGGATACTAACAGGAATTGTGAGACAGTACCCAAGAGACTTGAAATTTCACTTCTGAGTAAATAGTCAGAATGCATTCAAGCTTCTGCGATTAACCCTCTTTTGTGCTGTAGGCCATATAGTCTAGAAGAGATTAAATTGGACCTATTTGCCAATGAATTAATCTAGTTGCAATGTAGAAGAAAGAGCGTAGCTCACTCAGCAGAGAATGTTTGTAACCAAAAAGAGTTGAATTATGCTGTAACTGAGTTGTGCTGCGAAGAGCCAATTCACCTCTGAGTGAAATCCAGTAATTTAAATCTGTACATTTGTTTGAATACATAAGCATGTTATACCTTCTCTTTTGTAATGGATGTACAATGACTTCCAGTAATAAAGCCAGGGTAACTTTGTAGTCCAGATAGCACGATATAAGAACTGTATTAATTATGCATGCTTTGTATATTGGAAATGGTTGTCCCTAGTCTTTGTAAGAGTGTTCAATTTACTTTTCCTCCCAGTGCTGAAGGGGAGTAGTGCCAGACCAGGTCTGTGATGAGGGTTGTTATGCAATTCCACAGGTGTTGCTTAGTCTACAGGAGGGTTACAAATGTTCAACTTGGCATGGAGATGCTAAGAATTAAAAGAATTGATCCTAAGGACATATAATGAATTTTATTGGGGGGTGTGGGGGTGGATTATTCAAAGCTAGAAATTAAAATTCCCACCCTTTGCAGAAAATAGGTTACAGCTTGGTCTCCAATACTTTGATTTGTTAATTTTAAAATATTCCCTACTAATAAGGAATTGCAGAAGAGAAAGAGAGTGGTTCCACACAGCATACACCTTTGATCTGCAACAAAGCTTTTGGCTTTCTTACAGTTACTGACTTTTTTGGTTGTTTATACATATTTTTTTTCCTTATATATTTACTCTTGTCCCTGTGCATCTTTAGTTTCCTGAAGCTAATATAGCTTGAAGTGTTTATGATTAGAGCTGCCCAAATTAGAAAGTTCACTGCAGAGCACAGTTTCTGATACATACATGAGAACAAATAAGGATGTGATATATTACATAGAAAAACAACATAACATTGGGAAGTAACAACCAAATGGAGTAGGAAACAACAACCAAATGGAACAAAGCCCTGCTAGGACTGCTGCATTCGGGTGGTTAGTATGGGCAGATTGTTAACCTAGTCTTGAAAAGGAGCTAGGGTGAAAAAGTACTCAGGCAAAAACTGAATTCCTAAATGGTACGCAATTTGCTAACTCCATTCTCTGAAGTATGAAGTTAGGATCTGGGAGAGGATAGGCAGAATCATAGAGAAGGTGATGAGATCCAACAGCATGAAATCATGTCAGTGGTCCCACTTCCTCCAAGAAGCAAGCAACCGAAATGTGAAGAGGCATAAAGGCACACGAAATTCAAGGATCTCCAGAGAAGAGAGGTACTTTGTATATAGCTCACTAAAACTGGAACAGCAGGTCTAAAAATATTACTTTTTGGTTTAATATAATGTATTAGATAACTTATTAGGAAGTTTGGCTTCATAATGAAAATAAATTATGGCGTGATTTTCATTGCCAATGTAAATTTGCCTCTCAGAATACTGGATTTTACAAACTTTTCTCAAAATGTAAGATGTTTGCTCTCAGTTGCCAGTTTGTGGGTAAAATTATTAATATTAGAGACTTTTAATGAAGAGCACTACCATGAAGAGCACTCACATAGATTAAGTTTATTGTCATACATGTTTATTTGATTTGAGGTTGATGATTGAGCCTTTTTGGGAGGAGACTGAGTGTGAGCATGTAGATGTGTGTGAGAAATTGCATTCATAAATGTCTTCAATGAAACCAAATACAGTCTTATCAACATCCTTCTCTCTCATATGCAGCGTGTGCACTGGAGAACAGTTTCCATTTAATAAGCTTCTAAAGCTCTTGGGGTAAATCTGTAGGCCTTTAGCACTAAGTGAGCTCAAACTTTTAAATGTAAGTAAAAAAACCAGCTTGTGCTTATTTATTTATTTTTTCTTTTTAAAAGCATACTCTTGGGAGATAGCAAGTACCTTCAAATATCATTAGAGAAGCAATGAAACAGATACAATATTTATATATCTTAATGGATTGATGAGAGTCCTGAATCATGCTGAGCAATGTGCTAACACTTTCATATATCATAAAGGAAAACATTAAGCCCCATGCAAAATTCATCCCAGTTGACTCTTTTAAAGCTTATCAGGAACTTTTAGTGGTATGATTGTTTTGCTTATTTTTTAGTTGTTTTGGTATAATTTCTTTGTTGTCAATGGAATTTAATTTTTCTTACACTTTTTAGTGGAGCCAACACCAGAAAAGAGTAAAACAAGGCATATGAAATTGTCTTCCCAGGGTATTTACTTTTGATGGCAAATTCTGCTACAATTTAAAGTCACTTCCACTGAGCTCCAAATAAGTATCCAACTTTGAACAATCCACTGAGCGGTTTTCAAGCTTTTCCTATCAGAAGTCATTAAATCAAATCCTATTATTTTCTTCTGCACAATTCTACTAGTAAATGGCTTCAATTTGAAGGAACATATTATTCAGACTTAACCCTTAATGCGAAATGCAAAATATTGTCTCTCACATAAATGCATTTTCAGTAAATGTGATTGAGTACGCAGTATTTTTCAATCTTGACTCCTAGCTATAGCAGGTACTGTGGGTGGTTTACTGGAACTTGCTGGAAGTTTTTTGCAGTGACTTTCATTTTATGTGAAATTTACCCCTTAGCTATCTCATAGTATATAGTGGTGAATTCCACCTCCAGAATACTCCAAGTACATGGACATAGCAATGTTCATGCACCACACATGATGTATGATTTAAATATAATGACTAGTACTTTCACTCCAGAAGTCTGTTAAGGGGAATAACATAGGGATTGTGCTCAAAGAGATGCAGGCTTTTTTTCAGCTGATCCAAATGAGAAACTGTGTAATATTTGATGTCTTTCTCATCATATGTTTTGGAAGAACCTGGACTGGGGCTTACATTCATTCATGTTACTTCATGGATTTTCTGGAAACAAGAATCAGTGACATATTGTTTGGATCAGTTTTTCTTTGATTAAAGGAAAAGTTTAAATGAAAACTCAAACAATGAAGTGAAATCACCATGTTGACACAGTGCCTCTCAAAACCTCTTGACAGGTTTCTGCAGTTTCTGCACTGGAGTTAAACACTTGTGCTGGTGTGAGTCCCAAACACCAGAGTTCTGTGTTGGATAAATAAATCACACTTCACATTGCCACTTGGGCAAAACCTTCCCCTGGAGATCGCTGAAGTTTTGCTCGGTACTTGGTGGTTTGTCTGTGTTGAAGCCAGACAGGCAATACCAGGTGATGACCTAGTCTGCACACAAAGAAGCAGCGGGCACTTACGTTTCAACATAAGAACTTTCCAAATGTTATGCTGTTGCTCTCTATTTGATATTTTGATGGTGATGCAGATTTCTGTGTGCGGATTCTCAGAATGTCTCAGTTGAGTATGTCTACTGACCTCACAGGAGCTGCACTACTTGAGGATCAAATCCAAATATCTCATGTAATGCTAGATAAATTACCATCTGCTCTTTCTCCATTGTACATTTTCAGTTTAAATTTTGCTCTGTTCCTCCTTTTCTATGAAATAATACAGCAGATCATGGAGCATCATCAAAAGCTGGATAGGCATTCATGTCTATTCTGAGTACCTGCAATTATACACCTCCAGAGTAAGAGAACTCTGCATCATGATCCCCTTGGCAACTGCAATCATCCAGACAATGCACAGTTTACATCATTCCCAGAACAGAATTTGGTACTCAGGGACATATCTGAAGCACAGAGAAACAATTCAAATGACAGTCAAGGATGGGAGATACCAGAAAATATAAAGGGGTTTTTTTGGTTTCTTTGTTTGTTTGTTTTCTTAGGTGAATGGAGAATTTTGTTCCTGATTTTAGTTTAAAGACATTGAAGACTGCAAGATGGTAGGTAGGGTCAATAAAATCATACATGCCATGCCATTCTTAACACACAATGTGTTGAATATTAGGTTCTTCTGCTAAATCATGTGTGATCAGATTTCTGTTTGTTTTTTTTTTTAAAAAAAAACAAACCCAAAAGCCTGCTGTTGTCCATTGTGCAGGAATTTTTTTTTAACTGCTTATAGTATCTTCAACAACTAGGAGGCAAACATGTAATCCTGAGCATGGGACTTACATAGCACTTACATATTGTTTGGCATCATTACTATTTGTGTGGTACAAACAATATAGAGGACTCAGGAGGAGCATCATATTCTTTTTTTTTGCCTGGTTCCTGATTGTGCCACGTGTTGAGTCCAGGTTTGTGAATTGGAAGAATTCTGTCACCGCTGGTCTTCTCAGTGAGCAGAGAAAAAAAAGTCTAATGGAGTCAAAGGGAATTTCTTATAAAGAGATGTGATGTTTTAGTGATGAAGTGATGGGATGTAATGAAAGCCAGGTGACTAAGTGAACAGTGTTATGTTAGCACACCTCTTAGAAATTCTGTGATTTGCAGGCAGCTGTCTAATTTGCACTGTCATATGATTTCCTAATGTTTCTCTGGGAGAGAGCAAGGGGATAACCTTGGGCTATAAGTCTTCTGGAAAATGTATCTTTTTAAGAAAATGCCTGAAGTAGAGCGTGGAAGACTGGGACAGAGACAAGGGTCTCCAGGCTCTCAGATGTTGTGAATCAGAAAGTTCAATGGCAAGTGCTGTAGTAGGAAGGTCAGAAATTAGTTTTTAAGAGAGTACTTCTGTGGAAAGGAAGGAGAAGGTGATGAACATGATATATGTATACCTTCTCCAATTGAGTAATTGAATTGGTGTAAAATATCCCTTTCTATAACTATAGAAAGGGTGGTAGAGAGATTAATAAACTTTGACATTGCCATTGTAACTCTTTGTGGCTGTATCATGAAGGCAAAAATATGCTGTGACCAAATTTTTTGTGGGAAGTTGATGTCCTTAAACATGTGTATATGTTTTCTCTTTTTCTTTTCTCAAAGGTGATGTTGAATCCTGCTAGAAGTGAAAAATTGTAAACACATGCATTATTTCTGTATTTTCACAGTACTTTGAGGTATTCTTAAATGAAGTATGATGAACATATATACACAAACATATGTACTTATCTGTGTTCTGTTACTACATCTGAAGTTTTAAAGCATGTTTGACATATCAGTTATTGAGTAGCACATTGTTCTTAATGGCCTCTTGAAATTCTGAGAAGGTACATAATGTTCAGATAGGAGATAATGCAATTTTTTAGCAGACGGCTACATTTGATATCCCTGTGGAATATACAGAAAAGGCACCATGGCTTTGTTCTGACAAAAAGACTCTGCTTCCGTGGACAGCGACACACACGTACACACATACACACACCCTGGAGATGTAATTTTGCCATCAGCTAATGAATTCTGATTTCTGTATTTGCTAGTTAACAAATTACAGAAGTTCATGCCCAAACCCAAAAGCCAGTTTTGGGCTGTCTTACAAAATCCTTACGGTTACCTAGCAATGAGCAGGAAGGATGTGGGGGAGCAGGAAGGCTCTGAGTCAATACATGGCAGCAGCAGTGTCAGTTCATCAAAGCAGACTTTATATAGGTTGCTGTATTTATATAGGTGGCTCTGTAAAATTAATATAGCTACTGAAATGCAATAACTGTGGGTGTTTTGCAGTCTGACACTAGCATCGCCTTACATGAACTCCCCAGAGCGGCAGCTTCTATGCCCAATATATTCTCAGATCTTTAGAAGAATAATAAAATATCAGCAGAAGGGGAGGGTGGCAAAGCAGAACAGAACAGAGCATTTGACTGGAGATTAATTGGCTCTTATCAAACATGCAAGGATCTATTTTCTCATGCCTTTTAAAGGTAGCATCTTGCACAGAGGAAGAAAATTCTTTTTACAGTTTATGTCTGCAGTAGAAATCTTAGATATATTTCCCAAAGACTTCAGTATGCATTCATCCATTCAAACATTTCTGAGGGGGAAAAAAAAATCCAAACAAATTAGTAGTTCAGCAGTTGTTTATAAAATAAATTCTGATGTTAATATGTTCAATAAAATTATTTTCCTATGAGTGTTTGAGAACATCCATTAGAAAGGGAAGAGGGAAACAGTCATGGCATGGTTTGGGGGAAAAAAAATAAATGAAATTTTCCTGTTCATAAATTCATTTGGTAAATGTAGGATAATAATGTTTCTTTTTAACATCTGCTTTTCTGATGTCCCTTGTAAAGGCCTCAGGACAGGGGTTTTTCCTTATTAAAGTTTTAGAGACCCCTAGCATAGGAGGACCCTATTCTCAGTTAAATAAAAGTTTGAAAGAATTGATTTGAGCACTAGGAAGAATGTAATTATTTTCATTTGAAAATAAAATCCTAATTTTATTTAAAAATATACAGTGGTTTAAATGAAAAATATAACATACTTGAAGTTCTAATTCTGAAAAACTTATTAATTCACTGACATTGGTCAGAGATTTTCTTCAGGAGAATTATGGTTAAATACGAAGAAGAAACTGAGCCAGTATAGTCATTATCTGTAGCCAGAAAAAAGATAATTTCTCCATTGAACCTGGAATACTTTAAAAGGAGGGTGGGGTGTTTTTTTGTTTGTGGGGGTTTTTTTCTATAAACAAGGAAACAAAGGTAGATTTCAGTATGAACTCCTTTGATTACAAGTGGGGTTTCCTAGGGAAATTCTTTAGTCTGATGTCTACAAAGTTATACCAGGATGACTTATTCTCCTATTCATAAGAATAGCTGTATTAGAAGCATTTTATCATAGGACAGTTAGACCCAGCAGGGAGCTGGTATGGCACTAGCGTGACAGTGTTATCAGTGGAAGACGAGGGTGCATGCAAAACACTTGGAATAATGGCCGAGTGCAGTGCCTGTCCCAGGTGATGTAGCTGCTGCCTGAATATGGTCCTGACTTGCTTTCCTTTACTATAAACACAAGATATAACTTGTTATTACTGTCTTTCACATTAGTGGGAGAGTGACCAGCATCTCCACATGCTGGAGGTACTATCTTTGAGCCTTTGCTTTCCTTAAGACCTCAGCCCTACCTGTCTTTTTCCTCTTTTCCCATGTATTAAACAGAATGAGAGAAATTTCTCATCTCCACTGCAATTAATGGATCCTACTGCTTAAACATTTACAAGTTCTTCAATATAAAATGTTTGATGGTTATTATAAATTATTTAATGAGATATCATAAACTAAAGATACAAATGATCCCCTCTAATCCTCCTCTGTATGATCCTCTTTAGCCTGCTTCTGTAAAACATTGTCTTCTTTGTTATGTGTTAATTGGTATTAACGGGGTTAATCTTTGCAAAACAGAGATTATGTTGCTTTAGTCAGACATTCAAGGGAGAACTTAATTAACCAAAGGCAAAAAAATATGGAAATATAAAAAGACTTGCATACTGATGCAACCTGTTTTCCTGTTCTATAAGTCACACGTGCAGATATTGGGCTGCATCATTCATTTTAAGAAGTGGGTCCCAAAATCAGAGCTGCACTGCCCCTGCACTCCAGCAAGGAGGGATATATTGAGGGGAGCTCTGATGTTTTTATTTATTTCATTTTGCTATCTTCATCATTTCTTGAAGTCTATGA
This sequence comes from Pygoscelis adeliae, assembly GCF_000699105.1. NCBI lineage: Eukaryota > Metazoa > Chordata > Aves > Sphenisciformes > Spheniscidae > Pygoscelis > Pygoscelis adeliae. Next base: position 1,547,804 of record NW_008825270.1, on the reverse strand, counting down.
GATGAGATTTTTGTCTCACAAAAGACAAAGAAAGAGAAGAGAGAAAATAAGGTGCATTATTCATGTGAATTATTCAGCTAGTCTGTTAGATAAATATAATCATAATAGAAGGCCCAGAAAAGTTTGTCTTATCAACAGTGAAAATATGATTTTACTGAATGCAAGTAATTACAGAATGGGATTTGTTGCCAAATATAGATATATTTGCTGCAGATAGATAGCATGTCCACAAAGGGGGAAGTAGTGATTGTAGAATATTCCCTAGTCAAAAAACTTTCCACAAAGGCTTGTGCCTTTTTTGGCCCTTTTCATGTCCAATCTTCATAGCCTCAGTGCTTACTATCTGTTGGTTTGGATTATCTGTCATCTTCACATCATTAATAACTGCATTCTCTTTTCTAAGATCTGCAGCCTCCAGTGACTGGAATTTAAAAGAGCATTTCTGTAGAAGTTAAATTTCACACTGTAGCCAAGCTCATTGGTTCTTTTTCCTTGATGCGCAAAATTTCTGAGTATAGCTTATCATTTTCTAAAATAATTTAATCTCAGTAGCTGTTTGGGAAGGTAATTGAAGCTATGTGCATGATTTAGAAGGAATAGTACTGTTTAACTATTCTCTAATGTGTTGGTATTTGTTCATTAAGATATTTGGGGTCAGCATAAGGTTTCTATCTACTTCCCTTGAGCTAGGACTTCAGTATCCAGTGCAGAAGAAATCTTTGGGAACAGCCTCAAACTGTTTTTTGTCAGTTGTCAGTGGCTTCCCATTGTTATGGGAAGAGCCTTCAGTTTGGTACTGATCCTCTACTTTTTTCTGGGCTTTCATAAATATGGTTAAGGTCCCTTGTTTCTTGACAGCTAGGAGATTTAAAAGGTCCATGTTAGCTTAGAATTGAACCAGGAATGTATTTTAAAAGAATTATTTTAATACCCTTGATGAACAGCTCCCAGTGTCTGATGAGTTCAGAGATCAGGTTCAAAAATAATTTCTCATGATGCATATCAGGACTTCAAATTAAATAGAAAGAAATAACAGTTAAAATAATCTTCCATCCATTATGTGCGATAATGATCCAGACATCCAAATTTGATTACTACAATAATGACAAGTTCTATTGCTTTTACTAGTGCCTTCATGTAAAACTGCTGTATTTTTTTCTTCTTTTTCCTTTGAAAATTCTGGATATAGAAAGTTAAATATTCATCTGGATATGACAGTTCAATGTGAACTGTTATTTTATATTTGTTAAGATTTTGAGCAAAAATGCAGGTGATATATATGAATGTCCATGGCTTTCATGCAGAAGGGTGCCGGAGAATTAATTGAATTATGAAACTGGTCCTGGTTGCTCCTGCACGTATTGTCTTGACCCATATGCAACTCTTATTATGATGTCTTTTTTGTGGACTATTTGTTTGCTTCCAAGCAAAATGCAGACACTTTTATGTCAGATGCTTGAAAATTATTTGAAAACACAACCTATTGATTTAAAAGAAGAAAATGCTAGATGGTTATATATGATACTTACGTGCAAGAGCACACAAAGAAATAAAATTAACTGTTGGGGCTTTTTATACTGAGAAACTAGAAAGTCCAGGGAAAGTAAGTACAGAAGGAATATATAATGTGTATGTACATAGCTGGTTCCACAGAGTCAGGAAATGGTAACTTCCTCTATAACAAATATGGGAAACAACTCTCATTTTGAAAATGCAGTGTAAGAAAAAAAGTTGTAATACACAATTCCAATTTACACCAAGAACTGGACAATCTCAGTGTGAATCGAACTTCATATCCATCTCGTCCATTAAATACTGGATGCTACAGGAAATAATTTGAAATGAGCCCTTACATTCTTTAGGACTCCATAGAATACCAGCATTCAGAAAGTTAAATTTGAGGCAAATCATTTTTGTATAAAGTACAAAGATGTTGAACATTGTTTTCCATTTTTTCTTAAGTATTAAACAGATTTTTCCCCTGAAATCGATGTTATTGCTCTAATAAATTCACCAAATATTTCTCAGTGTGCATATTCAGAGATCCAATTATAATAGCACTTTCAAATTAATGACAAAAAAAGCAGCTGCATTTAGCACCCACCCCCCAACCAACAAAAAACCCTCTAAGAGGTATTTTGCCCTTGGAGAATAACTTGTTTCCTGTGCTCATTTTGATCAGATGCTGGGTACTTTTTAAATACATTTGCCACAATAAACAATTGGTTAGTTTTTTCGAATATATTCACAAAAACAATAGGCAAGTAGGACTTTTTAGACCATTGTAGAAACAACCATACAATTTAATCTAGTAGCCTCTCTTGGCAGAGCTAATAGTAGATGTCTGGGAGAAAAATATTGTTGGAAAACAGAAAAATAATGGTAGCACAGAAAAATGCTTCCCCCAGGCTTATATTCTAAGCTACCTGTAATCAGCAGCTTGGGCATCCCAGCACAGAGGTTCCAACTGCATTATGTTAATGATCCTTGATGGGTCTTACTTCCATGAACCTCTCTAACCACTTTCTAAACACATTTGGATTTTGTAACATCCTGTGGCAATATGTTCTATAATTTAATTATGTATAGCGTGAAAACCTACATCTGTTTATTTTATACCTGCTGCCTAATAATTTCATTTAATGCCTCCTAGTTTTTCTCTTATGTGGAAAAAATGAATAAACATGCTAATTCTCCCTCTTCATGCCATTCATGATTTCACTAGTTTTTCATATATCTTCTTCATTGACCCTCCTCCAAACTGAAAAATTGTTTAATTAATCTTTCTCTATTTTCAATCAGCGCCATACTTCAGATCATCATTATTCCCTTGTCTTTTCTAGGAACTCTTCTAGGAACTGTTATAGATCTCCAGTATTCTTAAGATGAGGCAATGAGAGAAGAAAATAGTATTCCAGGTGTGGATCTAACATGGAGTCGCAGAGTGGAACAATGGTGCTTCCTGTTTTCTCTGTGTATTTCATAGGAATTTTGAACATCTGTTTGCCTTTCTGATTGCTGTTGAGCTGCATGCTTTGAGCTGATGATTTCAAAGAACTACCAACATTGACATCAAGATTTTTCTCCTGAATAGCAGCAGATCCTTTGGAGTCTGTTACTGTATATGTTTAGTTAGAGTAGTTCCTTCCCCATGTGGATTACTTTGCATACTACTGCTAGTTTGTCTGTGCATATTCATAATTCAGGCTGACTACTGATTAATGTTGATTTCTATAAAGTGGCTGTGTGACCCCAAGGAGATGCATGCATTAAACCCCAGCAACTCATTTTGTGTAGGCTGCTGAACAAACATTAGATGAAAATGACTCCCGCTCTCTGTTCACCTGGGCTAATTTCAAACCAATGTCATAGGAGTGAAATGCTCTGTATCTTCTTACAAGTCCCTGGAGTTTACCCAGTCAAGTCCATTTGTGATTCAAAATTTATTTATCTTGAAAGATGTGCTCTGCTCCTTATAAAGCTGAAAACAAATAAGAGATTTATACATTTTTTTTCCACCTGAGTTCTAAAGGAAGATGAATTAAAAAAAAAGGTCACCAATGCTGCCGTCAAGAAACAAACCCATTTGTTATTTACAGATACCAAAGTGTCAAGTGAAAGTGTACTCATTTCTCACCACAACTTCATGTACACATGTAAATTAGCATTAAAATAAAGCTTAATTTGGTGTTCCATTGACGAAACCCTGTTGACAACTATCTGAGTACCCTGGGTGTTATTCAAGCCTCTGAGCACAGCACAGGAGATGTAAGTCTTTGAAACGATTTCTACTCTCCGAATGAGGCAAAGAAGCACTATCTGACCTGAATTTATGATGAGTGTTGCTTATCAATGTTAGCATTAATTTTCTGAGACTAAACAAAGCTGCAAGAAGTAGCACACAATCCTGTTCCCAATGGTGCGTTGACATGTTCTGCCACTTTCTATTATGTGCATTGAGGCTGCATTACTTTAATTATAAAAAGTAAGATCAAAAAGCTTTAAAAATATATAAATCCAGAGAATTTATAAATTCAAAGCTCTGTCTCAGAATAATATACTTCCACTGTTTAACATGTAAGTACCTCTTAAAATGCATTATGCATTTTCTCCTTCTTTATCTGCTTTTAAAGCGCTCATGCCAGAATTTTGAAGCCCCTCTGCACTAGACACCATTCTCCAGAGTACTGAGCTCACCCTGTAACAAAAATAACTCTACTGCCTGCTTCTTGATGTCAAATTATCTACCTTCCTGATGTTAATCATTATAGTAACCAAACATATCACAGCATTTAAATAGTGTCTGTGGCAGGGAAGTATTATCTTCTTCCACTTCACAAATGTTAATCTGAAGCAGTGTAAAATATCAGGAAACATAACCGTGGCCCCAGACTTCTGAAATCACCATCCTGGGATGACTGTCCTCCAGCCCAGGCTCGAAGCTGGGAGGGACCAAGCGTACGTCTCAGCAAAGCACAAAATAGATCAACTAACTTGGTCTTATTGGTCAGCTATCCTTCAGTCAGCAGAGCTGAAACTTTAAGCAGGTGGTAAACATACTCACTGAAGTTGATGCGAGTTCCACCGGTAGCTTAAATCAGAACTGAGAATGAGATCAGAACCGGTAACTGATGCTATAGATAAACAGTAAAGATCAGATCAAGCAAGTAGTTCAGTCTTGCAAACACTTACGTAAGTGATCAGTCGTCGCTTTGTTATGAATGGTTTCTGTAAAGCCCAAATGCTCCTTCAGATGAATTCAGAGAACCTACTTTATAGGGGCTGGACTTGTCTTCTAATCTTCAGCATCTTTGACTTAAAAAAATTCTCTTTATTTTTCTCTCACAACTGTTCTATTTCAATAGATTTCGTATTATCTACGCTCAACATGACCACTTAGATTAATAGGGTTTATTATACCAAATATAGTATACACTTGTAAATTGCTTAAGGCAATTCATACTCAAGGAGGGAGGATATCATTAGGAAACAGGTATCTAGAAATCTGAAAAGGTAAAATGTGTGTTTAAAATAAAGTCACAGTATTTTCTTTTATAGCTTCAGAATTATCTATTTGTTATCAACCATTCCCAAAGTAAATGCGTCACACTGAGATAAATGGGAAGTAGGGCGAGTTAGTTCATTCCAAACCTTTTCTATAATGACTGCTTCATAATTGATGGGAAAAAGTAGAATAAAATGGGCACAGTCTAATACTTTTGGGAAGTAGCACCAGAACTTTTTTTCCTTGTTAATATTTTAATCAGATTTGTGATGAATGAACTGGCCCCTTTTTACATTTGCAAGCTTCACTGTGGTGGTAAAGTTAGAGGCAGTGGTACGGTGTAGCACAGAACGGCCCACATGGCAGTGGCAACCACGGGAGACATGCGATGGAGAGCTATAGTCTGAACAAACCTGCCAGCTTATTCTGCTTCCCGTGCTCCAAGTAAGAGTCTGTTAATTTAATTGAGTTCTAAGGTTTTACCATAATTTCCCTGTCTATCTGGGAGGGAAAGAAGCCTTAGACAAAATGCTGGAATTCCTTTCATAGCTAGCATCTTTCAGTCAGTCTTGAGAGTTATCACAGGATACCAACAGTGATAATTTGCAGTATAACTGGAAGTCTGCAAACTCTTTCTGTATTAACACAGTGGCTTAAAGTACTTTGGTTTTGCTAACACTATCAAAAATATCCTTGCCTTTAGCTGCTTAAGACCACTTGTAATCAGTGTCCCTGTACTCAGGCTTCATGTGGCAGGAGACTGCTTAATATTTTGCACTGTGTTTTCTGGCATGCATCAGAGGTTGTTCTTAATAGGTGTTAAAATTAGGAAGCTGTAACAATCTGCCATTTCACTACTCAGTTATGTTTTTATTACAGTAGATTCATCAGTCTAATTTTGTAAATTTTTTCTCCCCCAAAAGCATGTCCCCAAATGTATGTACTGAGTTTTATAGATAGTAATACATAGATTCTAAAACAGATCTCAAGTGCTCCGTAAGTTGTTATGGACAGACAATGTCTATCTGCAATGCAGTTTTACAGACAGACAAACTGAGGTTTGGGAGGTGAAATGAACTGGAGAGTAGGTCAGTGATTAGACAGCCTGTATTCTTAGTTCAAGCTGAAATAAAGTAAAAAAAAGATTATGGTGAGTTCCTTTACATTGTGAATACAGACGTGTGTGTGTATATATACACACACACAGTATATATACTGTGTGTGTGTATATATACACACACACACTATAAGTATACACACACACACACAAATATGTGTATATGAATCTATAGATAAGACATTCTCTCCTGAGATAAGAACCATTCTATGAAAAAGTTAGAAAACTCCTATGTTCCTCTATTGTATAATCTTTTAATAAATTAGGTATAGTGCAATTAAACACCACAATCTGTTTGTGTAGCTACACATAAACAAAATGCTGGCATAGTGATAATTAACCTTACTTTCACCCCAGATTTAAGTTAAGTAAATTCTTTGTAAGGGGATGCCTGTCTCCTATCTTGCCTGCTTTACGGCTCCCTAGGAAGGTCTGTTTTCTTCTGCAAATGTAAGGCAAAAGGATGTAGATCCTCAGCTGTTTGAGTCAGTGGTATCTTTAATCAATTCAAAGAAGGTCATACGAGTGTTTCTGCAGTACATACAACAGATGTTTTAACCAATAGTTATTGGAACCAATTACTATCTATCATCAAGGTTTCACTGGGGCTTGTGCTGTGGAGAAGAAACAGCAGGTTTTCCTATGCAGCTCATTGAAGTCATTCTTGTTTGCCCATTAACCCCTATGGCAGGACAACATTAAAGCTGTCCCAAGAGTAGCATGTATCTTTTCAGCATGTTGTGCTCTTTTGGAGTATGTGTTTGTCTTTCTAAGGTATCCTAATATATTGCATTTTGAAACTACAGGTAAGGTGGGAACAATTCTTATTGGAAACCAAAGGATTTATATGACTAAAAAACAATAACATGTTTGACATTGTAAAGAAGATACATGTAATTCTGGCTCAGGAAGCATTTGGATTTTGTTATCTAAGTCCTGAGCCACGGCAGGTATGATTGACTTGGATGTTAGGACCAACTCCTTAGCTGTCACAATTTCATTTACCTTAGGAAGGTAGACAAAATTCCAGCTGAAATTTTGGCCTCAAATGTATTGAGAATAAACTCTGTGTGCTCCTTCTTTGGCTTTTGATATATATTTTATCATTCTGTACTGAAGATAACTGATAATAATGTGTTCTTAGAGTGTAGAATGTCATGGCTGCAAGGTGTCAAGCTCTCTTCTTTTACAGTTCCTCTATAGCAACTTATTCATCATTTTGTTGCGCAATGCAATCTGGACATTGCTCTATATCTAATCCTGTTACTAAAAGTAGATAGTGTCTTTGTTACAGGGAGATCTCTGATACAGACTTAGCTTAAGTATGTGTCTGCCCTGTCATTTCAATTTGAATCATGAATGTGATTTTGAAGACAGTCTCTCAGTCAGTCCCAATTTCAGAGTAAATTCAATCAAAAGACGTTTTCCAGGAGAGGAAACTAGTAACTCCAGCTGCTGATGGGAGCTCAGTCCCTGGGACAAGGTTAGAGTCAGTCCAAAGTAAACCCCATTTGTAATGTCACTGCGGATGCTGAGTCCTCAGTACCAACTATTTTGCTTTACATAGTCTGCTCCTCTTGCCAGCATAGCCTGAGAGCCCTAATGAGATCACACACCATGGGACATTAACACAAGGTTTTAAATAGATTTTTGAGTGATAAAAAATCTTCTGACATGAACAATACTTGAGACAATGAAAATCAACATGAATTTCCCAAGCTTCCTTTAAAGATAACAGTTCATTATTAGAAAGTATTGCAGTACTTTGATCCAAAGCACTGTAGCTAACAGAAGTGCTGAAACTATACTGACAAAAGCAATATAATCAAATATTTTTTTAAAAAATCTTAAAGTGAATCCACTCTAAGTTTAGTCTGAGGCTGGACACTGCATGCTGTGCCAAATTTGCTGAGCATGCATCGTTTTTCTCAGTGATAATTAAACAACTTGATTTAAGTACGTTATTGTTCTACTGAAAAGAAGCTGCTTAACAGTTTCATGTATTATGTAAATTGTTTAAACACATGCTAATACAGCTTCGGACCCATTACTTTTTAATCATAGTCAGATTAGATTGTTCCACAAAGTGTGTTCCAACATGGGCGAATGCAGTTAGAAAAGACTGTAACCTGTCAATATGAAGCGGCTATTGAAAAATCACATATAATTTCAGACTGCAGCAGGCAAAGTAGTTTCAGAACCAGCAGAGAAGTATTGATACCATTGTACAAATCACTAATAAGAACGCATCCAAAGCAAGTGTCCATGACTGCTAAATTCAAAGAGCAGGTACAGAAAAAAATGAATAAAATGATGGAGAGAACAGAGAGACTGTTTTATGGACTAGAAGAGCATGATGTTTAACCTAATAAAACTAAGGCTGAGAGGGGAGATGATTGCTCACTATGAATGTCTCAGAAGATAAACATCAGAGATGAAGAAAGCTGTTTAAGCTTAAGGACAATTTCAGCACTAGAATAAAATGGAGATAAACTGGCTAGGGGTGAATTTAGCCCATAAGGAGGTCAGAATGAGGCTTTCTCACATTTGGAAAGGAGAAACAGAGAAAACATAGCTGATTTAAAGATAGAGCTTAAATTATTTATGAATGAGAAGCCACAAGGAAGTCACCTGTTAAAGGTCACTAGTTAAATGACCTCACACAGACCTTCAATTTTCTATCTTCATACTTTAGAGGACAAGGACAGTCTTGAGCTACACAGAACTTTACTATTCACATTCCTTGTGAATATGTTTTTTCCATACACATTTCTACCAGAATGCTTGCAGCCTCACAGAGCAGTAAAGGATTTATGCAGAATTCACAAAGATTCTGAAAGCTATGTAGACGTACATATATGAGTTCTGAATAAACTAGAAAATAATATGATCGAACTTAAATGTGTCATGTATTTTGACAATAAATGATAGATGACATTAAACTTTTTAGGGGCTTAAACATTTCTATCTCATTGTAAAGAATTTTAGTTCAACCATGTACTGTCCATAATACTCATCTGGAACTCCCAACAACAGTAATTAAATATGTAATAATAAAAAAAGGGTGATGAATATCTTCCTAACATCTCAGCTCTGCATGTAAATGACGTGAAAACATTAAATGGGGAATGACGGCAGCAAATGTAAAGGATTCTGCTCTTAATAACAACTTCATAAATTTGACGCTGACTTCTCTAAAGTTGATCTTGACGTTGACTTCTCTAAAGTTGATATTGATTTACACCAGCATAGTAAAGAGCAAAATGTGTTTCCGAGTCACTTACTCAATTTCAATACATCTTAGAGCAGTGAAAAATTAATTATGTAAAAGTTCATTGAATTAAATGGCATTAACTAATCAGGATTGTATAGTATAGATTTACTCACATCTGGATTGGAGTTCAGCTCAACTGATTTTTTACTACTGATTTCAAAAAGTTCTAGTTTTCATAATTTTTCATTATCATTGTTAGTCAAAAACACTTTTTTTTGGATATACATTTCCTTTTTTTTTTTTTTCTTCTGGAACATCTGCACTATTAAATTCCTGAAAAACAAGTTGTGTAATGGCCCTGGTTGGAGACATCCTTCCTCACCTTTACTCACTTTTTTACCATGGATAGTTAAAGTACATTACCTGTTTCTTCCTCCTTTCATTTTTACTATTCTATTAAGATGACTTTTGAAAATTTCATTGTTCTGCTTCTAGTGGGGCAGAACACACATTGGAATGACAACTTCAGTAAACTAAAAATTGGAAAAATATCAGTTAGCCAAAGGATTAGATATGATTTGCCCTGAAATGTTAATGGAGTCTTGTACAATGATTGAAATATTTCCCATTAGAAAGTTGTGGGGTTTTAGTAATTTAAAAAAATCAAATAATTGCCTTTGACATTTAGTGAATATTGAAGTCAGTTTAGTCTTACAAACGGATATAATTCTTAAAAGAGTTGAGCAATCTCCAATAATTTGTTGTTGATTGTCAAGGACTTTATGCCTGCAATATAAAGAATAGACTGTGAACCTGTGTTCTCACATTCAGTGATAAACTACAAAAACAAATCCAGCTTTACGGTTCATTGATTTTATACTAGTTATGCCCTTCTGAAGGCAATTTTTTCCCCACACACATAAAGTAGGTGTGGAATGAAAAAGAATTATTCTTTTCACAGAATTATAGGCACTATTCATTGCAAGTATTAATTTTTGCCTTGAGGGCAAAAGTATCTGGTTTGAAGGTACCATGGACAAGGCAGAACCAAGGACATTTGTTTCTGTATTTCAGGTGTAACTACTGGTGTACACTCGTAATTTCCATTTGTATTAATCCTTGTAGTTCCAAGCACTTTCTAAAGCCAAGCACTGAACTTATGGAATTTCTGTGACAAGCAAGATGAACAAGTTCCACAGTTGAATGAGAGGAAATAAAATTCTTGAAGCACATGAAGGAAATTATAGCAATGATGCAGCAGCATTACACTTTAGGCTATCTGTTGTTTCTGAGTAAGGAAGTACCTACTGACTATGTTTTACTAATCTTTGCTTGCTTTGCTTATAAGTAGTGCCTCAGAAGTAAGAAAATCAAAATGCCTTTTATTTTGCTGCCACTCTGGGGACCAAAAAATTTTTTGCCTGATTATTTTCTAGAGCAATGACCTTACAATGAGTGAGGTAATGCACAGTAGATGGCTTCAGGTGTGATTTTCTATTTATCGCTGCCTATTCATTTGGTATTGCAGGTGGTGTGATTCTAATGCATATCATATATTACCTACACTGAGAATTTATTTATTTTGAGTGACTTTTGGAGATGTTTGTTTATTTGTTATTTCTGTCCCCTTTGGTGTCCGCTACACAGTGCTATTCTATATGTAATTTTAAAGGCATCTTCTGAGGCTCTTCTTGCCCAGTGGAAGCTATCTGATGTTTACAACTTAATTTGTAAAGGGAGCAAACTGTGATTTGTTCCTTTAGCCTCCTAAAACTATATAAACATTTTCCCCTGTCTCAGCATATAGGTGCATATGTGCATGTCTGTGCGTGTTTCTAATCCATTGTAAACTTGCTTAATATTCGGAGACGTTAGTTGATGGCTAGTATTATTCATAGACGGAAATCTGAAGTGAAAGCTGCTGCTTGCCACTGTTAGATATCAGTGTGAATGTAAATTCCAATGACTCTCTCACATGCAGGGATGCAAGTTAAATCGGTCTGTAAGCTGATATATGACAAGTTAGACCACTGCTTTTTGTCTGACACTAGAAGAGGAAAATATATCTCTAGTAGAAAAAGAAAAAAATTTACTTTAATCTTTCCAGAAATAAAGCAATAAAGAATATCAAACCATTAGTAAATTATTGTTACCTTTAATTCCTTAATACTAGTCAAGAGTTTAACACTATTTTGCTTTAGAACTATTAATTATACTTGACTGGAAAAAAAAATGTGGGAGAGTAAAATTAATGGTTTCAGGAGGCCTAATATCATCTGGCTTTAATATTAAAATATTTATTACAACAGGCTAGAAATTTGGAGGAAAATGTGTTTTTGAGGTTACTCTTCCTACAGTACTAGATCATATATTTTATCAAGAAACCTCATCCTTCATTCACAGATAGGAGCTCAGCTGTGAATGCCACCCAGAGTGGCTCAGTGTGTGCAGTGCCCGCTTCTTGCAGTTTCTTCCAGTTCCTCACAGCCACATCAGCAACTCTAGAACTAAGGAGGAAACACATACACATTAATTAAAAAAATCATAAGGCATGAAAAGGCTAAATGATCCCCTTGTTTTCTTTATCAACTTCTCTCTCAGGATTTCAAGATGTTTAAAAAAAACACCAAAATAAATTTATTTTAGCAGCACCCTTCTATTCTCATGTTCTGCTTAAAAAAGTCACAGAAAGTACTAGGCATCTAAGAAAAATATCTAAAGTTTCACTTTCAATTTTACACATGTGCTTCTGTATCTATAAATCATATTTTTTGAATTTTACATAAGTTAAGAGTTATGAATTTATTTTATTATTACCTGATGTTAAACAACTTTTTTAATGTAATGAATTTAAATTAGAAATCTTTGTGCTTTAGAATGGAGTACTGATATGGAAGTCACTATTCAGGACAGACAGTTTTCTAAAGTGAATAGTATTTTTCATTTTCCCATTTCAGAAGTTATAGAAGAGTTCATAACTCTGAAATTCAGGTGCTTTCAAAATGGTTAGGCAACCAGAAATCAACCGATCATTAATCATTGCTTATTATAGACAGTTAAGCCAAAATCTTAATAACAAAATGTACTTCTCATAGTACAGCATAGGTGCTTATTCGTAAGCAAGTCTATAACAAGATATATCTTTAGTCACAACTTTGAAAAGAATCCAAGTAGATTGCACTGAATTAGAAAGAAACTAATTAAGAAGAGTCAAGCCTGAATCCATCTCTCTCGCTTCAGAGAGCAAGTATGTCTACTTTTTTGTATCTTTTTCCTTCCAAAAGCTATTTTAAGTGCCAATTATTTTAAATATACCTAATTTCAATTTCAGTGTTTGCAGCAAGCATATGTGTCTCACAAAGTACAGGAAAAATAGAACTACAGAAAATAAAAAATACATATTTTATAGAATAGTCCTAGTCATTCTATTCCTATTTTGTTTGTATGTAGTCTCAAATTCTCTTCCACTACTATTTAAAGTGAATGTGAAAAACTTTTTTAATTTCAGGTAAAAAGAAACAAAAGATTTTTTTCCCCTCCTGTGCTGAACCAGACCCAAGGTCTATTTATGTAACTGTGTGTGTGTAATGTCAAAAAAAATGCAATAATGTCCAATATCTAATGTTTCAGATAAAGCTGTAAGACATCCACACCCATTCTTGACTTTGTTTTCAGTACCTGGAGATTTGCTAAATCAGAGATTATCCTGAAGTTTAATATTCCTTCTAAATTTTTAAGAGTTGATTCTTATAATTCAGGATAACTTTGACTTTCTTAAAAACCTTCAGCCTACCTTATATTCTTGACCTCAGAGCTTCCCATTGGCAATGAGTACCACAGCTTAATCCTGTAACATTAAAATAAGAAAAAAAAAATTTTAAAAAAATTTTGAAATATTCATGTTTTCTGCAGTCTTATTTGAAGACTTCAAGGCATTTCTACAAATTTAATTTCCCATTTTCTGCAGGGATAAGGATATGTGACCGTTTGCCAAACTTTGCTATAATCAAGGTTAATGGTAGAAAGAACTACTTTCCAGTTTGCTCAGGTAAATATGCATATGTGCACTAAAACTATTCCCTTTGATCCTATAGTAAAGTAAAAAGCAAATTAAGTATGATCTTAGACTACTTAATTATTCTTTCATTGTGCCAACTTTGCCAGTGCATACTGATTTCAATGGGTGTCAAAGGGATCCTTAAAATTACTGGATTTAGTAGAAATTCATTGCAGGACTGAGCTGCTTGTTTGTTCGTTTATCTAATAATAAATAATAATAATAAAATATTATTATCACTGTGTACAATTTCTGAAAGTTTTTAACACCTCCTAATTCTCTGTGCTGGTTTTGGCTGGGGTAGAGTTAATTTTCTTCATAGTAGCTAGTTGGCTGGGGTTAAACCACAATGTTCTCAAATGGCTTTTTAAAAAATCTATCATTATCAGTGTGAAGAAAATGTATTTATAGCATTAACAATTATAGTATGAGATAAAAATGTAAACTGTAGCAGAAACAAACAAGCAGAATCACTTCATTTCTTATGTATTTTTCAGTCTGTGATCACTTTTGTGACATGAGTTTATGGATTTGGGTCAACAGGGAATAACAATACTGTAAACTGCCTCAAAGTAGTTTAAGCTATTTAATGGATGACAGAATGAAAATTTGTAATTTTTAATTTTATCTAAGTCATCTTTTATTTTCTGTTCTAGTGAAAATAGTAATATTGCAACATTATTAATATTTGCTGTAGGAGAAAGGTGTCTTTACTGCTGCATAGAGATAATACCTGCAGATTACTTTCTGAAAGAGACAAACTGCAGAGTGCTAGACCATCAGCTGAAGGTAGGCAACCTCCAACAGAGACATAAGGCAATATGAAAAAATCTGTTAGCTGTTAACACTAGGGAAGTGATATTAGTGTTTGTATGCTTCCAAGACCCACGGTATAGACATAGCACTTGTGAATCTATGTTTTGGTATTGCTGTTTTCCCTGGCCTATTAGTTAGCATATTGGTCCCAACAGCAGACAAATTCCAGCCCTTTCTCAAGTAGCTATCAAACTATTTTATAATAAATATTGATCAAAGAAAGAAGTTCAGAGCTTCGCATTCCCATGAGGGTTCCTTGCTCCTCAAATGTAGGCCCACGTATTCATCAGCTCTCATTTGCTGTGTCTCAGTTGAACAGTGAAATTTTAATTACCCTATTCATCCTTGGGACGGCTTCAGTAGGAGGGACCGAAAGAGCTTGATGACCACTTGTTGTTTGGGAGAGTGTTAGCCGGGCTAAAAAGTGCATGAGAAAACATTTTCAGAAAACATTTTCCCAGATGATCATGTTCCAGTGTCCTGCCTCTGTTGACCATTCTAGCATGGGTATAGGTCTCAATGTCTGGGGAACCCAGTGATGGGAAGTTAAAGGCCAAAGGATTGCAGGTGCTTCTAGACAACAGCTGAACACAGGCCTTTAAGATCAATGCTGTGGTGGAAAGGCATCCATTTATATGCAGAACTGTATATAAAACTATGAACTGTTTTTGTGCTCCTATAATTGTCTTTGACTTAATATCTCCTGACTACATGACTAAGGTGGAATAAATACTACTACTAATAAATGAATACTAATGATAAATAATAAAACTAATGAATGTCACAAAATTATGTAAAGCCTGGCACAAAATTCACTACAAGCACTGGTGACTTATTAGAACTGCAGTTTAGGAACTGCTGATTATGTCATTTATGAACTAGAACAGGCTGAGAACAGTAGATTAGAGAATTCACAGTAGATTGATGAGAGGTCAGAGGGTTTTTACATCTTCCATTAGGGATGCTTTGTTCATCACAGTTTATCAGGTGTTGAAACTTTGGCAGAACTGGCCTTTGAAAGAGCAAGCTTGACTAGCTCTTGGTTTTGGGCAGTGCTGTTGAATGTCTTTGTGCTTTGATATAACTTATATGTTATGAAGTCTGGTTTGTATTATAAACATTAGCTCCAAGTTTGAATGCATAAAATGGTGGATGACCACTCTTCCTACAGATTTTGGGGCTAGACTCACATTTACATGAAACTCAGCTTTGCGTTTACATTTTGTGTCATACATCCTCATATCTTTCATATCCTCAGGTGTGAACCAGAAATACATGTATGCCTCTGAAAAATAGTTTGTGGAAATGCTGGCATTTGTATTGTGCAAAGGACTCAGGAGATTTGATGAGTGCAAAGCAATGTGATAAATTTAAAACATCAGTGCCTTTTTCCAATTTCCAAGTAAGAAAAGCATTGCCTGAGGTAAATTGAACCTTTAATGGCCCTGTAAATGAAGCTATGGAAATCCTCAGGACTTCTTAGACAGGTTCTTCCTTAACCTCTTCTAGCTGGGTAAGATAAATTCCAAATGTAACTCGCTTTCTGATTTCCCCAAATCTATTTTCTATCTACACTCGATACCATTTTGCCTTTTCTCTTCCTACCCTTGAGTCCTTGAATTGTTCCAGCAGTGCAACAATTGTCTCACAGGCTGGCACCAATATATCATGAATTCTACAACTGCTGGTTTTTTCAACAAAGCCTGCTACTCATTTCTGATTTTTGGTCATAAGTCACTCAATTTTTCCACTTTGTATTCCAAAAAAAATTTTGGTGATAAAAATCTAAAGAACGAGGAAAGTGGAGTTTAAGTACCTTTGGTAAGGTATTCAATAAAAACCAAAATATATCAGATGAATACAAGTAGAAAGGGTAAATATGTTTCACATGCAACCCAGGGATAGTAGACTTACTACAACAAGAAAATTACTTTGGTAATTATTTGAAATCTTTCTGTTGAGCACAGTAGTATAACATGCTATAAATCTACATAGCCAGGAAAAAAAAATCCATTTTGGGAAAATATTCTCCAGAAACAATGGAACAACTGTGGGGCAATATATGATTTTTCACTTGAGTCTACAGTCTACAGAGAAGGTAACAGACTGATATTTTCATATTAACTCTTGTAAGAATTTTCCACTTGAAAACCTTTTAGATGAGAAGTATTCACAGAAGGCTCTATGCCTGGACATCCAGCTAAATATTAAGTTGTCCCAGCTTCCGCTCACCTCCCTTGCTTCTGCATTCTACATGTTTTCCTATCAAAGATGGTGTTACATCTCCTGAGTCATCCTTTTTTGTTTTCTGAAAGTCTGGTCACATGCCTGGGGAGACTTTCACCTGCTTATCAGACAGAGTAGAGCAATCGGAAGGTGTCAGAGCTGTTTATAAGTGCTCACTCTCTTGGAAAGGGTGAGGAGTCATTGAGGGGTAGAAGCAGGGCTGACAGGAGTGAAACTGTATGCTGCCAGGGGAGCTAACATAACCAAAAGACAGAAAGTTGATGATACCCAAGTACCATGCATAGTAAAATTCTTTCCTTTCTCATATAAGCAATGTTATTGTATGACATTTTATTGCCTTGACTGTACAGACCTCTGAGTAGTTCAGGGAATTAGGGAGACTGCAGTTTACAAATTTTCTTTTCCCTTCATATAAGCTGAGCAATGCTCCTAGTAACCTATAAGTATTTAAGCAATAGAAAGCCTAAAAATGATTCTTTAAATGACAGTAAAGACAATACGGTATGCTTACATAAAAACACATTGTTATTAATTCTGTAGGCACCATTAAAACCTCTGCATTGGTCCTGCACAGTAATGTGGTACTGCAGCAACTTCACATTTTGAGTATGTCAATATGCCACAATTATTAGGTACCTGGAATGGAAAATGCAGGGGGTTTTTGATGTTCACTCCTGTACCTGACTTCAGTCTGTGTTCATATTACAGCATATATGAAGTGACCTACTTAGCTTCAATCCTATAGTAAGCTTTTCTTTTTCAGATCCATTAAACCTAATTTTTGTTTATCTTATTGTAAGTTTTGGCACTTAGAAAGTATCTAGAATGCTGGTAACAACTAGGAAGTTTGTGTGGTTAGTATGTTATACTTACTTCCTCCTCTTTGACCTGCAGGGTTAGATTTCTATTAGGATCTTCAAAATTCAGTACCTTTCAATTTTTTTCTAGATTCAGATTAAACCAATCTTTAGTCTCATCTTTTTTTGATGTTTCCAGCTGCAGTTCATCCTAGCTTTGGGGTAAATTTGCTATGTTGGCAAATCTATAGCTCCTTTAAATCGAGGTTTACAACTCATTTATTAAAATAATTCATAATTAATTGAGTTTCTAATTTGCCTTTTGGTGAAGCACCCCTGGATGCACAGCATTAAAGGTTCTATTGAAGTGTTGCCTGATTAACTGATTAATAGATTTTGCTTTTTACAGTAGCTTCTTACATATGTGAGCATAATTATATTCTACCACTTTCAGAGAAAAATGGAGTAATTCAGGCAGAGAAATGCTTTGGTCTTGTTATTTAATTAATTTAATGTTGTGTGAAAAGGCCAGATTGACAATTCTGCAGAATCAAGTTCTCTTTATCCATAGCACTATTCAGCATTGAACTGACCCCCCCATTTCCCATAACTCCCTTCTGCTTACCAGTGTGCTCCAACCTCAAGCAGAATTAGTTTAGAAGGAACAATTTAGTGTAAAATGCTGAATTGTCTTGAATTTAATTATTCAAATTAATGCAACTAACATTCTTGTTATTTTTAGCTCTTTTTCTTCCTTCCAAAGTCCTTTGATTTCTATAATCTTGGGTATCTCCTTATGAACCAGAATTTGTTTCCTTATCCCATTTATTTTTTCTCTAGAAGAGGTCTTTCCTGTGGTATTTGGATAGGATTTCCCTTTCCACAGTATCCCTGAAGGCTTCAAGTCTCAATTCCTTTGTAAGAATAATGGTGGTCCTGGAGTGCAGGACGATACTATTCAACCCTTGCAGTGTATATAAGATACAAAAGACCATGATAGCTCTACCTTCCTTGTAGGAAAGGAGGCTAAAAAAAATCTCTCCTAACATACATTTGCTAAAAAGGTGGGCATATTTTTACAAAATATCTGAAAGTGCATTTACTTGCATATCTGGTGTAGGGTTTCCTGGAATCTTCCAAAATTTATACACAAATAATCTGAGGACTGATATGGATATTTTGTATGTCGCTAGTGGTAACTATTTGTAGGGGTGACAGATTTGTGAATCAATATGCCTACAATACATTTACCTGTAAACAGATTTCTATTTGTAGAGCAACTGCAAGAAAAAAACTAAGATTAATTTCATCTATTTCAGACGAACAAGAAAAAATATTTCAAGCTGGGCTGAAAATTACAGTTGCTTTACAGAAAGAAGCATATCAGTTCCTATACAGTAACATTTGAAATGAAGAAGAGACGAACGAAAGAACTAAGTCACTCATTACCATAAGTAATGAAGGCTGACTGGGCTTGATAGGAAAAGCCTCGTTGCCAGTACAGCAACAAGCTGATGTATAGCAAGCAACTAGTGCCACAAGGCCTGTAAGAAAAAGACAGTGCAGTTCCTTCTAATGAAAATTTCTTACGTGTACTTGTATCTTATTTCCTGACATAAGCTGCAGTGTTCTGCACACTGCTTTATCTCTTTAAGGTTAGACATTTCTACATCTTGTCGCTTACCTTAGCTTTTATAGTATCCAACTCCTTTTCTAACACTGGATATTGTTGTTGGCTTGAAACACTTCCTGAAATTTTATTTCTGTGCCTTTGAGACATGTTGCTGATGCACATTGGTCCTTCACCTTCTTTCTTTTTTTGCTAGGACTTTCTTGAACAGAAATGCATATATGTAAAGCTGGTATTGGTATTAAGGTTTCACAAAGAGTTTCACTACTGCTGGAGATCTACATACCATCCCATCCCAGTTTACAATGACCTTTCTGTTCTTCAGTGGCTATTTTTACTCTGGTTATTCTCAGATCCTGAAGGTTGTGTTTGTTTATGCTGGCTGCAATTTGAAGGGGCTACAGATAGAGTCAAGTGTCAGTATAATAGCATTTCCTTTCTCTGTGCTCCTTGCCTGGGACTTCCCTGAAACACTCTAGACAATTAAGATGTTTTTCATGACAATAAACAGAACAACTCATAAGCCAGCGGGTATTCACATCCTAAAACATTCACTTTGGAAAATGACCTTTGGGACTTCTTTTTCTCTACTGATTGAAGTTCTTGCTGACTAGCTGCTTCATAAGGAAGCTTGCCAAGTGACTACAATATTGATGACAGCTTGAGTTTACAAGTACACACTTAGAAAATAAAATAAGTTCAATTACCTGTATGCAACAGTGATGACGTTTTTTTCTAGTGACAAAAATAAATATATTTACTAGCTTTAAAAACTTTAATTGATGAGATGCACTGCTGCATTGTAGAGCTGAAACGCCTCTAGCATTTGCAGCCACTGTGAATAAATCTCTACTATATGGCGCAAAATAACTCTTACCAAGAAAACAAGCCTGTGCCCTCTGTTTCCTTGAGTGAAAGATTTGGAGCTAATTGAACAAGCAGCAAAGTTTTAACCCTAAATAGTGTTTACTTCTAAAATGGTATATTTCAACCATGACATTTCAGTCCTGGAAACGCCTTCGTAGCAGAAGATTGTGAGAGCGGATCCTTCAGCTGTTAGTGTGATTCACTGCAGTCCTAACCTTTCATGTATTTGCAATGTCAGGACTCACACTCCTTCAGCTCTCCTGTATATCACAAGCAGTAGTAATTCTTATCTGTAGTCCTCTGCTATTTCAACATAGCATTTTGATCTTGGCTTGGAGCAGTTTCTAAAATAACTTTCCTATACTCCTGAGGCAGATTTGTCAGAACACCTCAGTCCTGATCTTCCGTATTCCCTGGATCTGGGTCTCTCTTGCACAGAAATACACAGACACTGGAAAATTTCTATAGTGCTTTTGAAATGTGCAAATGTGTGAAATAAAATATGACCATTCTAAGGAATTTTAACAAACTTTAGTCCTGAGCTGAGGTTTAAAAGGGCACTGCCTTTACATTCTTTGTGTTGTTACTGTTGATTAGTGTTACATCAAATCAACTCTTTCTCTTTGTAATATCTATCTCAATGTTGTACAGTTCTGGATGGAGAGTCAACATTTTTTTGGAGTCAGGGTAGTCAAACTGGTATGCCAGCCTCATCGTTTTAAGCAGTTTTGAAATAAAATGAGAGATGGTAAGTAATGTTGTAAAAAGAAAAGCCCAAGTACTTTGAATCTAAAATGTTATCTCACACTCTTTTTTTTCCCCCAAAGAAGATTAAATTAGTTCAGTACAGCTCTGGTTATAATGATCTGATTCCTGGTGCTACTGTGATTAAACTGGGTGCATTAAAGTAAGCAATGATAAATTAAAAGCACAGTAGAAATCTTGGTGGTTGTGAACAGATGAGTAATCTTAATTGGAAATAAAATATGCCCATTATTCTGTGCTATAAATGGACTTTTATATTATGAATTGAGGAGATAAAAACTTGATGTGTGGTGCAGTGCCACATTAGAGAGAAGTTCAGTACAAGTGTAGGGAGTAAAGCCTTTTCTCAGATTATTAAGGACAAACACAAGCTTTCACAATGCCTCAGTAGCATTTCTTTGCATGTGCAAAACCAAATGCAAGCAGTAACCTTTCTGTTGAACATTCAGATTTTCATAATTCTATTAGAAAATTTCCTCTAAGTACTTTTCTTTGAAGTGGTGACACAGTATATTCCCATTTATTTTACTTCCCAGCACTTCCCAGACTAAATAACAATCGGTACTGTTTTGAAATCCATACAAAATAGCAGAAACCTGAAGCTGCAAAGTAATTACTTAAAGCCCAAAGAATCTAAGAAAGATCTGTGTCTTTCAGTTTAGTGGTTCCATGTGATCAACATGTATGACAGGATTCTCCATACAAAGTGTATGGATACAATTGGCTTTTGTCAGAACTTGTTTTTTATGCGGAAGTAGCACTTGCTATTATCTTGCTTCATCAGTAGAGTCTCTCATGAAATTTCCATTGCTTTTCAGTAGGAACAGAAAAATGGGCTGTGTGGGTTGGGTTGCCTATTGATAACACAAAAACACATTTGAGCCTATTGAATCAAAACTTTCTGATCCCTATCAAATTTCAAGAGCCTGTTACATACGACGCCAGTTGTGAACAAACTCTTAGACAAGTGTTTTGAGGCTCTCCTTTTTGTGATTGCTGTGTGTGGAGCTACATAGATCCGACACTCAAAAAAGCAATTACAAAATCTCTCTTCCCAGAACCTAAGTAATTCAGAGCATTCAGAGCTCTAGCAGGCAGTCTAAGGTATAATTTGCACTTCTACCACATATGATAGTGTTTACCTGAAATTAAGTGATAGTCTTAGGAGTAAAAAAAACAATTCTGCCATTAAAATTATAAACAAAAAAGAGAAGATTAGTCCCAGTGCTCATGTCTGTAACCTAAAGCTCCAAATTTATACAAATTAGAGAATTTTGCTTTTGAAAGTAAGATTTGATCCATAGAGCCAAATGATTAGTGAAAGAAGTGATCATATAACTTCTACTATAATTAGACTGCAATATAGCAATTAACCAACCTAGATAATTAACTGAACAAAGAATAACTGTGTCAGCTCTGAGTGCTGGCAGCTGGTACTCGGTGTTTGCCAACATGCCCTGTTGTGTTAAATTTAGTTACGCTGAAATAACCTGCATGTATTGTATTTGTATTAAAAGATTTTGTTTTGCCTTATAGAAGCACTGCTCTTCATGCAGTTTAGCAATCTGAGGGCTGAAGGTTACAGGGACAGAGAACTCACTAAGTTGGAGAATATGATCTAATAATTTTTTTCTACTTTACACCTCTGACCCTAGTTTTAAAAATTATTCACATGCGGGTGACTGCCAAATTCTTGCTATGTCTGCTTTATGCAACATTTCCACTGATCCTAAACTGCACAGGATCTGAGACAGCCACCTTATGAGCTCATATATCACATTTATAAGCATCTCTAGAGACAGCTAATGCAGAGATACAGATAATGCAGAAAGATATTCCATGGACTGCAAATTTTGAGGGCCTGTAGTCTTGAATTACAAGTGGAAAACAAGGTATGTTCTGGCTCTTGCTCATGTTTTGCTTATGCCAGCCCAATTTCACTGAAGCATAATTTATTTGCTTCTTTCCTAAACAACAACAGAATAAATCTATGAGTTAATCCTGAGAAACTATGTGGAAATTGATAAGTATTCTGCTTTAGAGTCACTAACGCTGGAATTAGCTTTTCTAGTTGGTCCAAGGAAGACCAAGTGTGTTAATCCTCACATTCAATACATGGTGTAAATCTTGTATATCATTTCCACCTTCTTCTTGTACCAGAGGTAACACAATGACAGGACAAGGATTGGGGTGGTCTTTATGCTAAGTTTGTCTTTCAGTTAAGTAACTTATGTCACTGTGTCCAGTGTGTGCCATGTTATTATTATTATAAATAAATCTAAAATGAATACATATCTGCTACTTTCCAAGATTAGACTAATATTAATTAAAACCTCGAAGTATGTTATTCTTTTTCCCTTGTTACATCTACAGATTTTATGCCTTTTTTACAGAAGAATTATACTGGTTGCAAAATGAGTGAATTTGAATGAGTGAATTCCTACACAATCAAATTCAAAGCTAATCCAGTATTTAGTAAAGATTCAATGCATTTGCAATGCTTTGGATTAGACTCTCAGTAAAGCGGCACTCAGGCCTACTTTCTCCTAAGGATTTTTTGGAGTCCAAGGGCAGAAATATGCCTCCACTCTCCGTACAGTACACAGAGAGAATTAAGTGCCTCTGTATATACTGATACTAAAACTCAACTTTGAGTAAGATGCCTCATAACCCTTTGAACATATTCGAAGGTGGATGTGTCTAGGATCCTACCTCCCTTTTTCCTTGCACCCCAGAGCTGAGGAATTTGCAATTGCAGGGAAATGTTACCCTACTTCTGGTGTACAGTCAGGAACCATTTATAGCCAGAAACAAGTTATTCTCTCCAATTGTAGGTGGTGGTGATGTTCTCTTACCTTTCTTATTATAATAGTCATTGCAACAATTGTCAAAAAAAAGAGGTAAAAATTCAGTTACTCTCTTAGCTTAATGGGGTTAAAATCTGTCTTCTAGAAGAAAATCTTAATCACTAGGCTCTAGATTTGAAGACTCTTCTTGAACTTAGTCCAGAAAGTGTTTGCTGGCCCTGAGTCAAGTGTCATGGCTCATCTTGTCTACATTCTTAAACTTTCTTGTTTCTCTCAAAACAGTGTTTCTGCATGTGAAGTGCTAACTGGGAACAGGCCTTAACACATTCTCTGAGGGGCATTTGACCTGTGCCAGCGAGGTCAAACATTTCTCAGGCATGAGCAGGGGAGAGCATTTGCTAACAGTTAAGTAGGTGTGACCTTTCTAGACTTAGGTGTGAGCTCCTTAGCTTGGAGCCTTTCTCTGCATGCTCAGAAGTAGAACTTGAAGGACCATGGACCTTTGAAGCAGAGCACAGGCAGAGGTTGCTGATCCACCCTAGGTTAATGTCTTGGTTTCGGCAGGGATAGAGTTAACTTCCTTCCTAGTAGCTGGTACAGTGCTGTGTTTTGGATTTAGGATGGGAACAAAATTGATAAGGCACCGATGTTTTAGTTGTTGCTAGGTAATGCTTACACTGGCCAAGGACTTTCTAGTTTTCCATGCTCTACCGACTGAGAAGGCTGCAGGTGCACAAGAAGCTGGGAGGGGGCACAGCCAAACTGGCCAAAGAAACATTCCATACCATGTGACGTCATGCTCAGTACATAAACTGGGGAAAGCTGGCCGGGGGGGCCGCTGCTTGGGGACTGGCTGGGCATCGGTCGGCGGGTGGTGAGCAATTGTACTATGCATCACTTGCTTTGTGTAGTATTATTATTATCATATTATTATTATCATTTTATTTCAATTATTAAACTGTTTTTATCTCAACCCATGAGTTTTTCTCACTTGTGCTCTTCCAATTCTCTCCCCCATCCTACCGGGTCGGGGGGAGTGAGCGAGTGGCTGCGTGGTACTTAGTTGCCAACTGAGGTTAAACCACGACAGTTAAGAATGCACATATGAATGATTTTCACTCATGCGGGCCTAGCAGTTTATGAAATGCCCAACCAATATAACATTTCCCCATCAGATTACAAGTTATAATGTTAATAGCAGAATCCTTTTATTTTTGTCATGTTTACTAGTAGATGTGTGCATGCCTTTTATGCTGTGTTCTTAATAATAAATTGACAAGGATAATATGGTCTGGCAGGGATTTAACACTGAATATTCAACATTTGATTGACTTCCAGAGATATTTTTTAACATAAACTTGAGGAACTCATCATTATTTATTTGGATTTCTTACTTTGCTTTTTTTTTTTTATTTATGCTGTCTTTAGTGGGCAGCTTCAGTCCAGTAACTTGGTATGAGGCTGTCAGGCTTCCTCACTGGATTTATCAAAAGACAACAGCACAAATGAAGAAAGTTCAGACTGACATTCTTTGAGGTTATACAGCTTAAACAAATTCACATTGACCTTTTATTGACAATAACTCTCCTTACACACCTTGCATTGCCCTCTTTTTTTTATGCTCACCTCAGAGCTAATTACCACCCTTTAACCTGCAGTGACTTTGGTATCAGATCTCTGTTCTGCAGCTATTAGCCGTGCACATTGAAGTGGATGGTTCACATAATTTGGGACTGTGGTGGAACTGGAAGAGGATAAATGGGTTTTCTTCCTATGTTTTATTGGCTGACACTGCCACCCTGTGAATTCATGTCCTTCCTCCTAAATAGATATACACACGTCCATTTGGAAATTGCACCCTCTGTGTTTTTGTCTCTTTGCACTGAAAATAATGAGCTGAAAATTAGTGAGCCCTTTATTTCACATACACTGCTTTATTTCATTTCATGTTCCCTAGCATGACTTAGAAAAAAAGTAAATGTAAGAAATACAAACTATTTAGCATCAGATTTTGCATATGAAAATGATGACCCAACTAATAGCTCACTAATTATAGGCTTCCAAGAAGGCTGACTAATATGTCTTGAAATAGATTTGATTTGATCAGCTATTGGAAATTACATCCTTTTCAAGGAGCTAAGTTTAGAAGATTGTTCTCGAGTCAATAAAACACATTTCCCCACTAAACATTAGTATTAGCAGTTCCTCAATATTAAGGAAGTATTTCTTACACATAGAGAATTTAGTTTTTAAAGTAAGTCATCTAACTCCATGCGGTTATTTTGTATAGCTCACACTAACAGCTCATACCTGCCTGTTATGCAACCAAAGCTGTAAGACACTCTTGGTGTGTTACAGGTTTTTCATAAACACTGGAATAGGATCCATTATCATATCTGTTGAACTGTAGCGTGAGTGAAAAATGTAAGCTGTGCCTCCTAACTTATTGTAACAAGAGAGTCCTAGAAAGGCATCTTTGTGGCTGTCAATGCAGTGTGAATGTATCTCTGGGGTAGTTAAATTATTTTTGTAACTCTCCAGCATTTTATGAGACATCTTTGCAGGAAAGACTGAGTCCGTATTTGGTTGGGTGTTTTCTTAGGTTCTAGTGGGAATCAGTGTCAGAGGTAATCAGTAGCTTTGCGCACTAAGGGAGATTAATTCTGTGAAGATACAAAAACAGCTACTGGAAGCATATGAGGTTTTTCAATATGTTCCAAAGGTTGCAGATCAAATGTCTTCTTCAATTTGTAAGTAGAAGAATATCTGGGGAAGAAGGGGTCTGTTGTTCTTTTAGTTTAGTTTTTTAGTAATTATAGTTGGGGTTTTTTTCTTGAATCTTGAGGCTACAAATGCAATTTGTGATCTGCTAGTCATACTGAATGTTTTGTCTTTCACAGTAATTGATCATAAAGATTTGGTGGCCAAATTCTGTTTCCATTATGTCTGTGCAAATCCGATTATTCTCCTGGAAGTGGGGGGAAGTCACAAATGTTGTCCTGTATAGGCTAGAGTAATACTGACAAGGAGTATTAAGAATAGGGTGTTTCAACTGCTGTTACTCATATTGTTCTTCTTTATTGGAAAAAAGACGGTAATCTCCAAACACTCAAACAAATACTTTTCTCAATAGTTAAATTCACATGAAAATGGGGGGAAGATAATATTGCTCCAGTAGAATGAATATTTGATGAACCTAAGGTACCTATTCTAAAACCTTCAATAGTGATCTTGGAAAACTCAAGCAATGTAGTACTGAATGCATAGCTGGAAACCTTCTTCTAAATGTCTTTTCATTAATAAAGTCAAAATTCACACTGAAATGTTTCTCTTCTGAGCTCCCGAAAACAGGAAAAATTTCACTGAGTTGTCACATCTATTAACCTATTAAAACAATCTAGCAATCTATTAAAACAATCTAGCAATCTATTAAAACAAGGATTGTAAACAGGGCCGTATGTGAAAGTTCACATCGAAGTACAGAGGGCATTGTGGAGCCACTTACCCGGTGTCAGTTAAGATAAAGCAGGCAAACTGGCAAAAAAAGAGAAATTCCACATTTCTGCAGTGTCCTAAGAGCAAGACTTGTCTTAGTCATTTTGGCTTCATTTAACCTGTAACACACTGTGATATGTTTTAGTAAGATACAGAGTATGGCCATTCAGCTTTCTTTATTTCAAATACAGCCTAGAGTACGTGAAAAAGTTAGCTAAAAAAAATCCAGGCATCTCTGAAATATCAGGGTCAGGGCATTTAAAAACTTGGATGTCACAGAATTTTTCAGTACTGAAGAAGTCTGTTTTGCCTACACCATTTTTTTCTAAGTTATTTTATCAGAAAATATCAGTATTACTATTGTTCTTAGTATCTAACTGCAGAGTAGGTTATATTGCTTACACAATTCCAGGTGTATAAATGATAGAGTATATGAATATGTTAATTGTTAAAATGTACAGAGATATTTTCATTATTGCAGAGTATTTTGTGAATAAAGTTTTTCCATGTCTATGTGGCAGAATTTTTTTTGGCCTCAGTGAGGAGCTAAGGTATTACAGGGATTTTACTGAGTCTACCTTCTCAAAAAGAGTGTTCTCAGAACACACAGATGAAGAAGAAAGAGTCAATACCCACCTTTTCATGCAATATCCATCAAAGTGGTTAGAATAGTCATGTGGGTTACGAACAAATGCATTTCAGATCTGTCTTTCTGTATTGAGAGAAATTTGATTATAACATCACACTTCTCAGAAAACCATGCCAACAACTGGGTGACGAAGGGTTCTTTTCAGTGCTTGTCTGTTTAAGATGAACCATTTTGAGTTAATATGCATTCACTGGTGACACATAATTAGTAACTAGAGCCACTTTAAAGGATACATTTATTTGCATATGCTTCAGAAACACAGAAAAAGGATAAATACATGCTTTGATAATAAAATATATATATGATATACACATATATGCTACATATATATTGCTATATAAATATATAAATACCCTGATTTTCCTCATCCCTGATGACTGTGTTAAATATTAAACAAAGGGAGGGCATTTGTTTCTGCCTCTGTAGTCAAAGTCAGAAGGACTAATTTTGTTTCTGCTCTTGCGAATCCCAAGTAGAGACAGCATCATCTTCTAATCTCAGCTGAGAATTCTCAGTACCTTTGACAGGACAGACCTGGGCATCTCCCAAACCTTAATATTTCCTACAAAGCTGCTCAGTTTGCTATTTTGGAGTAATGAATTTTTTATTTCTTTTATGACTAATTGTTGCTTCTAATTGCTGTGTCCTCTGGACATCAGGATAGCTAAATTTTACATTGTGTTTAAGTCCTAAAGGTGATGGTAGTCTTAGGAGTCCAGTTTTCATACTGAGTGTCTGTTAGAATGCCTCCACTCCACAAGCTAAATCTAAGCTAAATCTTTAAATAGTTACATGGATACACATTCTCAAAAAATATTTAATGTGAAAACTGAACTGTTCTCAATACATACTAAACCATGATGAGGGGCCAATATAATAAAAGCAAAAAACTCTGATTGTATGTGGATACTAATTTGTTTTTTTTCAGCTATTTAGGTACACAGGCATCAAACTGCTGCTAATCTCCAGCTGATATTAGAAATCATAAAAATACATAAAGAACCTTTCAAATAGTGATAAATCAGTAAAATCGTGGTGGATCAGCTATTGTGTTCCAATTTATTTAACTACAATGTGAAATACATAAATATATCCAAGGACATAACCCTACCTTTGAGGTATGAAAGCTTGATGATGCTGTACTTTTTCAGACACAAAAGATGTTAAATAGTTTCAGAGACCTGAATGGACCTTTAATGAATCTCAGTAATGGAGAAGTGACTCAGAATGAATGGAGATAATTAACAGATTGAAGTTCTGCAAGCAACAAGTAATTGGATTATTGGTGGATAATTTGTTTCCACAGACATTTTTACTATCTGGCCATATGCGATATTTCATTCTTATCTTTTTATTTAACAGAAAATTGTCTTCAAACCATGGATTATCCCCAGTACGATCTTGGCTATTAAGTTACTGGAAGAGCAAGGTACCATTTAAAAAATATTGTTTTTGGTGATTGTCCATGTCTCTCATTTTAATTGTAAATAGCAGTTGTTTCTATTTCCTTATGATGGCTGTACCATCAGGATCCCCTAAGTGTTGACATAAGGATAGTCTCGTTATTTTTCTGACACTAAACTTACTACTAGTAGTGATGCTCTTAAGTAAGGGACTATGGTAAATTCATCAGCGAGGACAATAAGGAAATTGTATAGAGCTTCATAGGATCAAACAAAACAGGTGGGAAAATGATAGATTTGAAATCTGAAATGATTTATTGAACCTGTATTTGTGCATGTTGCTGGGCTCTTGTATAAAGATAACCCTGTAAGATAGGATAATAGACCGTCCGATACAAACCTCTCCTGTATTTCCTTCCTTCATACACAGTAGAATTGTTTTCTCCTTCAATCCTATAAAATGTCTTTAATATTTGTCCCCCTCTTTTTTTTTTCCCTTCCCTTTATATTTGGCCCCCATATAGGATTACTGTTCCATAGTTGATTGACTACGAGATACAGTGTGTCTTCTTCTGCATTCCATCATTCACACATACATTTTCTTTTCTTGTCTTTTTTCCTATCTGGCTGATTTTTAAATAGGCCAAAAACTGGTCCTAATGATTTTTAAAAATACATGTAGTCAGTGCTTCTGGCCAAGTTAATTTGATGTTTTTTTTCCAAGATTAATGGTAATGTCAACTGTATTTTTCCTCCTTAAGAATTGTTTTAATGACTCTGTTGCTTGGTAATCCATGGTCCTTGAAAGCAAACCAAAGTACAGTGCTTTTCTGTGCACTAACTCAACAATCCAGTCAGCTGGAACAGACAAAAAGGAACACACAGCCTAATAACATCTGCATTGATTGGATGTAAATTTCAGTTATTACAGTCCAACTGTCTAGAGGGATTGGGAATTTGGTGGTTATTTGTGTGTGTTTTTCTTTAAGAGAGAGACCAAGTGAAGATAGTGTGGTTCTTTATTGACAATGGGTACTTATAGTAAGCTTCTCTGATTTCTTCTCCAGGAGTGCTTTAAAATTCCCTTATCTTGTCAGAATAAGTATAATTCCATTAGGAATGGGACAGTAGAAATTTCCTACTAATTTGATGAAGATGGAAAATTCTCTATTTTTATATTATGAAGAACTGTGGGATCCTGTCATCTCTGACAACCTGTCACATAACCTGACTGTCATTTACAGATGGGAAGAGCTTGTTCTATGTTACCTTTTATCCTCTCCAAATGAGAGCAGTGGACAGACCTGATATGAAAGAGTAAACTTTTTTTCACCATTATACAAAATTTCTTTTTAGCCACAGAAATCTAATTAAGCTCACACAATCATGTCCTCCAACATAAAAAAAAATGTAGTCAGACATGACACCAGTTAAACAATGGACATGTTTAAACTAACCAAAATTTGAAAGGATCTTGCTGGATCAAGGCCTGGTTTGTTAAAGTTTGACCATTGGTTCTATGCTTGGCAGTAAGAAAAGCAGTGATTTCTGTTTGTGTGTTTTATGATTCATTTATTATGGTTCATTGCAAATCCATGTTTCTTTTTGCAGGTATCATAAGACGTACATATCTTCTCTGGCAATGATGGCTAGCAGCATTCTGTGCTCCTGGAAACCATTTTCTATTCTGATCCATGTTACTGCAATGTTGGGCTCTAATGTACATGTTGTCTACATCTTAACACCTATTCAGTAAGTTTTCTTTCTCTACAGCTTTGGAGGCTTTTTTTTCCTCCACAGACAGTTTCTGTAATTTGGTAAAGAATGTTTAAGAGGCAGCATTTTTTATTTAGAGCAGACATTGATTGGGAAATTCTGACAAAAGAAAAGTAAAAGTTGGTGACTTCATAATCTAGACCCCACTTTTCCCAGCAAGTCATGATGTCAAGTCATCCCCTTTACAGATCACTGCTGCAACAGAGGACGAAATGTTAGAACTATATTATCACCAAAGACAGTTGCATCTGACATTTTAAATGATGATATTGCATCAGGAGTATTCTCCATGCCTTGAGCATGAACAAATCCCTTGTAATATTACTTAGCTAAAAGAGGTGATAGAATTCAGTATTGAGCAAGTAGGCGATTAGTAGAGGTTCCACCATCATCTTGTGGAAAATGACTAGTTATAAATTTAATAGGGTTGGCAAATTTGTATTTGGCTTAATTGTTGTATAATTACATTGATAATTCTTATACCATATATAAATGGATAGATGAAAAGGACATCTTGTGTCATCATTTGAGGCTTTATGATTAAGTTCATAAGATAGCCTGGCAAGGTACATAAAAAATGATTGTTGTGCCCACTTATTTTCATAGTCAACAGTTTATCAAATGAATATCACGGATGCTTTAATTGGTTCATTTAATTCTCTTCTGCTCTGGTTGAAAACTGTCATTCTGATTTCACAAACTTTACAGGATAGAGTGCAACTGCTAAACAAGTGTCTATTTGGTTGGATCAACCCAGAATGGTAAGAAAAGGCTGCTAATAGACTGATTTAGCCTGTGAAAAGGAATGTATAGGCCACAGTGTGAAAAGGGTAAACTTTAGGCTTCAAAACAAATATGAAAACAAGGAAAGGTACTTTTGGACAAAATGGACTGAAGTAAATATGGTTTTAAGAGTCTACTTACATCCCCTTAGCACAGTTTCTGGTGCTGGTGTGATAAGAGAAGTTGGAAGTTGGAAGCAATGCTTTTTACACTTTTAGTGTTGAGTTGTGTAGGCAGCATAGCAAAAAAAAAAAAAAAAAGAAAAGATTAAGATAACCGGCAGTCTTGAAATGACATATGGCTTCAGGGCAACAGAGAGAAAGGGGGAGTTGTGGGCTCAGAGTACCGGGCAAGCTCAGTGAGAAGTCTATTATCACATGGGAAGACAGCAAAACATTGTTTAAACCATATCAAAAAGGAGTGGCACAATATTACTGCCCAGGGCCTTATTTTTAACCAGCTATGGTTTCACATTGAAGTGCTTTATTGAGATAGAAGACACTGAAACAAAATGCAAAAGTGAAAGATGAAAGATTTAGTTCAAAATTTCAATACAGAGACATTATATGAACAGGAACCATAATTCAGCAGTGGAATTCTTGGGGTGACTGTAATCCAAAGCCTGAGAAGTTACTCATTTATGAGTACATATTTGACAAATCTGACATTAATGAATCTTGCTGGTGTGATTCATATGACTAGAATGCCAGCATCATTGGTAATGATCTATGTAAGTGGATGAAAACAAAATCAGGTGACATTTTATGAAAAAGGCCTCTTTCTGAGTGAGGCTGAAAGAAGATGATTGGCTCCCTAGGGACATACTTATTGTGTTTAGAAAAAAACAAAATAAAACACCTATGTTATCATAGGGGACTTCAATCTGAGAGGCTTGCTAGAAAGTTTACCGATAGTTAAATATCGCTAGAATTTCTACAAATTATAGATTACATCTTCATCAGCCAAAAGAGGCTGCCCAAGGCATAGGAAAATTTTATATTAAGTACGATTTCATTATGAAAAAGAACTATGAGCTAAATAATATAGAGAAAAAGTACTGAAGGGGAAAATATAAATGACTTCTGGGAATCACATTAAGACCATTTTACTATATAAAAGGAAAAAGTAGACAACACTTCTATTTTTTATACTACGTATTGGTTAAGAGTGGACCAAGAGAAAAAAGGAAAATTATATCATCGAATATAATAGAAAAGAACCAGATTATAAAAATCAATAAAGGAAGGAAGAAAAAACGTCAAAGAGAGATCTTTGAGAAACTGGTTAAAAGTAAAGAATTTTTACAGTAGTACCAGTATAGTATAATACTACTATAATATAGCACTGAATGGAAAAAAAAAAAATGTCAGTAATAACATACAGAAAGCTAAAATATTCAATAACTATACCTATTTTGTATTTGGGAGGAAGGTTTGTCAGAACCAACCCTAGCAGAAACTAGATGCCTGCTTCTGGACATATTAACTGAAAAGTTAAAGGAGGGTAGTATATAGAATCCATAAGGTTTAACAGAAAAGAGTTGTGGTTGACAAATTTGTGATTGCTATACATCTTAACTGGCTATGAAGTGAGAAGCTAGATATCCTGTTTTGGAAGATTATGGGTTTGCTTGAAGAAGACAGCAGGATCAATGTTACATTTACATAAGGTATTATCTTTTGCCTCATAACATTTGATTTTGATTTTGAGAGAATAATAACACAAAATCAATGTAGCACACAATAAATAGCAAGGTAATAGGTCTGAAAAAAATACCACAAACTGAGTTGTTGTATTTCTGGAGAGGACACAAAATAATTACTTCTTGGCCTATGTGCTATTTAATACCCATGGCTTGGAAGAGGCACACCAAATCATAGCTAATGAAGTTTGAAAGTGGTACAGAAGTTTGTGAAGTAATAATAAGAAAGAGAGGTCCCTGGTATGAAACCATCTGGATCCTTGGTTAGCTGGCATAACTAAATGAAATATTTTATTATTACCAAATAGAAAGGAATTTGCAAAGAATAGCAATGTGAGCAGTGTGAACAGAACTGAGACCCCAAGTCTTCCTCTAAAACAGTACTCAGAAGGACTAATGTGGTATCAGTATGTTTTGATAAAGTAAGTACAAGAATTTTATATTTGTGTGTGTTGCTGCCATGGCTGTTATTGGAATACTTTATCCAGTTCTTGTGTTCACAGCTGAGAATAATAATGAAAAATGGAGAAGGTTCAGATAAAACCTACATGTTATGTCACTGCTGGTTAGGAAATATTCCTTTAGGGACTGATGTCTTGAAGTGTGCTAATTCTATTTTAGGATTTGCTATTGACCTCCTTCTTACTTTACTCAGTCTGTTTTCTCAGTCATTATATTCCTGCATCAGAGACCAGAGATGGTCATGGGAATATAGACCATATGGTTAAAATGTGGTCATGGGAATAGGTTGGCATTTTTCTAAAACATTTGTTATGATTGCTAATTTTACTCTTTTTTATTGTAGTTTGCTCCCTACCTTTGAGCACACTTGTCTAAGTAATATAAGTGTGTTTGAAGGGTATGCATTTCTCCCTGATTACCATGTTAACCAGGAAGTTTGTAATTTTTTAAAATTTCTAGTGAGAAGAAAATAAGAACATGGTAAATAAAATAAGAACATGATAAATACTCTATTAGATGAGACTAAAGGTCTGTCTATCCTAGTGTTCTTCCTCCAACAGTGACAACAACAGATTTTACTTAGGGATAAATAAAAATCAATATAGTATATGCACTGGAAAGATGAAAGTACCATTCAAATGCAAAGAATTGAAATTGATACAGAAGTTCCTTCATCCCTTGCAGAGCATGAACATGTGGAAGAAATGTCACTTCTTACTGGTGTGGTTTAACTGTGAGGTGAGGTAAGGAAGTAGAATAGCAGAGTGGATGCCTAGTCCCCTGACTGTCTCCAAACTTGTGGCTGTCCTGCTCTTGATTCAGAAGAGGAAGCAGAAGTAGGGAGGAAAGGTGGAGCCATCCCTGACATCAGCTGCAGTTTCTGTCCCTGCTTCTCCCTGCCCCAGCAGAGATAGGGAGCTGTGCTCCAGAGCGAGTGTTCTGGAGCTGGCAGCCAGGCACCACCTCTTGCCTCTATGGCCCTGTCCTGTCTCTTCCCCTCAGTTGAAGCAAGTTTGACTGAGTCTTTTCCTGCCTGCCCTCCATCAGTGCTGCACAGAGTTGTACAAGGAGAGAAAGAGCTGCCAGAAAAATAAGAGGTGGGCTGCTTGGCCAAGAGGAAAGCATAACCAAGGAAGGGAAGAAAAGAAAGATACAAAAAGAGAGAAAAGCCCTTCCCATATGATTTTCCCATGGCCTCCCCCTGTTCCCTCACACTTTGCTCACCCCTCCCAGCTCTTCTCCTACTCTGTCTTCACCACAAAAAGAAATTTCACAGCTTCCCCAAAATTTTCAACTTGGAAAATTTAATTTTCCCTTTAGTCCTGTTAGCATTTTTGAGCTATCTTTGTTTCATTATGAATATATGCAGCAACTGACTGATGCTTAAAACAATAAACTGTATATTGAAATAACAACATACTTTGATAAATAACAATAAATCCCAAAAGTGAGCCTGATACAGGTTGTTTTGATGGCTCGTTCCACTGCAGTGAGTGTTTATGGGTAAGAAGCAGGGGGAAGGCCAACAAGGCAGATCCATGGTGGGAGTCTGTTATAGACCGCCCAACCAGGACGAAGAGGAAGACAAAATATTCTATAAGCAGCTGAGAGAAGTCTCACAATTGCTAGCCCTTGTTCTCATCACGGACTTCAACTTACCAGATGTCTGCTGGAAATACAATACAGCAGAGAGGAAACAGTCTAGGAGGTTCCTGGAGCGTATGGAAGACAACTTCCTGACACAGCTGGTGAGTGAGCCAACAAGGGAAGGTGCCCCACTGGACCTCTTGTTTGTGAACAGAGAAGGACTTGCAGGTGATGTGACGGTTGGAGGCTGTCTTGGGCATAGCGATTACAAAATGATAGAATTTTTGATTCTTGAAGTAATTGGAGGGGAGAATCTAGGAAGATTCTTGGATTCTTGGAGGTGGGTCAGCAGAAGAGCTACCTTAGACTTCTGGAGGGCAGACTTTGGCCTGTTTAGGAGACTGGTTGAGACAGTCCCTTGGGAGGCAGTCCTGAAGGGCAAAGGAGTCCAGGAAGGCTGGACATTCTTCAAGAAGGAAGTCTTAAAGGCGCAGGAGCAGACTGTTCCCATGTGTCGAAAGATGAGCCAGTGGGGAAGACGACCGGCCTGGCTGAACAGAGAGCTTTTGCTGGAACTCAGGAAAAAAAGGAGAGTTTATGACCTTTGGAAAAGGGGCAAGCAACTCGGGAGGACTACAAGGATGTCATGAGGTTATGCAGGGAGAAAATTAGAAGGGCCAAAGCCCAACTAGAACTTAATCTGGCTACCATTATAAAAGACATAAAAATGTTTCTAAAAATACATTAACAACAAAAGGAGGACTAAGGAGAATCTCCATCCTTTATTGGATGTGGATGGAAACATAGTTACAAAGGATGAGGAAAAGGCTGAGGTACTTAATGTATTCTTTGCTTCAGTCTTTAATAGTAAGGCCAGGTGTTCTCCGGGTACCCAGCCCCCTGAGCTGGAAGACAGGGACGGGGAGCAGAATGAAGCCCCCATAATCCAAGGGGAAATGGTTAGCGACCTGCTACACCAATTTAGACACACACAAGTCTATGGGGCTGGATGGGATCCACCCA
>NW_008825270.1:1496741-1510284 GCF_000699105.1 Pygoscelis adeliae | reverse complement strand
GGAGGTTTAGATTGGATATTAGGAAAAATTTCTTCACCGAAAGGGTTGTCAAGCATTGGAACAGGCTGCACAGGGAAGTGGTGGAGTCACCATCCCTGGAGGTATTTAAAAGATCTGTTAATGTGGTGCTTAGGGACATGGTTTAGTGGTGGACTTGGCAGTGTTAGGTTTACAGTGGGACTTGATGGTCTTAAAGTTCTTTTCCAACCTAAACGATTCTATGATTCTATATGAAAGGGAGAGAAGCTTTTTTCCAAATGAAGCATTGTTGACTAAAAGGTAGAAGTGGGAAGCAAAACAAAACACAACAGAAATCCACCTGGGACATCTGCAACAGTGTAATTGAGGAGTTACTTTCTTCTCCAATATTTAAAATAGAACAAATAATTTCTTTCTTCAGGTTATATGACATAATGATATACTTCTTTGTAACAAAGCAAAGAAGCAAAACTGCATAACTAAGATTTAAGTTGAACAGGATAATACTGCATCAAGATGCAAGCTACTGCTGAATCAAAATTGGGCAGTAATTATTCGTGCTGGACAAATATAGCAGAGAAGTATCTGGGAACATTCATTCTCACTTAAACAACGAATTCACTTTGCAAACCTCTCTTTAATTCCATGCTAATTTCTGTAAGCCAAATTTATCATTCTACAAGTATGCATGTGAATTTGTGTTTACATTTGAATGACTTGCAGATTTGGTTTTCATAAATCTTGCCAGACCACAGTACAATTTTTCATGGTAGAGAAAAACACATCTTGAGACACTATGGCCCTCATTTATTGGTTGGATACTTCTTTAAAAATCTTTCAGGCATCTACTAAAGTGCTTATGTGTACGGAGTCCCACTTCTGTGATTCCATCATGAACTCCTGTATCTGTGACTAAAACATAGCATCAGTTTTGGTGTGTGCATGATGAACAGATATAGAAAGTTTTGAATTCTGGAAAGTGTTAAGAAGCTCTTTTCTATTTATCTGAAATAAAAGTCAAAGCAATCAGAAAGAATTGTCTAATAAGTCATGGCTTTCTAACATACCAAGAAATGGCACCTCTAGAGGGTGAAGTCTAAACGATATAAGTTTAGACTGGAATTGAGGTCTATATTTTCTAACTATTGCAGTAAAAGGATGTAAACTT
Source organism: Pygoscelis adeliae (assembly GCF_000699105.1). Classification (NCBI taxonomy): domain Eukaryota; kingdom Metazoa; phylum Chordata; class Aves; order Sphenisciformes; family Spheniscidae; genus Pygoscelis; species Pygoscelis adeliae. The sequence goes on along the minus strand of NW_008825270.1, from coordinate 1,509,137 downwards.
GTATTCTTCACTCAAGGCCTGATATTTCATGCCTCGTGCGTGAATTATTGGGTGAGCCTCACTGGCTTTGTGGTATGTGATATGTCAGAAGATCTAAGCCTTCTGATTGTAGAAGCAGTGAAACTGGGAACAGTTACTCAATCCACTAAAACCTCACACATCATTTAGACTACTCGTGTAAGGTCAAGGCTTCAGTGTTCTGTTTTTTTCTTCCTCAGGCTCAAGTGTTCTATAATTTCAAGACAGCGCTCTCAGTCTTTGCTCAAGAGCAGTGAGCACAGTTTCCTGAGCTAGCGACAGGGCTTGTTCATTTTTGTGTTTGAATGATAGTACAAGCCACACATAACACAGGAGAAGTGGTGAGCCAAGTGAACATGATGTTATTTTTAACCGGGGGAATAATGTTCACACAGTAGGACAAAAAAAGTGAAACACACAGAAGTTGCAGGAAATGCTTCTCAAATAATAAAAAGGAAAATTTCCTTTGTTTGTCAAAGCTTTGCTTGTGCTTCTAGGCTGCTTCATTTCTGATGTTGAAGAGAATCTCTCTTCAAAGATACTTAAGACAGGAATAAACTTTCCAACATCTAAGGAATGGAAAGAACAGTGAATAATGAGGAAATATTTGTGTTGCTCCTCAAATCAAAGGGAAATTTGAAAGCATTAATAAAAAAGGCACCCTGGGTAGCTAAACCTGTATTAATACCACAGGGATGACAGGATGATTTAAAACATGGTTCCAATTCATTTGAAAGTGTTGAAAAGGATAATCTCTATAACTGGAGGTGATCCTGACTAAACTTTTTATTTGCCTTTTTCAGGGTCATAAGAATGTGATTTTCTCTCTCAAATTGTAATGGTTATATGCAAATACAATACTTCTTATACTGAGGGAAGACCTAAAAGACGTGTTTACAGCGAACGTGTTTTTCATGACAACACATAACATTTTTAATTACCATGACGTAACTGAAATAGTGGTGCCATGGGGTCAGTGTAAGATATTGAAATTGATCATTTTTCAGCTGAACTTTATGATCCAGCAAAGAATTTAAGCGTGTATTTTATTTATGTCATATACATAGTTACATTAACTGCAGTGGAATGTACTTACTGTACTTAAACATTATTGTGTGCTTAACTGTGTTATTGGATAAATGCCTATTTCCAGGTCACTAGTACTGAACACGTCTTCTTCCGACCTCTTGAAAATGTCATTGATGATCCTCATATAGGCTTTAACCCCCTAACTGGGTCAATGGGTGAATTTTTGTATATTCACAATGGCTACAAATGCAGGTCACAAATCCTGATAAACAGACCTAAAAACCACACATACATTGAGCAACATGAAAATTAACATGAATTTGCCTTCTTTTTGTGATCTTAGAAAACATCTGAAAAATTGTAATCACAAGGCTTGTTTCTCTGAAACAAAGAATGAATTTGGGAAAGAGAATAGGAGAATATTCCTATTTTTATACTGGATTTGTCAATCATGGTGAAGAGCTTCAGCCTGTTGGATGCCAATTCACTGATGCTAACTTCACTGCAAAAAAGCCAAAGCAGGTAATGGTACCTGTTCTACAAAAATGACATTGGAATGAATTGTTAACTAAATTTCCTAGAAGAGAAAAATGTTCCTGCACATTAGTATTTACCTTACAAATCTTCTCTACAGGCCTAATTTTTCTATGCAACATAAACGTCCAAGTATAAACCTTTCAGTAATTTTCAATCTTAGATCAAATATTACCACAAGGATTTCCATTTCTTCCTAGTCTTCAAGTTCATTATTGAGGACTTAATTGTGATAACAAGAACAAAACTGGTTAAAGTCTACTTTTGGACCTGCCTTCCATATGAAGCAATGATCTACACTAATTCTTTAGCTTCCATGTGTTTCAAATTAGCCTGTTCTCAGTGTATATTTATGTTTGTTTGTTTCTTTTTCTTTCAGATCCCTAGAATATATAATTTTATGCTGTTTTCCAACTTCTGCTCCCTCTTCCTAAAATGCATTTCCATTTTGACCCAAACCACAGTCACTTAGGTGTAACAAACCTTCATTTCCAAATGCAGCAGTACCACACGATGGTTCTTCATATTTCAAAGAGCCAAAAATTTTCCTTTAGTCTTGATTCCTGGGTTGAGCTCTTAACAGCTTTTAGCCTTTTTCTCTGTCTGCTGAGATGATTTCTTATTAATTTTTGCTCTCCACAGAATATGAAACTTATGTACATTCTTTCTGCATTCATAACTGTAATTCTTTGTGGTTGAAAACATCAGGAGTTATATCATTCAACAAAAGAAGATCAGAATAATTACAAAATCTGGGACTTATCTGCTGATTCTTTAAAAAAGGTAAAGCAGAGCTATCAAATGGAGCTTTTTGTTTAAAAAAAAAAAAGGAAAAAAAAAAGGAAGCCCCACCCGCCAACCTCAGAGTGCTTTCCCCAGTCAAAGTGGCCATCCAGCTACATTTCCCAGACTGAGTATGTCTCTGTTTCCAGCCTGGCCCCTCCCTGCTTCCCTCCCTTCGTATCATATATCAACGGGTTCCATGTTTCAGATCTGAATGTTAATGAATTACTAAAAATGTAATTATGGGTACATATTTATACTTCAGAGTCTAAATGTGAGCAGTTTACTGCTCACAAGTATGGGCAGTTTAGCAACAAATTCAAGTCCATTTTTTCTGCCTAATTTTAGGTATCTTTTTCCTAACTATGAATCTTTGTAAATCTTATCTACAAATGTAGAAATAGATGAAACTACCCTCTAGATCAACTCAAATTATTAATTGTGAATAGAGCTGATAAGAAATTTAAAAAGAAATAATGGATATTATTTCACCCTATTTGGTTTTCAGAGGTGGCAATTCCAATTCAGCTTCATTCTTTTTTCATACATGCTTGAAGTGGCCTTATGCTGTAGATTACTCATGCATTGTACACCATGCCAAAATGTCATTTGATTTCAAGAGTGTTTAATTTCCATTTTTTGTAAGGGTTTTCATAGTTTTAATGTCTATCTGTATAAAACATATATAAACCTGGAGCTTGGATTTTAGTGGGAATTCAACACTTAAATTCTATGTGTTCCCTTGAAAATTGATGTCTCACTCTCTCGCCCTCCCCCCTTTCTTCTAACATTTTTATTACCAGCTATATAAACCTTTAGTCTTTTCTTAAAGCCTGAATTTTGGCCTTGATGATACCTTGTGGGAATGACTGCTGCAAGTGGACTAGGCATTGTATATGATCTTTTTATGTGTTTTGTATTTATTGCTTACAACACTCAAAGTAATTAAAGATCTTGAAAACTGCCTGCTCTAATAATAGTTTACATCATCTTTATTCTTCAGAAACAGAGAAGCAATTTAATTCTTTTTGTTTGTTGATATTCTACCAGCAATTTTTGTTTCAGAAACTGTGCATCTGTTAAGCAATAACATCAGTTATACCCTCTGTTGAATTAAATAGATCTTCTTATCAGGGCTATTTTATATTTCCTAATCAGGAATATTATTTTATATTCCTGTCATCAAATTTTTGTTCCTGTAAAATCACTACTCTTGAATGACTTAGATGTCACAAAAAACCCATCAATGACCCAAATAATTGAAATTTCATGCTTCAGTAATAATTAATTTAAATGTTTTTAGACTATTAGCATTTGAAACCTTAAAACATTTGTCAAGTCATGTTGGATAAGTCTTTTGTAGAGAGCATCTCCAGGTTTATGTCAGCCAACAATAATCCCCTTTGGAATATTTTGCAGTGAAGAGCATCTTCAAACCTCATCTAGGCCAACAATAATCCTTTTGGGTCTGCAGCCCAGAATGTAGTAGGCTCTATCATTGCTGCTTCAGTCCCCAAAACCTCTCACAGGAAGTCAAACGATCATGAGCTTCTTCACACAGGACAAACAGTAGATTTTGAAGGCGCTGAATTGCCAGGACAGTACCCCTTTTTCCTTTTATGATACCTGCCTACACAAGATGCACAAAAGTTTCTGCTTCTTTCAGGTGTTTGTTGATAGCTATATGAAATGACAAACACAAGTATTTAATTTTATAGACATATGAAAAGCTTTGAGAAAGAAAAAAATAATAAAAGAGACAAGGAAAATATTTAAACCCAAAATTAAAATATATTATAGGAGATTAACAGATACAAAACACAATGTTACATACTTCTTGCCTTAACTAGGCAAAACTACCACTGAGATCAAACTATTTTAACATCAAATCACTGTGGCATTGGTCACATATGGCTCGTTCCACTTTTACTTTCACTTTTTTCCAGAAAAAAAAATGTATCTCTGCCTGAAGTTTTAGTGATGTGTTTTGGTTCTGTATCTGAAGCAAGACAAAATGAATTCCTGAATGTTTTCAAGGAAAAAATTCTCACCTCACAAAAATTGAAGGGAGAGGATGGGAATCCTGACCTTATTGCAATATATGAATATTTTGCCACTTACTACTGTACTTGGACAGAATAGAATAAAATCATTTTGGAAAAGTGGTTGATGATATTTGTACTTTCTTTTTTTCCTCACATAAAATATGTACAAGCTCATTCCAGGTGATCAAATAAAGGGTAAATTATCTTTCAAAATAAAGTTTTGCTGCCAATAACCAAAGGAAACGAAGTCAGTCTGTAACTCTAGAGAAGAGCAAAGTGTAACTCTGTGCACCTTGAGAAAACACTAGAATCAATGTGATTCAGAAGTTTAACAGGGAATAATAAGTAATTATGTCTGCCTGAAATCATCACTATTACCTGTGAGTGGAATTCAGTTCTTTGCTTTGTGCTAGCACTTTGTACAATAATGACCTTCTTCCTAACATAACAGAAAACCTTGTGCTTTTCAAATACAGCATGCCATGGCTAAAGTTCAGAGTAATTCATGCACAGATATTTTTGAAAGAAAACTTTTCATCATGTGAACACAGTACGTATTCAGGAAGAGGTAAGTAAGTTTTCAGGTTTGAAGCCATGTCAGCAATCAAAAAGAGAGCATTTCCCCTGAGTGCAGTTCTGAACAGCTAGGAAATGGTTTATTTCAGACATAATCTGCTGTTGAAAGGATGGCACTACTATTGATGGGTGCATTTATACTTTATGCTAAATGTTGTCCTGAAACTGTGATCATGAGCAGATTCGCTAGCCATACAACTTGCAAGTCTGCAGAAACAACCCTTGCTCTTTGAAAGCTGTCCGGATCTTCTAGAGTAATGTAGAACCAACTAGTTCTGGATCACTGAACTGATTATATGGTGTTATCTTACATATTAAATATTGACATCAAAGATTAGACCTCCATTTCTCAATGCAAGACCTCTTTGCCATTACCAGCTGTCCTGTTAAAAGTTCCTGGGAAAAGCTGCATCTAGCACACTTGAGCTAGGAAGAGACTTATTCTGATAAGGCGTTTAAGGAAAAAACTATCTGGTATGAAGTTAAAAGATTCACTAGATTCGGAAAGTATAGGTTACATTCTTGTCTCAGCCACTGAAACAGTGTATAATCACATGCAGGTAACACCCTCCCATATATTGTTATTTGTTAATGTTTCTGTTTCTTCTACAGTAGGTGAAAACTTGTGGCCAAATTCCTGTCTTTTCCTCATTTCTGCTCACACAATACTATTTCTTAAGTAAAATGGGTGTTTGTATTAAGGAAGAATTATGTAGAAGTTGTTCAAGTATTTATTTTTAATTGCTAGCTCAGCTGACTTTCTGAAATTAAAATGTGGACTTTTTGTCTCTCTATGTATTTACTCTTTCAGAATGTGAGATCCGTGGTAGCTGCATGTGACCTGTGTTAGCTGACACAATGTAGAAAACTGATGTACCTTAACTATAAATATCTAAGTTGTGACTCAGAATGAACCTTTGAATGTTCTGCAATAGGTGTTTAGTCCAGGATTGTGGTCTTCATAACACCTGGAAAATCATTCTGTAAAAATAACTAATAAAATTTGGTTTTGTCTTAGAAATAACTTGTTCTGTGTTTCTTATTCTGGAAAGTTGCTGAGTAGTGCAAACAATCCTGATGAGGTTTATACTTACCAGGAATAAATGGAAAAGGCCTGGGATGGTCCATTTGGGTTGTAAATGAGAAAAAGAAAGTTGTTAAATTGTAATAAAAGTTCAGCTGTGAAAAAAACAATTGGCAAACAGCACAGGGATTATGTTATACTTAGATATTCACTGATGCAGGGAGCAGAATGACAGTCTTCCAACAAAGTATGCTGCTTCATTGGCTACAGAGTCATTTCCACATTCTCCTTGGCTCAATGAATATTTAAATATCTTTTAGAAAGTGGAAGAATTTCAATGGAAGTGACACATCTCAGTAAGCATAAAGGCTTGTATCTCAGTCTGCTAATATTCTGACCTACTTGAGCATTTAGGAAGCAGCAGTACCACGGTCTTTATATAGGCATAGCTTAGATTTCTAGCTCCAATAAAAAGATATGACCATGAGTACTAACTGGCAGTACCTCAGTGGTTGAGAAAGTGAGGCAAAGCACTGTCCTTGTCGGCATTTTGTGCTACGGAACTCTCCCTGTGACTTCCTGGCTTGTAGAAATCTTTCTTCCCCCCCCCCAGTTAAGTCACTCCATGCATTATATGGGGATCCTGAGGGCCCATCTCAGAAATGTGAATACCCCAACAGGGCAGGGCAGGTGAGAAATAGGAAGTGAAAGTCCTCTATATTCTAGTTTGAAGAATACAGATGTGACAGGAGAGAATGTCCTTCTGAGCCTGAAATGTCCTTCCACAAGTGCATAATGCACACCTAAGCACACCATAAAATTGTCATCTGAAGAAAAAAACTTAAACACTGTGAGAAATGGTGACACAGACTCTCACCAGAACCTAATGCAATTAAAGATCTGCCCAGAATATTGTGTGCATTGTTAATGAATCAATTATAAAAAGTAGGGGCCTATTCTTCTCTCAAGGCACAGATGCAATTCCTGCTAATTCTAAATGATTTTTCAAATCTTAACTCATTTATGTATCTAAAGCAAAGCAAAGGTAATGTGAGAAAATCACATTAAGTAGGATTCTTACAGGTAATCCATTTCTTTCCCTTTTCTGTTCCTTTGATTCAAAGAAATGTTGAGTATCTTCTGTCTTACTGGGCATGAATTGTATTTAACAGCAATGGAAATTCAATGTGGTCCGGAAAGATACTTAGTGTAGACTACATGTCTCATATTATATATGAGCTTGCTTTTTCCATTATTGTTAGAGTTGTGTCTCCATAATGGTTTGCAATAGACAAGACCAAGTGGTGGATACTGAAAAGGGGTTAGACTAATATCTTTCAGACAGGAGCTAACTAGATAGTCATAGTGAATAGTCAACACAAATTGAGCACTTTTTTTGCTCTTCTTCGAGAACATACTTATTCACTAGTTTCAGCTGATGTAGCAATTTATGCTCATACAAAAGGAGGACAAATTTAAGGTATAAGTTATTTCCATAGTAAGCTGTTTCACATCTCTTCTACAAGTCTGGAAGTATCATCAAACTGTAAGTAGGTGGACATTCAGATTATCTGTTATCTGGAACCTAGACATGTGACATATGTTCTTCTCTAGAAATGCTATTTAAACGTTAAAGATTGCGGGCTCTTTCCTGCATCTTCTCCCAGATGATTGTTATACTATGGTTGCTAACTGTACCGATAACTGAGTATTTTTAATAAAGAGAAGAATTTTTCTTACACAAATGCTTTTGTCACCTATGAATATAAGACCTGATATACTGGACAACCTTTCATCAGGATTTATGAGAATTAAATCTTCCCTGCACAAATGTGCATGAATAGGACTTAATAAGAAGGAATGTGGTTGAACCAGATAGCAATTCAGTATTAAATAAATATTCATAGACACTGTTTTGCAGTGTTCAACCAGTTCTAGTAATCTTATGTAAACCAGTTTCCCTGTCAAAGTTATCTGCTGCACTCTCAAATATTCATCACGCTGAACATGCTGCTTGATCTATCTCACTGCACATAACACAAAACTTAATGAGTCTAGAGTTGTATTTGGTGCTCCCATATCACAATGAACCATGAAGAAGATGCAAGACATTTTTGAAAATCTTGCAATCTTTCCAGAAAATCACAATAACTGATAATAACTGTCTGATTCATTATTCATGAAAGTGTGCATTAAAGGCAGCTGAAGAAATGTCATGAAAATATTCTCTCATTAGGCCCTGTTTATGCTTCAGGAATTCATTAAATGCTATCTTGCTGTCTGTTTAAGCATATGCTTAAATACCTTTCTGACTACATGTACTTTGCTGAATGAAGGTCTAAATGCCTGTCTATTATAGTTCTGATAATCTGGCTAATTATGCATTTTGGATAGATTAGACTGTAGGTGTTTAAACAGTGGCCACTAAATTTTATTGGAAAATGGTCCTTGCATCAGCATGGATACAACTGGGTCAAGGCAGAATTTGTCTGGAGAAAGGATGTGATGGTAGCTGAAGTGTAATAATAACTTGGATGGATGTTGTAATGGATAAAAAAGGTTATGTTTTGTTAATCTTGCAGAAAAACAATTTTCAGGATTTTGACATAGCTTATCCATGAACCACTGCAGAGGGTCAAAGATGATGTTCTTCTTATGGACCTGAGGGACAGGCAGGATACCACAGGTATTCACAGTTACCAAGGAAGATGGTAACAAGTAATGTTTCATGGAAGGGAAGAGGCAGAGAATTGTTTTAGCTGTGTTAAAATAGACATCCATGGGGAAAAATTATGATTACAGTCTGGAGATTTTTTAGACAGAAAAGACAAGACTGGGACATTTGGTAGTAACTCATATAGAAACAGAAGATAAATTTATGTCAACAGGTGACACAAATCCAGACTGGAAAAACAACAGACCATGTGGGGGGTTGACCTGGCCAACAGCTTAATTCCCACCCTGCCTTTTGCTCACTCGTCTATCCTGGGAGATGGGAAGAAAAAAAAATTTGAAGGAAGGCAGAAAGACTTGTGGGTTGAGACAATGACAGTTTAATAACAAAAGCAAAAGCTGTGTGTGCAAGTGAAGCAAATAAGGAATTCATTCACTACTTGCCATCAGCAGGCAGATGTCCAGCTGCTCCCTGGGAACCAGGGCCTCAGCATGCCTAATGGCTGCTTGGGAAGACAAATGCCATAACCATGAAGGTCCCTCCCTTCCTCCTTCTTCCCCCCAGCTTTTAATGCTGAGCACAATGTCATAGGGTATGGGATATCCCTTTGGTCAGTTGGTGTCAGCTGTCCTGGCTGTGTCCCCTCCCAGATTCTTGCCTACCCCCAGCCTACTCGCTTTGGTGGGGCAGGGGTATTGAAGAGAGAAACAGAAGGCATTGCTGCTGTGCCAGCACTGCTCAGCAGTATAGCGGTGTGTTATCAACTGTGTTTTAGCCATAAACGCAGAGCACAGCACCATACAGGCTGCTATGAAGAAAGTGGATTTCATAACTTCATCCCAGCAAGACCCAGCACAGGCAGAAAAGAGGTGATGAACATTAATGCCTTCCAGCAGAATCAGAGAGAAAGCCAGAGGAGAGTACATAGCAGCTGGGGCAGAATATCCAGCAGCTGTAAAGAGAAGAGAACAGGCAAAATTAGGAAAGGACAATGAATGGGAACTAGATGGGGGTCAAGACTACTGCAGTGGTATGCAGAGATTTAACTAGAAGGCTTTATGCAGGTGGTTTTAGTTGAGTCCAATTTAGAGAAGCTAGAAAATCTAGGACAAAATTGACTTAGGTGGAAATTGTAAAGGATGTATTCAACTATTTTAGCTGTAAGGGGAAGAGGCAAATAGGGCCACCTACGTGGGTGTGTTTATTGTTTTTAAACATGAGAAAGACAAGAAGAGGCACAGAGAGGGAGAAACACACACAGGCAAACCTTAAAACATGCAGTCAGTTTAACTATATTTGCATGCTAATATTTCCTACCGGCCTGAGAGGAGGCTATAGACCCTAAATGTTCAGTTCATAAGCTTATACTGGAACAAACATGCAAAAGAACTTTTTTTCTTACAATGAAATGAGATCTCGGATTCTCAATGTTTAATTTTCCTGTTCTGAGCTATAATTTTCTTTATGTTGCCTACATGGTTCTTTTTTGTCTCATTGTTACTGAGTTTGGATAAAATCTGTTTATCTAATTTCTTTAACTGCTCGAAGAACTGAAGTTTCATAGAACATGTTAATTACATTCTCTTCCACAGTAATCTCCATTACCTACTTTCTATTTAATTTTAGCAAATTTAAACCAATTTAGGAAGAGTGTTTCCTTCAGTCTTTTATACTCAAATAGACATCACAAGTACATTATGAGTGTAAAGACTGCATTGGCTTCATAGGACATTGGACCAAAACCTTCATTCCTTTATAGTCATATGTAATTTCTGATAAAAGTTTATATGCATAGTAAACTTTAAAGCATTTTGTAATAAAAGAATTTTGTGATATATGACTACTTGTTAAGAGAATACTGTCAATATGAATGTAAAATAATAGGTTTCAAGCTTTTATAGATGATACCAATACATTTTTGAAATATAATGTTCCTATTAATTTTGAAAGGATGTGCCTGTAAACAAGTTTATGTTTTTCATTCTGCATTCAGACAAGAAACCCTTATTTATCTCAGCCTTTACATCTAAGATGCAAGTAGATACACATCCAACAAAAGTTGGAACTACCGAAATATTTCAGGATTGAGTATGAGGTGTGTAAGACTGATATTTCTTCTAAAGTTCTCTATACGTTCATAAAGCTTACATTAGAGTCTAAACTAATTGGATTTTTCCGCCTTTTCAATCATCTTTAAAAAGCCAGACCAAATTCTCATTTCAGGCTACTCCAATTTACTAACTTTATAATCTAGTGGGGTAAATGAGAAAGCGGATTTGATTCCTGTGATTTATGGTAGTATAGACCATACAGGACAAAACTAGGTCTCCGGAATCATTAAACTAATACTGATTTGAGCTGTTAGTAGAATTATTTTACATGCCCTTATGGGGTACAGCAGAACTGGGATCTTTCCTAATCAGGAGATACAAGTGTGTAGGTGCTTGCAGCGTTTACAAAATAGAGCTTTCCAATGGATAACTGCCTCTCAATAAAACCTGCTTGAAATATTGATTAATTATTCTTGAGTAAGCTAAGGTGGAATGGAGATTGGACTGTGGGGATAATAAGAAGATAATATAATAGAAAATATTGTCTGATAGATCTTCTGAACAAATGAGGACATTTAAAATATAAGTATTTCCCAAGATGGAGGAATGAGTTTTATTGGTAGAAAATATAAATAGCAAATCAGAGTCAAATGTTTTCATTATTGGGGACTAGCGTAGTGCAGATGTATGCCATAAATGATCTCCACTGGCAGAGCCAGCTTGAACAGTCTTACTATCACAGTGCTATACTTACAGTGTTACTATTACAGTGATATATTTACATGTATAATTACAAATGTGAAACTAAAAGGCATTGAAAACATTGTACTGACTGAGCCAATTTTTATAATGGATCAGAATATAAAATCATGGCATGCTGAAAAGAAACATTACAATCTGGAAACTGGAATATATTTATATGTGGATGAAATAGTCATTGGATGTAATTCAAATCTAAAATCTCTCTTTTAGTTTCCTGCCTAATGGTATTCTACTTCATATAATCTTTGTGAGATTCTTAAGTATTGTAATAAATACACATGTATGTGTTTATGAATATGTGTATATCAAGATGCATGCAATCTTCTTGGTACATACATCAAAAATGCTGAAACTGGTTCTGTAAAAGTGAACCTTACATAGTGACTTGTGTTTGACTCATCTACTTTGTTGAAGATATTCACCTTTTGTTTAAGGGGAATGGATGCTGCACTTCCACTTCATTGCTTTGAAAATCCTTTTTAATTTCATTCACACAAGCTGAATAAAATTCCAGACAAGGTTTTTAAAGATGGTTTCACATGGAGATAAAGATTTCATTTCTCTTATTCCTAGCCCAGACTCCAAAAAGGACATATGCAAGTTTTTGCCCTGATCTGAAGTGTATTGTGTGCTTTAATACTTACAAATGTAGCATACAGCATGTCAAACAGTGCAAAGAATTCCATAAGCAGCACCAGGGGCTACAACAAGAGATGAACCATTAAAAAAACAGAGAACTTCCAATACATAAAATTGATGATGTTGCACTGTATAGAATCATAGAATCATTAAGGTTGGAAAAGACCTCTAAGATCATCGAGTCCAACCATCAACCCAACACCACCATGCCCACTAAACCATGTCCCTAAGCACCTCATCTACCCGTCTTTTAAATACTTC
>NW_008825270.1:1483966-1494686 GCF_000699105.1 Pygoscelis adeliae | reverse complement strand
TCTGCCAGCCGCTTGTAGAATGCTTCATCTGCCTCTTCATCCTGGTTGGGTGGTCTATAACAGACTCCCAGCAGGATATCTGCCTCATTGGCCTTCCCCCTCATCCTTACCCATAAACACTCAACCGTATCATCATCACAATCGTTGAGCTCTATACAATCGAAACACTCCCTAACATACAGAGCCACCCCGCCACCTCTCCTTCTTCGCCTGTCCCTTCTGAAGAGTTTATAGCCATCCATTGCAGCACTCCAATCGTGAGAGTCACCCCACCATGTTTCTGTGATGGCGGCTAAGTCCTATCTATCCTGCCACACAATGGCTTCCAGCTCCTCCTGCTTGCCGCCCATGCTGTGTGCATTGGTGTAGATGCACTTGAGCTGGGCTATTGATTTCGTCCCCAATATATGAAGTATATATGCTTCATGTTTCTACATGAGTATGGGCCATGATTTCTCATATACACTGTGTAGCTCAAGGGAATCTAAATCTCCATCGGAAACACTGAGTAAAACTGCAACATTTTAAAATACTAATTAGGACTTATGTGTAGTCTTTAAGAGACAATATAGTGATAAGGTGTCTTGCTTTTCTGTCACTAGCCTGATCAGTCTTATATCCTTCGTAAGAAAGTGTATTAACTAAAGCAGGAGGAGAGCATCTTGCATAAACTTTCATGGTTAGAGCATCTGCAAACAAAATACGTGAGCTGGATACTGTTCAGTCTAAGGAAAGAATTAAACCCATTCTCCCACTCTTTGGATGAGTATCCTAGATGTAAGGTAATAGTTTCCAGCAGACTCTTCTCCATTAGCAGTATAATGAGCAATGTCCTGACTGCTATTGTGCATTCTGTGAATGCTAGTATTGCACAAAGCAGCAGACTTGCACACTCTCAGGGTGTCCTGATTTTCAGAAGTGCTCAGCACCTCTGAAATATAAGTCTATAATTTTGTGTTTAGCTAAGATTGAAACCCTTCAACTTTGAGCAACTATTTATTTCCAAAACCTAAATAAGGACTTCTGACATGTATACAATTTTATAGAAATCCACATGCATTGCACATTTAAATAGATGTTTGATCTTTACTAAGCTTCCAGAATGTAGCTTGTCAACAGGTTCATCCTCCCATACATCTTGTGTGGTAGGTTTGTTAGCTAGTAAATATAATTTTTATCCTCTCTTATAAGTAGGAAAACTGTCAGGAGAAAATGAAGTCATTGTTGTCTTTATTTTTGGGGATGCCCTGACAACAGAAAGCATCCTAGGTTTATGTAAGAATATTGGATGCACAGCTTATGAAAGAATAAGCCTACCTGAAAACTGTCAAAAGCTACCCACTTTCAATCATTCCTTCTTTCTTAAGTATGTAACAAATGACAGAAAAAAATCTTTCCTATGCGGTATTAAAGGGCAATATGGTACTAAAAAAATATAAGACAAAATGTATTCAGTTTTGTCATTCTTGCCTTAACCAGTATAGTTCCTGAAGGACAGAATAATTATACCCATAAGACTCACAGAGAATAGCAGTGCTGGAAATGCGCTGTAGTGGAATCAAATCAATAACTCTGAGACTACTTCTAGCTCATTTTAAATATTACTCTCTACCCTCCCTTGATTTGGGCTTTTGATTATAAAAATTGCTGCCAAACCTTCTTTTCTGCATAATTATATCCTATACTTGTTTTCATCGTTTGTTTGTTTGTTTTTTATAGTGACACCAAATATGACACTTGGATGAATACATTATTGAATATGAAAAAGCTTAAGTTTGATGCTGGGCTTTCCCACTTTTTCCAGGTAATTCTTCTTTTCATAAACATAAATGTATTTTGGAGAGCTATATGTGATATCATGAGTTAAATGTAGTCTTTTCAAATAAAAGGAGGTGAGGTACAGATATCTTTGGATACATGAAAAACTTAATATACATATATGCAATAGAAGATAAACTCGATGTTTTCTTAAAGATTTTTTTTCTTTTTATTTTATCTAAAAAATTGCACTGAAATATAAGCAGAAATGGCTGATCAATTGTACTAGCTTGAGGCTTGATTCTCTGAGGTGCTGAGTATCTTTCATTTTCACGGAAGGGAGATGAGACAGCTTAGCATTTCACAGATATTTGCACTGAGTGGTTAGAAAAATACCTTTTTTAAGAAACAGATATATTTGCAGAATTTTATCTTTACCAGAGATGCTGCTCAACCATAGAAGTAAGGCTTAAAATTCTTCAAAATTTAGTTAAATCTACTGAAAGCATTAAGATGTACATACAGGTTTACATTCCCCCCCCCCGCCCCCCGACTTCCCTTGGCATATGAAACAGCATAATTTTCTTCTACGATTAAATGTTCCTATTAATTGGCTAAAGTGCATTGAGTGGTGATAGAAAATTGTTTGTTTTGCATTTATTTGGAGTAAACTCCAATCTACCAAACATTAGTTCTGCAAAAATTAAGAGAAACATAAACATTGCATAAATACTCATATGAAGACATTTAGATGCTATATACTTTAATTACTAATTTTTACTGGACTAAAACATGGACAGTGCATGACGTATGAGTGGAAAGAGAAATGTTTTGCCCTTCTAGGGTTGTGTGACAGGGTTTGCAACCCAACATTGTCATTTGCTGTGGCTTGCAGTGTTGCAGGATTTCACTGTTACAATCCAAAACCTAGTGAAAGCTATGGTAAGAAATGACCTTTTCAAAGTGCTTCTGTGTTTATGTGAATACAGCATTAGATTCTGGGTCTTGAAGTCCTACACAGTCACAGCATGGATTCTCTGATTGAAAGAGCACATCATAGAATCATAGAATCATTTAGGTTGGAAAAGACCTCTAAGATCATCGAGTCCAACTGTAAACCTAACACTGCCAAGTCCACCACTAAACCATGTCCCTAAGCACCACGTCTACACGTCTTTTAAATACCTCCAGGGATGGTGACTCAATCACTTCCCTGTGCAGCCTGTTCCAATGCTTGACAATCCTTCTGGCGAAGAAATTTTTCTTAATATCCAATCTAAACCTCCCCTGGCGCAACTTGAGGCCATTTCCTCTTGTCCTATTGTTGTCCCACATGCGGGGTCTGGTACCAGGTGTGCAATAAGCCAATCTTACACACAGAGCCAAGGTATTTATTTAGCTCATGTTTGTGCAAAGATGGGTGCTAGGTGGTAATTCCACAAAGCTAGCACACCACACAAAAGAACTACAGCATATTTATCTTGTTACATGATTAGCAAAGACCTACCTAAATTCATGCTCATTGATTAGTTATGTTCAAATTAGCCTCGCTTGCCGTGTAGATTAGCATGTATGCTCCTTGCAGGTGTGGGGGGCAAGTCTTTCCAGTCTTAAATTGAGTTGGTAGTTGCGATCTCTCCCTGCCACCTTTACCTTTCGCCTAGTTACCACAGTTTTTGCTGACTTCTTGTTTCTTTGGCAATCATCTAGCCTCCAGCGCCTTCTAGGGCAGGATGTTCCCCTTTTATCAGTCTTTTAGTTCTTCTTCAAGGGCATAGTCATTGTAAGGCATGCATTGTTTATACAAAGTAATCAGGCTACTACAATGAAGACTGTAGTCTAGGTATTACCCCAAACATAGGGCTACACTATCACTTGTTACTTGGGAAAGGAGACCAACACCCACCTCGCTACAACATCCACAACATCCACAGCCTTTCCCTCATCCACTAAGCAGGTCATCTTGCCATAGAAGGAGATCAGATTAGTCAAGCAGGACTTGCCTTTCATAAACCCATGCCCGATCACCTGGTTGTCCTGTACGTGCCATGTGATGGCACTCAAGATAATCTGTTCCATAACCTTCCCCAGCATCAAGGTTAGGCTGACAGGCCTGTAGTTCCTTGGATCCTCCTTCCAGCCCTTCTTCTAGGTGGGCGTAAATGCTGATCATGATCTTCCATTTTCTATAGGCTCTTTTTAATCCTTTGAATCATAAAATGCTCTACATACTTCACTGATTTACAAACTATGGACCTGATCTTTCTGTCCTTGCAAAAGAGAGAGCTTTTATTTTCTTCCACAACAGACCTTCTGCTTTTATTCTTTATAAGTCATATTATATCAAATTTTCATACTTTAGACAGTCACTGGTAATATATTTAATGTTTATAATGAACCATGGTCATTTGGAGGCTAATGTATGGCAAAAGAGACAAGAGTTTTTAAAATGCTTTAAAAAAATGGCAGACAGATTTGAAGTCATATGGAGTATGCACAAAGAGAAGAAGATGCGGAGAAGGTGATGCATCACATAATTGTGCAATTTGCTACATTATTATCAACATGCAGGCAGTAGATATCTGTTCATATAATAAAAGCTGGTAAAGTGTTTTAGTTGTTAAATTTAGCTAGACAACTAAAGTCTAAAAGCTAGTTTTTTAGTGCTATGTAATTTTAATTGGACTAAATTGGACCAAAGGGTCATAGATGTTTGTGCAACCCTGTTACCGTACAATGCAGAAAATGAGGTCAAGATTTCAAGCAAAACAAGCAGGAAAACAGAATTCCTTATCTTATGATATGCTAATAAATCCTAGATAGAAGCTCTGAACTGCAAAATCAACTAAATTTAGGCTCACGGCTTTTTTTTCTAGAAATGACTTCTGCATGGCCTGTTTAGGTCCTTTTTATTCTGTGATTATTCACCCCTCAGGAAAGGAATTAACTTACAGAGAAAAGGAAACAGAGCAGGAGGGAGACTGGGAAGGACAAAAAGAGGACTATCCCATGTGTGCCAAGTTGCATTCATAATAGGTCAGAATTAAACACCAGCTACCCTCACTATGCTCCAAATAGGCTAATGACCTACCCCTTATTTAAGGCATATCACTCATTTATTTCACTTGCTATATGAATAAAGGGAAGGCTGAATCCAGAGTATATCTTTACAGAGCAATAGTATAACTGCTGGGAGTATAGTATAACTTCTGTAAGTGGTAAGCTTTGTTTTAGTGTCAAACTAAGCTTGAAGAAACACAGTGTTCAAACAAAGTTAATCTCAGAGCTTTGAAAGTATTAAATCTACGCTTACTTGTTAAAAAAACTATACTGAATTTGGAATTTTATATTTTAATATACAAAAAGAAAAACAAAGAAAACAACAGAGGAAGAAAGCTTCTAGTGATGTTCATTAATAACCAAGGTAATTATCACTTCCTTCAACATACAGATAATAATATTTTTAGTTGGGGGAAAAAAAGAAAAGAAAAAAACAACAGGGAGTGCTTTATGCAATGAGTACTTTACAAAAAATAATGGAAATCAGCTCCTTCTGAAACAATCTCAGTAGCATACCAGAACCACCTGGAAACATTTACCCATGGTGGGAGTTTGTGCTGAAGCAGCATTGCAATTGCTGGGGACTTGGCTATATTGAACAGCTGGTCTGTTCTCAGCTGCCAAGGAGACTTCTTTGTGCAGCCATGGAACTTGTGGTAGAGCTGGAAGGAGAGATGTGAGTTTCTTATGGCCTAGGTGAGGAATTTGAGGAAAGAATCAAACTTTTTAAAAGTGTTCTTATAAAATGTGAGTAGTATTTCCACCAGATCTTGACACTGACACAATCCTGGAGAATGACAATGGGTCAAAGAACTAGGAACAGGTTAAAGAAGTTTTATGAGTTGTCACTTGCCTGAAGGCTGAAACTGCATTTGGTCTTAAGAATATTCTGGTGTAGATTGTAGGAACAGAATTCTTCAGAAACGTTGATTATTAAAAATGAGACAATTTAGAAATCTAAAAAATGTGATAGCCAATGCAGAAGCAACAAAAAATTACTGTAATTTTGTCAGACATCATCCATTTAGATCTCTTGATTTGCATTTTTCCAGCATCTTGGTACTACTTGGTAACACAACAACTCTGTGAATTTCCAATACAATATAAATCTTTCTTTCCGTGAAGAAAACAATTAACAGTTTGCTTTGGGGGGGGGGGGGGGGAGGGGTTTTTTGGTTTGTGGTTTATTTTAAAATTGTTTCTAATTTTAAGAAGAATGTATTTTGTCTGCAAGCACTCCTCCTTCAAGCCATGGAAACAGCAAAATAACAAAATGTTTTCAATAGCTGCTTGTTACCAGTCATGAAAGAGAAATAACCCATTGTCTGTTCATGTATTTTCAAGTCAGAAATGAAACTGCATTAGAAACATGAAT
Organism: Pygoscelis adeliae; assembly: GCF_000699105.1. NCBI lineage: Eukaryota > Metazoa > Chordata > Aves > Sphenisciformes > Spheniscidae > Pygoscelis > Pygoscelis adeliae. The sequence continues at coordinate 1,488,493 of NW_008825270.1, read as the reverse complement.
TACTGTCAAATGGTTTGGAAATTGACAGTGAATCACCATATGAAGCTTTTAATGGTACTTCTAACTTTAGGCAATACCACTCTTTGTATAGCAAGGAGAAAGGAAAATGAATGTTTTCACCTACCTAATTGTCCAGTTCACATGTTGTTCAACAGAACAAAGCACAGTACATATAATTATGACTTGACTCTCATGGCTGTATAGCTAACATTCTCAGTGACTGTCATCTGTCAAAAAGTTATTTCATAATGTCCTAAAAGTGTCTTTTAATATAGCTTTAAACTAAAACAATCATGAGTTACACTTAATGATACACTTAATCATTGAATGCATGGGAGGTTACATTTCAAAAAACAGTATATGGCAAATTCTTTATTATTAAATTATTTTTAAAAATAGGAATTCTAAACAGAGTAAACCAATCTTTTTCAGTGTTATATGCCTGAATTGAATGTTGGACTTCATATTTTTTTCAGGGAAAAAAGAAAAAGAAGTATTTTTTCAGGAACATTATGTTTTATTGAGAGATTAAATTTTCATAAAGATTGGGTAATGTGAGTTTTTTGTGTAAAGAACTGTTTAATGAGTCAATATAATCTGTAAATCTTCTTCGGGAGTTCTGTGTTATGTTAAAGTCCAATGTTTTATAATCCAATACAGGTTGTCTCAATTTTGGGGGGTCATGAAATATATTGCATTACTTTCTACCTTAAAACCATGGCAACATTACAAATATATATTCTATGTAGATGTATATTTTTTGTATGTAATCAAACTTGGACAAGTTATAGAAAATTAGCAAGTTTGGTTTTTCAGTCACCTGAATTTCATATTAAGTTCATTTCAGTTATAAATGTAAAAAAGTTTTTTTTAATAAAACACTTGGTTTGACTTGATATATAATCAATCATATAAAATTAAATTGAATTCTATTTGAATGTTTGAGGATACTTGATGGAAAAATCATTATATGGTGTCAATAAGTGTTTCTCTACAACAAATCTAAAAGTAAACCATATCTTGTTTTTCATTTGGTCATTCCCAATCTGCATCCAAGAGAGGGAGTCTTAATTCTAATGATTGAGGACAGAAGCAGAACTGAATCTTTGGACTACAGTAGCAGTTGTCTGCCTTTCTTGGGGCATCTTTTAAAAGTATCATCTGCCTTTTTGGGTTTGACAATCTTTTTAGTCTCAAAAACAAGACTGTGGGTTAATAGATTCTGCCCTTTGATTTGACTTTACTAAATTTCAAAACCACTTTTCATATAATTCTTTTACTGTATCTTTCTGGTTTCTACTGGTTCTGATCCTCATTGCACTGCCCGCACTGAAATAAAACACTACTAGTTTTGACTAATTCTATATTCATTTTCTTTTCTTATATCCCATTCTATCAGTGTTTGTATCTCCACGTTATTGTAACATGTTATGAACTTTACTGAGGTGTGATAAAATATTTGCTCAAGATTAGGTGGATAAAGAATAATGATCTTATTCATTGCCCTTCCCAAAAAGAAGAACCTGCATAAGATTCTAAATATGAGAGTTGCATTTTTCTTGAGAGAAAAATACGTAATGCTGGTTGAAATTCAAACTTGTGAAGCTTTACAATTAAATAGGGCTTGATTCAAGATAAAAATAAAGACTCAATACTGTAAATACTGCAGCCACTTAATTGCAAAACTGCTCTGCCTCTTTAGTTCTTGGAAAAGTCTATGAATCAATGTCAGTATGAGTCAATATACTTGTTGACAAGACAAAGCAGGTCCCATTCATATTTCAGGTTTCCTGAACAGCCACAGTATGGTCACTTGATAGGGCAGGGACAAGAAAGACTTGTGTCAATGTAATGTGAGGAGTCATGTCAGGTTTTATGTTTGATTTTGCTCTTTACAACTCAGAACTAGAATTCCTCTGGCTTAACCTAAAGCATAGTCTAGACAGAAGGCATCTTGATGGCATTTACTGATAGCATCTTGAAATACAACAGTGGTTTTATTGACCATTCTCTACTGGGTCTCTAGTCTGTCATCTTTGCTGCTGTGCCCTAATGAAATGCCACTCAGGCTGCAGTGGAGCACAAGTGACCCTTCACTGCCAGAGCACCAGAATTGCATTTTTCTCAGCATACAGGGTCATGACTGAAAAGTGTGCAGTTTTGCTTTGTGACCTTTTAATGTTATTTAAGTATTCACAGTAACCTTACAATCATCTTCAGTACCCAGAATATTCTCAGTGCTGCAGCAGTATTAATGATTTACAAACACACATAAAGATTATTTGTAACTATCTGCCTCTAAGGACATTGGTTTGCAATGTACATCTACATTCATTCTGCGAGTAAGAACATGTCAGCAATAAGCGTCAAAAAAATTTGTCATTTTGTACCATATCCTCAGCATCCTTCACATGATACATAGTGCCTCAGTTCTAAAGCCATCCTAGTGGAAAGCACTGTACAGTGAATTACTCTAAGAATGTAGGAATCAAAAGTTGTCTTTTTAAGATTAAGATTCCAATCTAAACCCCGGGTGATTGAAATTCACTAAAAGAAAAGACAAAGGAGAGAAGGAAAAAAAAAAAAAGAGTATGTTAAAGACATGTATTTTTGTCAGCCAGTGAAGCAAAGGAATATATTTCTATAATGCAATTGCAAAGAAAGAAAATTGCAAAAATGGAGAAAATCTTCATACAGAAAAGAAATCACACAGCAGTGGTGCTAACTACAGCTGTGGTTTCCTCAGGTTGGGTTCTCATTTAATTCGAATATTTGATGCATACCTATATTAAATCAGTGTTAATTTCATTGATTTGATGACAACAAAATTGAAATTTTCATTACAGAACTAGAGTTTGAGAACCACTAAAAGACATATAGTAAAGACTTCTCAGTGGTTCTTTTATTTATCAAGGAAGAAAGGTGTATTGTCTGCACACCAAATTGAAAAATACTTAGAAATGTGGCTGACTGGTTGATTTGTTCCTCTATATCCAAAATTGTGAAAATTCCATCTATTTTCCACTACCTACAAAGTTTTCACGTCTTCTGTTTCAGTCTCAACTGAGAAAATATGTCTATGCCACTACTGAAAATGAAATGTTCCTACACAGTACAATTGTGTCTTTGAGAATTAATTTTCTATGAGAGCACTTAAACGCTGCAGTCAAGCTGGCAGAGATATAACACAGGACTTTAAAACAATGTCTTTCAGACTACTTTCAGTGTATCCAATGAGGTTAGCTGTTAAAGACGTGTGTTGGAAAATACCATGTTAAGTAATCCATTGTTGCTTCATTACATTGCTTGGTACACACTGGAAAAACTATTTCATTCCTATTAAATATGATTACTAAAGAGTCCACTTTCCAAAACAGTCATCCTAGTTCAATTACTGGTTCACCCATTGCTGGTTGAATTCAAAACATTGTCAGCTTTACTGAAAGTAAGAAAGAGCTAGAAGAAAATCAGCTGAAGCCGAGACCATAAGACAGAGCTAGTCATATACAGGAGTGACTAATATACAGCCTCAATTCTGGTACTTTACGAAGCATATTTCTGGGGTTTTGTTTTGTATGTATAGGTATCCACATAGTCATAGATTGTTGTTTATTAAAGGATTAGTTTAGTATATTTCATTGCATCTTTTGAAACAAAGCATATAAAGTTCATGTAAATGACAGAGGGAAGGCAGTGATTTTTCTGGGCTCCTAGGAGAGTCTGCCTATTTAGATAGTCATACGATTTAGACCAGTGAGGAAGAACTGTATGTCGGGATTGAGCAGTGGAGTTCAGGACTGGACTATCAGGAGTATTGCAGGGTATCATGAAGTATTGATTGTCAAAGAGTATTGTATGGAAAATTATTAATCTTCTCATTTTCAACCCAATCAAGCTAGTCTGAGCAGTTATTCTCTAGTAGGCACTAAATTCATTCTCACGTACATGTATGAAAACATAGTTTGGCTTTACAGAACCTGAACAAAGAGCCTTAAACACTGACATTCTAAGCAGGGCCTTGGCTGATGTGATGGATACTGTTTTGACCAGCTCAGGACTTATTTTGCATTGTTATTATCATCCTTTTTTCATCCTGAAAGGTCAGCTGTCAGGAAAAGCCACAGTTTATCATGTTTTTTTCCCTCCCCACAGGTTTTTAGTTAGTAAGAAATGATGATGAATTTCAATAACACGTACTATTTCAAATCTCTCACAAGAATGGAATCATGCATATAGTGTCCTCAGGTACATGTCTACAGTGGTCTTGCCAAGAGTAAGGAACAGGTTTAAATGAGGAATGTCAAACACAAGCCTACTCTAATATGTAATCTTGCAGAGGAATAATTGGACAAAGGAAATCAAACTAGAATTTTCACTTCTCACAGAATTGTAGTATAGACACTCAGTTTGAGTGGAGACTTAAATATCTAATCCTTTTCTCTGTAATTCAGGAGTTTCTATAGTCATATTCCAACACACAGGGACTTTGATACAAGTCAATTATCATTTAGCATTCAAATTACTGGT
>NW_008825270.1:1481115-1483956 GCF_000699105.1 Pygoscelis adeliae | reverse complement strand
CCTACTTCTGTTGAAATCAATGGCAATCGCATGGAATGTAATGAGCCTGGATTGAGATCCTGATTTGCTGTGACCACAAATTGCTGTGCTGACCATTTTATCTGGTGGGCTCCTCTATCTGTTTGTTTCTCATCTGTTGTTGCTTGTCTATATGAGAAAGTGAGAGGTGCTGTCAGAAGCTAAGACATTGAATTAAACTAATGCAGTTTAATGTATTGATACATGAATAGTCCATTTACTCTGTGGTAAAAAAAAAAAAAATCATTAAAACACTTTTTCTGATTATTTTATGTTGCCTGGGAAGTAGTTTCAGCTAAACTTGAGTAGTCATTTGCATTCCAAGAAAAGGATAGTCGCTAATGGGGTATAATAAAGGAATGTAAGTGATGAACTTTTCCATGGTGATGAGGAATTAGATGGTAAGCCTTCAGACAGAGAGAGGCTATATCTTTGTTATGCATGTACAGCTGCTATCACAAATATGTCTCTAATTCTGAGAGACATCTTTGCCCACTACAATACTGTATATAATAAATAGCATAGTGGATGCATTTGTCAATGTGTAAGTGATGATCACAGAAAGCAGTTCTGTTCTGCTCTCTTCTATTTCTGTTAGTATAGCAGCTAGGAAACACAAATGTACAAGTCAATTTATAAAACCTATTTTTTTTCTGCAATGAAATACAGAAAATATGATGAAAAACATTCATTCTTAGCTCATCCACATATCCTAATCATTTTTTTACTGTCTTTTTTTATATACAGGACATATTCTGTGAACCTGAGCTTCCATTCCTTAACAATTTGTACTGTCTTATTCTTCAATAGGAGCAAGTGTTAAACTTTCTGAACAATCAAGCAATATTTTGCATAGGTAAAAATGCTGGTACAAGCTACAAGAAATGAAAAATCAGACCTTAAATATCCATTTTTGAGCCCTCATTTTCTTTGTGCCCCTTAAACATGAGTCATTCTTGGCAGGAACAGCCAGACCTTCACGTGCACACAAATGGTATTCTGTTTTGACTGGCTGTGCTTCAGTAAATGATTTATATATTAACAAAGAGTCAACGACAGCCTGATTTGGGATCTGGAGCCCTGGACTGAATCCATTGCAAGGTCTGGCAGTGATGATTCTTAATTGCTAATGTTCACAATGGCAGCATTGGCAGGGTACTAAACAAAAACTTATTTCTGTCTTCTGAATTGCTGTCTTCAGCAGCTCATGGTTTTCTTTTTCTGTTGATCCCTAAATGTAGCAGATGAGAAGGCAGAAATGGGGAACAATTTAAGTCAAATTACCTGAAAAATCTTTCTGTACACTTACTAAACAGTTAAAAGTGTGAGACTTACCGTTGTTCTTGGAACCAGCAGAAGACCAATACACTGTTTATATTCTAATTAAATTCTAATTTAGGGGTGTAAGTGAGTTATAATAAATAGTTCATAGGCCTTATGCTGCCTATCTACACAGACGTGAATCTCACCTTGATGTAGACGATTCTCTGGAAAATAAGAACTATATGCTGGGACCACATCAAAAAGGTTGTGAAGGGACTTTTTGGATTATTGGTTATCTGTTGCATAAGATACTTCATGTTATATTATTGAAAATTAGAACATTTACATAGCATCTTTGATAGTAGCTGTAGTTCATTATTAGTGTTTCACTGGAGTCTGATCTGAATCACGCATAGTCAGTGCATAAATGTTCAGATTTTCTTTATGAGTTATCTTGGCAATACATTGTATATGTTGATGTTCAAACAGTAAGAACAACAACAAATATATGATATTTTTGAAGACAATAATAATCTCTGACACCTCAAAAATTAGATCTATGACAGTATTTCACAACATTAAGTACTATATCACCTACTTTTCAGTACACATAATAATGAAGCCACATGTGTTGCGGCAGATATCTAAGCATAAGAATCACGAAAATTATAGTCACTAAGAGGACTCTTGTAGTTGCCAACAGGAATCTTCTTTCCTAAATACTTGTCTCTCTCTGGGATATAGGATTTAATTCTGGTTTGCAAGTAAGTTGATAATTTCACTAATGAACTTTTGTATTGAGATTACTTTCTTTCTTTTATGGAAGACAGCAGAAGCTGTGTGGGTGGAATACTCATGTAGGCCAAGAAACCAATATTCTGTGCGCTCTGAAAGTATTTGAACTTCCAGCTTTCAACAGCCAGCTGTAACTATAAGTTGTAAGGAAATCTGAAGCAGAAGAAGTTGCTGAAGATGATACACTCTGCCTGTATTATTGATGTATTATTGTAATGGGAAGAACCCTTGGATAAGAGGTACAAATTCCCAAGCAATTAATGTAAAAGAGCAAGCAATTATGTTGAAACTTGGATTTCTTTTTTCAAGAGCCCATGAATCTTGTAAAATATAGAATCAGACTCCTTTTCTTGTGCCATTCGTATTTAATGAGCTGATTAATAGTATGAATTTCTTTAACTGGGAGAGCAGACATGTACTCTGCCTCGGAGCACCTTGGAAGTTTACAAATTTGCAGCAATCACCTGAGCTGTGAATCAGTGACTTCAAGCAGCCAAAGCAATGGAGCACAGATCTATGTCCTGGGTAAATCCTTTTCCTGTGCTAGATTTAATAAATAAATTTAAAAAATCATTTTGGTGCAAAGACCAATCTATTAGATGCTACACCTTAGTGCAGCTATATGTCATAGAGCTATGTTCCTTTGTTTTGGTACTCTAGTCCTTCAACTGTCCCCACTGTCTACATATTGGTATAAATGCTGAGGTTCTCCCCAATACATAAGTAGTTCCTTTGGTGAAAGAAGTAGGAGAACTGATGTACAAT
>NW_008825270.1:1477447-1481105 GCF_000699105.1 Pygoscelis adeliae | reverse complement strand
AGAAGAGGTGTTTAATCCAAAATTTAATCCAAATCCAAAGAAGCTGTACAGTGTAGGTACAACTTGTTTTCACCTCTCAATTCCAAACTATGATGTGCAGGTATACGCTTTTTCCACAGATAGTATTACTGGAGCCTAGCTCTGGAGAAGAAGAGGAATCATGAAAAAGGTCCAAAAAACAGGTCCAAAATTATTCTGCATCAGCCTAGAATGTCATCTAAGGAATTTTAATGCTGGAAATGAAGGAATGGCCATACTGTGCAAAGGAATACTGTACAGATAGCCCAATGCTAATGAAGATTTAAGTCACTAAGTTCACATGACAGAACTCTTTACCAGACCCAGCTTGGATATGGAGGAAATACAATAATCTTCTAACTTAATAACCATTATATCTCCAAGAGGCATACGTAAAGAGATCAACAATTCAGAATTCCCTGACTGTTGGGGAAGAAAGAGGTGCTACTTAACTTGCTTTGTTAAATAACAATTTTCTGACATCACTGAACGGTAAATAAGGTAGTTTTGTTATTTAGATGTCCTACAATATGAGAGAAGATTGCAGAGAGATACATAGGCTGTCTCAATATTATCTCAGTTTCAGTAACTGTTACATGAAAGCTCACTGACATGAGCTTTTGCTTTTGAAATAGAAGTAATTTTCTGTTGCCCATATCAATTGATTATCATCTTTACAGGGACACTGAATTGCTCATCGGCATTGACCCAGAAAACTTGTGTCCAGAATTGTAATGGTGTATTAAGATATAGTATTTTTTGCAAATGAAAAAATCATACCTACACATTTTTTTTCCAAACATGGATTAAAAATGCTTCATGAGAGCTCTCTGAAAATGCAGGTTTAAATTAGTGCAGTATGAACTGAAACTAACACATTTTTCAGAACACGAATATGTTCACCTGACCTTGCAGCTCCAAGGTTGATTTCAAAACTTCAGCAGGCCCCCAGCTTTCTCAGCTATAGTGTGAAACTGCCATGCATGCCTGGTCCAGAGCTGGCCATTCTGGACTTTCCATCTGTCCCAGCCCTGTGATGGGTCAGTATACCGCTTGCAGAAAACTGTAGCTTTGATGTTCCAGGTGCTAGGACAGCTCAACTGGATATTCAAGCAGGATTCCTTCAGTGGAGTTGGCAAAAAATAAAAAAAAAAAATATTTCCTTTAAAGTATTATTCGGGCATTTCAAGCCTGTTCTTTTAAGAGCATTATTCATATCTATTTTAAAGGGAGAAGTGATGCAACAGAGACAAGCTGCTTGCCAAATGTCATTCTGTCAGCCAGTGGCAGAAGCCTTAGTAGTATACTAGTGAAGCAAAGCGTTTTGTTATGTAAGGTGGATATCTTAATACTAGAATCTATCTAAAATACAACTACTTCTACTCTTCACTAAGAATAAATGTTGCAAAATTTAGTCATCAAGCTCTAGATTAAATTATCAAATGGAAATAACCAAGATCTCAGAAAAATGTGAAATTATCCTTCTCATTATTCACATCTTTTTCTCACAGAGGTGGTGGAAACTTCAGAAAGTGTAGTTATCTGTAGCTACTGTAAAAATCTATGTTTTGTGTCTCCAGTTTGGACAGCTGTGAAGTTTTAGTACATAATATGGCTATGCTGATTGACATAGGTTAGTTTTTAGGATCACATCATCAAGTTAAAACAGGATAAGTATTACTTGCTTCAGTTTTGGAAAACAGAGCATTTAACCTACTTTTTTTTATTTGTGATTCCCCCATTGGAGAAAAGGTTTTCTTTGCCACTGTTAGCTTTTTCACTTCATCCTGTTAACATTTCCAGATTCACGTATGGTTTTACCACTAGCTCAGAAGATTTAAAAACTGAAACAAACTTTGAATTAATCTGGTAAATGTAGGAGAAAAGGATGGAAAAGAGATGGCATTGCCTGCAACAGAAGTATTTTGTAGTAAATCATTTTTATAACTTTTTATTCCAGTCAGCTCAATAGCTGAGCCACCACTGAAATGACAAAAGCTCAATCATAAATTTGCAAAAGTTCAACGTTTTCAGGGTGAAAACTACTGCAAGTAGTTTCAGTCTTCAGTCTTCTGAGACTGAAGAAAGTAACAAAAGTCTAAACATAAATAGCAAGAATTCTTAAGGTCTTTAATAATTTTTTTTTTTTACTTCCTCTAGCAAGGATAATGGAAAGGACTACTGAAGTTCTGCAGTTTTCACCCTTAGCAAAAATTTGAAAATTTAAACTGTATAAAGCAGGACTCTTCTGGTAGAATAATCAGTCAATTTACATAAGGCTAGTATTCACTCAGAACCTCAAAGGCTGGACTTTGTTCGTATTTGACTGTAACACCCACAAGAAAAATCAAGGAACTGCAGGAAGCAATACCAATGATTTAGTCAGTGGGTTTGTTGAATTAATGGCCTGACATAAAGCTAAAAATCTTCAGACTTTGTGTTCTACTCTAAATGCTACCAACTGGATCCTTTTAAAAACAAAGGGTGTTGACCAGATTGCAGTACTGTTTATTGTAGTGTAGGAACAAAGCACAACCTCCGCATCCTGCATCTCCTCTTAATGTTAAGCATTACATAAAGAAGCAGCAGAGGATACAATCATCGGTTCAGAAAGCTTACAATCTATGTGTCAGACAGGTTGTGACAAGCAGAGGAAAAAGACCAATTATAAATATGTTTTGTGAGCAGAAGTAACAATCTTTTGTTGTGTTTTTTTTTTTTTTTTCCTTGGGTTTTTGCATTTTTTTCCCTCCTTTTCAACCTAGTGGTGAAATGAGGGTCTGACAGCAGAGGAAGCTGTTCAAAGAGTTAATAACTTTTATGGGGGATTTTTCTTATGCTTTAAAGGTAGCTAATGGAAGGAACTGTGGAGATGTTTGAGTAAGCATCAGAATTCTCCCACAAGTTATTTATATATTTTTAAAAGGTAACACAGTTAGCCACAACGTTATACATAGCCAAACTCTGTAGCTTTGGCTGGTTATCATGAGTTTCTACATGTTTTGTCCTAAAACGTGTTTTAAAGCAGTTAAAGGAATTACTGTTTTCCACCTGACATCAGCTTTTGTTTCCCTTGAGGGCAAATTGAATCTTGAATATTTAGGAATCTTTCAGGGTGAAATGTGTTATGTCATTGTAAAATAAAATGAGACTCTGAAACTGCCTTGTAAGGTCAAAACCCAATGATTTGTAAACTGAACAGCAACAGAAGTCTTCAGGAATTTTTACTGAGCACTAGACATAGAATCATAGAATCATTAAGGTTGGAAAAGACCTCTAAGATCATCGAGTCCAACCGTCAACCCAACACCACCATGCCCACTAAACCATGTCCCTAAGCGCCTCATCTACCCGTCTTTTAAATACTTCCAGGGATGGTGACTCACCCACTTCCCTGGGCAGCCTGTTCCAATGTTTAACTACTCCTTCAGTAGAGAAATTTTTCCTCACATCCAATCTAAACCTCCCCTGGCGCAACCTGAGGCCATTTCCTCTCGTCCTATCGCCTGTTACTTGGGAGAAGAGACCGACACTCACCTCGCTACAACCTCCTTTCAGGTAGTTGTAGAGAGCTATGAGGTCTCCCCTGAGCCTCCTTTTCTCCAGGCTAAACAACCCCAGTTCCCTCAGCCGCTCCTCA
>NW_008825270.1:1465590-1477279 GCF_000699105.1 Pygoscelis adeliae | reverse complement strand
CTTCTTGGCTGCCTGGGCACACTGCCGGCTCATGTTCAGCCGGCTGTCAACCAGGTCCTTTTCCACCAGGCAGTTTTCCAGCCACTCTTCCCCAAGCCTGTAGCGCTGCCTGGGGTTGTTGTGACCCAAGTGCAGGACCCGGCACTTGGCCTTGTTGAATCTCATACAGTTGGCCTCGGCCCATCAATCCAGCCTGTCCAGGTCCCTCTGCAGAGCCTTCCTACCCTCAAGCAGATCAACACTGCCGCCCAACTTGGTGTCGTCTGCATAACATGAAATAAAAAGCAGTTCATAAAATCAAGTACAGTAATTCCTTATTGTTATTCACGTTCCCTCCATTCTCAAAGGTTACCAATTCAATGCAAGTATCTCATGCAGTTCAATGGAAACGCATTCACTGAGCTGACCCTGAATCAGCTTTTTCTTTTTTTTTTTTTTTGGATTTGTTTTCTGTTTTTAATTTTAAAAAGGAGCAGAGGGGAACTGGAATGGGTATCATTGAGGTGTCCTAATGTTATGGAAAAACAGGTGGATTCTGTGTTTGGTGTTTCAGGTTGAGAGGGTTTTTTTTTAAAGGTAATACAAACCTAGAGCCATGATGTCAGCCAAAACAAAGTACACAGCATTTCCTAGAGATCTCCTAGAAAATGTCTAGTCCTTAGGTGAGTTGTGAGTACTTTAATGGCCTCCTTCTACAAACTCTTATTCATACAATTTTTTTGACAAATTTCAAGTGTTTGCAACCAGAAAACTTATTTGTGCAAAGTATTGGTGTAGATACTTGGAAGATCAAATCTAACTTGCAAGGGCTCCTATGACTTAAAATTTAGTAAACCTGAAGAAAATTATTTAACTTACATGGATTTTTTATCTTACTTGCATGTAGCTGATATCAGAATTGGATCCATTTTTTCTTTCCCAACCTAAAGAACATGAGGAGGATCACCTTATCTGGAAAGCAAAAACCATCTTTCAAATCAAACAGAAAAAACCTACAGTTATTAACATTTGGTAATGCCACTCATGTGCCACACAGGAAAGTATGATGGCTTTTGTGATGCCTGTGCAATGCTCCATGAAACTCTGCTCAGTTTCACACTGCTCTCTGTTTGGATTGGCTTTGTCTGACAGAGTGTATTCCTGAAGTTTGAGTACAAAAGGAAGAGAAGTAGGATTATTGTGTGCTCTTTAAGCATAAGTGCATCCCTCATAAAGAGTTGATTTTGCTATTTCCAAATATGAAAGAGCTGGGAAAATGCCTCCTGGCAACTACGGGTATTTGCAGCTTGGGTTGCAATAGGTCCAATCAATCCCTAGTTTTCTGCAGTTCTGCAAAGAAACAACTCCTTACATGGATGCCTCTGAAAAACACCTAAAGGATTCAGGCATTAATCTCTTAAATAGAAGAGACTTCCCAAGAAGCCTGTTTCTCTTAAATTTGGTAACTTCCAGCTTGAATTGAAGTATGATAGATATAGCAAGCAGTCAATAAACTAAGATATCCAAGAGAACTATTACCTTCGTATGCCTTGTCAGAGATTTTGCTTTCTGTTGTTATCTTCTAGGGGATTCTTGAGTATTTTCTAAGATGTGTCCTTTTCTCTGCATTTTATCTTTGTTATTCTTATATAATATGAATGTTGCAAGCGTCAAGATATGATATGAGCCCTACTCCTCCAAACGTTTGAATGAAATTCAGTGAGCATGCAAAAGTAGTTTTCAGTGAATAAAAGTACTGAGAGCAATGGCTTCGTAGCTTATGGTAAAGGGTATCACAAGCAATAAAATTTCCACTAAGCTAAGTTAGTAGGAGTTCCAGTTCCCATTTGCACTTCCACAATTATGGTAAGCAGTATATGTAGCTTTGTTATAAGCCTCATTGAAGAGGGAGAAATCATGTTCCATTTCTGGGACACAGACTTTGAAGTTGCTTTCTTACTCTTATTTCTCTTAGAAAAGTGAAGGTATGAATAGCTATAACATGAGAAACTTCATACATGGGAATTTCATTCTTGTGTTGCCATCTCTTAAATCCACAGTAAATTGTTAATTTCCATCTAAATTTTCCCAAAAGATTTCCTAAGCAATTTCCTCACAGGTCTTGCCACTCTTCCATTCCTGTCCAGTGCCGTATGGACACAGCTCTTAGACAAGAACTCTCTTGTTCCTGGAAAGAACTGAATAAAGATTTGGATTAAACGAATATAATTTCAAAGTTTTATAGAATACTCACTATAACCACAAGCTGATTTTCCAGCTTATGATTATAGTGAGTATCCTAAAAAAAGTTCAGGTTTTTTTCAGTTATGACATACATTAATGAAACTTTGACAAGCATCTTCATTTGGGAGGGAGAGAGAGAACAGTAAGTTGTACAAGAGGAGTTCTCTGTGGGGCTGTGTGTCGTTGGGTTCAAGGCTGGCTGAACATTAGCTGCAGTCTACTTGACTCATCTTGCTGTTGATCTAAAATTAAGGACTAGGCTCATAAAATGAGACTAAATGGTTTGCCCCCTGCTCTTGCATGGTTATAAGAAAATTGTGTAAAAATGAATCAACTCCAGACGAAACACTAGGCATAACTGAAAGTCTCAACTCAAAAGCCTTATGGAAAAATGCACTGAATAGCTCATATTCAACGAATTAAAAAGTGATTGCCTAATAGCTTTCAAAATGTACTTGCTAATGGGGAATCATCATTGATGGGTGTGTTTCTATTTAAACTCCTTGGGGGTCTCTTCTCCGTTATATACAACTTAGTATTTTTTTTATAAATCATCTGAAGAAAAAAAAAAATTTACTCCTCAAAGGGGTTTACACATTTGGGTCAAATCCTGAGAAATTACAAGCACCAAATTTACAGGCTAAATCTTCAATTATTCTCGTTTTATTGAGACTAGAATCTTACTGAAAATGAATAGCATTTGTCCACATGTAACACCTAGCTCAATCCTAGAGGTTTCCCCACCAGAAAATGTGAGTAGAGGGAAAAAGATTGACTACAGGTATTGGAGCCTTATAATTCTTAAGTCTTAGCTTTTCTTCAAATTTTAGGCACTAAATATGAGTAAAATCAATACAGGGATTTATCCAGTTCTAGAAAGGAACATAACACATCATGGAAGTGCCTGGACAATAAAGACAAGACCACATAGGGCTGTTACATGTTTTATTCTTTTCTTCAATTATTAATGGACTTCACTGATGCTTCATCATTTTTAATTAACATATCTGGATCTTACAGATGCTTGGAACCCTGAACACCTTTGAGTTCCAGAGAACACAGATAGGTTTGTTTCAGTAAGGCACTGTACTCCAATTCAGTAAAGACATTAAAGTTGAACATTTTAGAATGTATTCAGGGTAGATTTATCATGTAGCTATTTGACTAATTGACAGTCTTGAAGACTGTGAAGTCTCGAAGGAATTTCTTGTTATTTTTTCTTACTAAATACCTCATGAACTATTAAACAAATAAATAAAACCACACTATTTTACCTCAATTATCTCCAAAACAAAAATAATGTTTTATATTCTGATTTTAAATAATTTAATTTTACCCATTTTTAAAATATCTATACAGAGGTTGTGCTGGAATACCTGCATTTTTCAAATTTACTTTTCTATCCAATCAAAATCAATGGTGCATTTCTAGCATAAAACTACAGGCAGTGGGAACCAACTGAGGAATTCCTACTGCATGGAGACATTTTCAAGAGAGTTACTGCAGAATTCTGTGGGTAAATATGTGCTGAAACACTGAGGTCAAAGTAATCATTGCCTTTTACACTGTAGAAACTAAAGTAAAAGAATCACATAAGGAGTTCAGCAGAGGTCAGATTTTTAGACTTTTTTTTCTTTTCTTTTTCTGGTCAGGACATGGCCTTTTTGCAAACTTGGGCTTCATATTATTTGAATAAAAGATGGACATTTCAATCCTACTGGTGCATGGGGATAACAACTAATCTATTTTGTTCATTCCTGTGGACTTGTATCTTCACTTATTTCTTCCTCCACTAGTCAAAATGTCAGGTGTTTGATCAGGAGCAGATATCTATTTTTCACAGAAAAGAAATGAATGTTGGAGGATGGGTTTGGATCATTTTGGTCATGTGAAAAACATGAAGCAGCTCGTTAATCTAGTATTGGCTGATAGAAAAGAAATAGAAAAGCTCCCCCCCCCCTCCTTATTTATTTATTTATTTATTAAATAACATATATTTATTTGGAAGAATTTTGAAAAACCCAGGGGAAAGAGGCTGTAGTTTTAGCTGGAATATTTCTTTGCCTGAGTGAACAGAAACAAGTGTCTGCCTTTGATAACTGTGCAGGCATTAGACTCTGAATATTAAAAAGGGTTGGCAGCTACGGTATAAACTGGGGCACTTGCCATTTCTGGACAAACTGTGTCATTCTTACTGGAAAGTCAGCTAGTAAATGCTCCAGCGTTTTGTCTGTTGTGTTTCTTTGGCAAAACAGAAAATGAAGAATAAATGAACTGAACTGGGTATTCTTTAAACTAGTTATTTTCAAGAGATGAGTTTCCAATTTAGCTTTAAATGTGCTATTATTTAGTGGAATACCAGTGCTCAGAGGGAGGCTGATTTGTCAGCGGTTTGCTGTACATATAATAAAACGCTGGACAAATCACAGACAGTAGACAAAAAAACCCTGCTCTGGTTATTACAAAGCCTCCAAGTATTTGGAAAAGCAGAAAGGTAAATCAGTTGGCAGTATCCCCCTGCCAATCCATATCAAACCAGCCAATAGTCTGTATAATAATATAATATAACACAATACACTGTTTGTATGACTTCTGTTAGGATAGACACCATTGTATTCCTGAAGACGCTGTATGCCTGTGACTGGTGATATTACTGCCTACTTTTCATTTAGATGATAGTGCACATTTTAATCCTCAAAGGAGCTGTGGTTGTTTGAAGGCACTGTCTTTTTGCTGTGGATTAAAGTTGGCATGGAGGTGGCAAATACTTGGTGCAGCTAGGACCAAAGCTTGAGCGTTTTCTTACTGGTGTCGGATACAAAAAGTCAGTTGACTTTGGTAATTGGAGAACTAGGCTGCTAGTTTGGAAACGCTGGTAGCTCTTACCACCAGTCCACCTCCATTAATGAAAGGGACCTGTGCTTAATTTCTCATCCTAGTAGTGTTTTGCACACCTGCAAAGCAGCAATTACAGCCAACCTTAGGTGGATTATAGCATTTACAGTTTTTAAAGTACATCTTTGTGATCTGATTGTTTGTGTGTGAGGGAGAGCTTCACAGTTTTGGTATTATGCTTTCTGTCTGTACCAGCTTAGTTTTATGCCTCTGGTATGAGGAAACCTTTACTCAACTCAAGTGCCTGGCACAAAGAATTTCTCTAGAGCAACAAATGACTGGTTCCTATGAAATAACTAGACATGTTCTAGTTTAATGAGAACTATGTGTGAAATCCACATATATCATTAACAGTTCTTTGAGACACTCATTTAGTTGATATTGGAAACAATGTGTTTTATAACACCTGCTTGATATTTTTAAATTACATTGCGTGGATTTACCAGAGTTATTTGAGGAAATATAATTTAATTTTAATTTTGATATTTGTAGTCATTCTGACCATGTTTTCTTTCTGTCCTGCTGAGCATGATGGGTCAAAATTCTACCTCATGAACAAACTTATTTCAAGACTCTTGAGTAACTTAGAATAATTTAATCTTTACTGTCACCTCCCTGCTTTTATTTAACTTTTGTTCCTGTCTCCTTATTGTGCTGCGATATTTTAATGATCATATTCAGAGTGATTTACACTTCTATAGCTAGGCTCTCAAAGTGCTGATCAAACATTAATAAAGCTTCACAGTGGAGCCACTCAGGAATATTTTGATCACCTTTTTTATGGAAGACACAGATTCATCAAAACCAAGAATCTGTTTTGATAACTTTTCCATTTAGAAAACATTCTGACAGAGTTCTGAAGCAGACAAACCCTACATATTTCAACAAGAGTTCCACACATTTTGGAAATAACTTTTTATTTGGATGATAATTAATGATTTAAAAAGTGAAGCCAAATTAAGCATTTTAAAAGCATAAAAATGAAAAATTTAGATTGATGAGATTTGAACTGATCAAATGTTTAGTTCCCAAATATTTGCAAAATTTCAGTTCAGTGTCCCATTTGAGATCAAGGAAAGAAATGCAAAAGGAGTATACTTACCAGGGAAATTGAAACACATGAATAAACCACTGAACTGTGTTGCATTTCATACCAAGTTATGTCCTGACAAAAATGCCAAAAAAGAAGACAGTTTGAATAATCT
The DNA here is from genome assembly GCF_000699105.1 of Pygoscelis adeliae. Lineage (NCBI taxonomy): Eukaryota > Metazoa > Chordata > Aves > Sphenisciformes > Spheniscidae > Pygoscelis > Pygoscelis adeliae. Next base: position 1,470,956 of record NW_008825270.1, on the reverse strand, counting down.
AATGTATGCCTAATGTAAAATTAGTAAAATCTCAGGTCACTTACAGATGTCGTCATTGTTCTCTCTATTCACAGGAAAACGCTCCTTTGGAGAATAAGAAAAATGACAGAGTCTCAAGAGCAGCATTCACTTTTCTGTTTTCTTCCTGCTATACTAACCTATAGATGACATTGTCTCCCACTAATTAATGCCTTTAATTAATTTTAGGCTAAGAATGTGAGAATCACTAATTTCCATTGGCTAAATTAAGGTTCAGGGAGATTTAACTTTAATGAGTTGACTTGCTAACCCTGTAGATTTTTTTTTTCTATTTTTAACTAATTCATATATATTAACACAGTTAAGTGCTATTATACAGTGTATTGTACATTGTGATAACATACTATTTCAGAAGCAGCATATATGAGCACATAAACAAAGGCTGATTTAACCTGTATGTGCATTTACATCACGCTGTATATAAGCCATATGACATACAGGTGGTATATACACGAGGAATATAAGGTAGCAGTTAAAAGAAAAAAAAAATCACTTTGAGCTTGTTTTTGTCAGGGTTTTGGTTTGAAATTGATCTGATCTGATAAGGTTTATAGACAGATGACATCAATGCTAAATGCTGAGGAAGGAGACAATACACAGTAATTAGTCCCAAAGCTGTTTTCTAAGCCCTGGATAGGAAGCTCCATTCTGCAGGGTCCTGGGGGTCTATGAAAAGATGCTGGAGGCTCTCAGCTCTCCACTGGAAGATGCACACAATCCATGCTTCATAACAGCACTCAGCATCTTCCAGAATGAAGCCCATCAAGATCAGTAAGCACTCTGATCCAAGAGCAGTCTGATCCAAGGTTTTAATTTCATTTCTGCTCCCCAGAATCAGGAAGTTCATCAGTAAGATCCGCTGTCATTTAGCACAATAGGATTATAGGGTCAGCAATTAGATGCTGTCATGAAGACAATATGCTTATCACTGGCATTTCTTATTCCTTTCTCATTTAGAAATTACCTTAGCATTTAGTTGATTTTTCTCAGCAATTAAATGCATAGGATTTAAATAATTGGGCTTTCTTAGCTACCTCAGTGTTACAGTAATAAGCTTCATTCAGCTGATAACCCTGTGTGGGGCCAAACTTACAGTGAGGAACTTAAGGAAATATACTGTTCTGGTAAGTAGCCTGTGCCTATAGCTGTATTTGCTGGGGTTTTTGTTTGTTTGTTTGTTTGTTTTCTGAATATTATATTCAAGTAATGCAAGAGGCACAATAATAGGTTTTGTCTGTGCTGACAGTGATTTGGTCAGTTCTCTTGAACCCACAGATTTTTCCCAAAGTTAAGCAGTGTTAACTTGCCACTATTCTTCTTTCTTGTGGGTTTGACACTCTACGCTCTCTGTGTTGTGCTAACAAAACCAAGGTAATATTCAAAGATACCTCAGCAATGGCAGGCTGTTATCTAAGGCATGCAAATGTCTCCTCTCTTGCTGAAGCAGTGTCACTGTTGGGCAAACAATTCAACAGAGAGGATGCACAAAATAAAGTTGTTGGACTCCTGTGGTTGACAAACTTCTCTACGAATGGGGAAGACTTTGCTTCTAATAACTAGTCAGCAATGTTTTGCAAAAAATCAGTTTTACATGGATGTGAAATACAGAATCAAGCCTAGGAATGAGGGCTAAAAATCAGTGCATGATTGTCTTTCCTCTGCTTTTCTCTCAGCCTATCCTGTATGCTCCAAATATCAAGAAGCATTTTTATGTATCTTTGAATGGTTTTAGCTTTAGGAGGCAACGGTTTGGGGAGAAATGTCAGATGGTTTTTGTTTTCCAAGGTGACCATTGCTCAGTTTTTAGTCAGCTAGCTCTAAATGTGTCTTCTTTCAGTATTCTACTGCTTTTTGATTTTGTTTTGAAATGTCTTGCATAATGCAGGGAGAAGTACATGCCTAACATAGTTTTCTGTGCTCCACTTCAGAGAAACAGGAGAGTAATGTGGGCGGGAGTGAGAAGTTCTCAAAAGCTACCAGGATCTACCTTTACCTTTCTAAGTTCTTTATATCTTGCCTAAGGACAAACAAAAAAATCTATGTCATGCTGAGAACTGAATTCTTTTTCAGGTCTTTTTTTCCTGAAGCACAGGTCTATTCTTCCTAACAAAGTACTGACCTAGCATAACTTAATTTGTTAAATCCAATGAGACTGCAATCCTTTATGAAATAAGTTCAGGCTAATTTATTTTTTATGTTATTCTAAAACTGCCAAGCAATAGTCAACATGTGATTTTGCAATTTCAAATTTTGCACTGAAACATATAAGAGTACCTACTGGCAGATGTTTCATACAGAAGAGCAAAATATTTAATGATCCATCTTTATGCCTGGGACGTGTAGGCTTCACTGGGCTTTCCTAGCAACACCAGAATTCTAGCAGGGCTAACCTGTGCCCATCGTACATGTCCAGCTTTAGAAAGGTCTTTGAGTTTCCAGCTTCTGAATACATTGTATTTTATGACAAACTTGCACCCCTGCAGAACTGGCACCAATAACACAGCACTCAAAAATCTGCTGCATAGAAATTGAAAGGTGAAAACAATGATGTACCAAAGTTTATCTACATATAATTTTTTTTTCATTCATTGAACATGCAAATGCTCTAGTACCATCCAAAGATATTACTGCTGCAGAAGAGAGATTCTAGCATCTGATTATTGGTATATAGAAAGGAGACCTATACTTTTGAGGGTGGTTTTTTATATAAAACATTGCAACTACCATGTTTATGAGCACTTAAAGATTCTCCAGTGTTCAATGTTTTATATTTACTGTGCTCTAGACTCAAGAGAATTCCAGACCAGTGAAGAACAGCAAAATGCTTGATTAAAAATAAACCACTTAAAACCAAAACAATTTCCGGCTTTTCTTCCTCTGCAGTTTCCATGGAATTCTTATGGCAGTTTGCTAGAGTGTGAGATTTGGGTTTATGACTTTTTTAAAGTCATAGTTTAAAGTTTAAAATAACTCCACTTTAATACTGGGAGTAGTTTTATACTTGCAATGAGAAGAAATGGTTGGGAGATTTTATGGTCTACAGCTGAAATGGAAACCTTGCTCCCAAGTTCTGTTTGTAAAGAAGCAGAGAAATAGCAATCTTTAATGATGGCAGTCTTTTGAACATTCAAAGATTAAAAAGGGAAAGAACTCTAGAAAGACCCTCTGTACCCCATCTTTCTGTAGTTCCAAAGGATAGATTTTCTTTTTTAGATCTGACTACAGATAGCCTAAATTACTAGCTGTGGTCCCACAGTTTGAGACTTTCTCAAACTTTTAAAATATTCAGTTTATGTATTTTTTTAATCAGTTTTTTTTTTTTTTTTACATAAATCTCCATAGAAGATTGTTACAAGCTGGACTCTCTCATCACTTATGAGTTTTTGAGAAGAAACATCCTCAATCTTATGAATCTGGCTTTTGCCTGTGCTGCAAGCTGAAAGCATGGTAAGCAGGAAAACATATACCTATCATGCTTTAGCTATAAGCTAATAACACCTATCACACTTGTGGCACCAAACTTCTCCTGTAAGAATGGATCCCAATCAAAAAGACTCTTGAGGCAGTTATGCTACAGTGCCTGGATCTGAAAAGATATTTGTATGCAACTTGCAATATAAGCTGGCAGTGAGCTGTCTCTTATTTTCTGTCTTCATCATTAGGTCCTGAAAAATCTAGTTCTTCCTGTTGATTTGGGCTCTCATTTTTGTTCTTCCTGATATCGCCTTGTCTATATGGAAAACAGTTCCAGTAAGAAGCCAAAGCTACAGGCTTAGTTGTAGGAAAAATGCATAAAACCAGAAGAGTTTCATATCAGACAGAAAGAAAAGTTCCTGAATTAAGTGCATCAATCTCTAATAAGGCTTAAATTGCTAAAAAAAAAAAGCAAAGAGATTAAGAGATTCAAATAAGAATTGTATCACTTCATGAAGTTAAGTGAAACTACTGAGAAAATGAAGTATGTCATTCTGTCTTGTTAATATTTGTGGGATGAAAACTCTGGTATTTTTTAATAGCTAAGGAGAAAGAACAGACCAGTTACTAAACAGATACACAGAAGTTTGGAAAACACTGCACTGCCAGAAAGATTCTTCTTTTTAAGATATCAGCTGCATATGAGCCATAAAAAAGAGGAAGACTTGTTGAAATGTTTTTCATAATTTTGAGACCATTAATCTGGAGGATTCCTAATTTAAGACTAGATTATGTTTGAAAGTCTGCAACCAACATAAGGATTTATGGAAGTTACTGTCTCAAACTTAAAATAACAACCAAAATTTTCCAAGCTGATGGAACATTTTGGATGGAGAATTGAACAATCTTACAGTGCAATTGCTTAGCAAATTAATAATTTTTCCTGTTTATGAAGATATTCCCTTAGCAACTTTGAAATGTTACAAAAGGTGAGAAAAGCAGAACAGTCAGTATAGCTTGGAGGGAGGTTAATTGGATCAAGTTTTGGTGTCTCCCTCAGAATGAGGTGAATTGCTTTTTAGATTACATTGACTGTATTAGGTCTGCATTGACTACAGTGAGAGATTGGACAACTGTCTTGGAGAAAAGGACTTACAGCGTAAACATCAAGACTGGGTGAAATTAATCCCATCCTTTGAAATTCAACACATGAAGGAAGGTAGTAAGAGAAGAATATAGTACTTGAATACAGGCTGAACTTCCTACAAGTGTGGGGAGCAATGGAAAATGTTCAGACAAGATTTTTGGCTTTTCATGAAGCCTAAACAATGTCCTGTACAAAGCTGGTATGCTTGTTAGAAGAAAAAAAGGATTACCATATCTAGAGAAAAAAGAAAGTCCAGAAGAGAAGAGTACATGAGGAGAAGAGCAAGAGGAATTATTGTCAGGAATGTGTAACTACTAGGAATTGTTCAAGAGGCAGCTTGTGAGTGGAATCGGACCTCTGACTGAGTAGGACACTAGTGCATGAGACAGCATGCTAAATACTTGAGTTAAAATAATGAGGAAAAAATAGAAATAGAACATAGATAAAGAGAACTAATTATGTACTGGGCAAATATTTTTTTACTATATTATGCAAACTGGGTGTTAAAATAAAATTGAAAAAGTTTGTTATTTTTTTGGAAAATAGAGGATGTAAGCTAAAGTTGGCATGTCAGATGATGTATCCTTTTTGAGAGAGAGATAATGATGAAGAACTTGAGCCCATGTGTTATGGTTTAACCCGGCAGGCAGCTAAGCACCACACAGCTATTCGCTCACTCCCCCCTCCCCAGTGGGATAGGGGAGAGTATCGGGGAAAAAAAAAAAGGTAAAATTTGTGGGTTGAGATAAAGACAGTTTAGTAGGAC
>NW_008825270.1:1440463-1465487 GCF_000699105.1 Pygoscelis adeliae | reverse complement strand
TTTATAAGCTGAGCATGACGTCACATGGTATGGAATAGCCCTTTGGCCAGTTTGGGTCAGCTGTCCTGGCTGTGCCCCCTCCCAGCTTCTCACTGGCAGGGCATGAGAAGCTGAAAAGTCCTTGGCTAGTGTAAGCACTGCTCAACAACAACTAAAACATCAGTGTGTTATCAACATTATTCTCATACTAAATCCAAAACACAGCACTATACTAGCTACTAGAAAGAAAATTAACTCTACCCCAGCCAAAATCAGGACACCATGAAAATATATTTTTTTAAGTAACTAGAGAAGCTAATGAAACAACAAAAGCAAATACAAGAATGTATGTTTGCTCTGTATTATTATCCCACTAAACAGAAATAGCATTATTAAAGAATACCGTTGCAGGACATGTCTCAGATATAAGAACAGTGGGAAGCCAGCTATAGGAACAGTAGACAATCAGTCATAATTTCATTTTGTGCATTTATATGTTTTTTAGAAGAGTATAAATCTACACACAAAACTCTAAGCCCAGGGTATCCACAGTCCAATGATCTCATAGAAAGTAGTGCCATAATTACTAAAAAAAATCCATTAAAAATTTGGGGACTAATTGGCACAACAAATTTATGTAGCAATGCTCTTGAGCCTGGGATTGTCACTGGCTAACATAGTGTTCGACAGGAAGTTACACCTGACTGTGTAACCACCAAAAGATATAAACAAGGATACTCTGAATTCTTATGAATAGTTGAAAAAGGTCAAAGAGAAAATATAATGTGATAAAACACCATGCACGACCCTTTGCAGCAGCAAGATAATGTGTGTGCAGGATGACTAACAGTGAAAGAAGCAGAAGATTTGTGTGAAATTATTCTTTGCTCTGGGAAGATGACTGCTAAGTGAGAACAGAGCTAGAAAGGAGATGAAACCTTCTTCTACAGTAGGAAGACAGGGAAAAAAAAAGAAAAGGATCAAGCCCTCAAATGCTTAAAATAAACAGGAGAAGTCGGTAGATTAAATAGCACAAAGTAAAAATAAACTAGCAGGCCAATGCAAAACCTAAGTAAAACAGAGTGCTGATCCCATGAGTTGAATCAGAGACCAGCTGAGAGACTGGTTGTGAATTATGTATTACAAATAGTTTTGCTTTAGAAAATAAAGGATGTGAAGTACTCACCATTACAAGCCTTTGGACAAAATGTTACACGCTCCGAACTGTTCTGAGTAAGACTAATGGTATGAACAGCTTGAGTTCCTATGTCCCTAACACAAACTCTTGAAAACATTTGTTAAACTACCTGTTATGCTAAAGACTCGTTGTAAGTATAAGAGCATGTTGAATACACATTAATCACCACCTGTGAATACTGCCTGATGTCTGCTTCTTGTCCTCTGCCCATTCTCTCCTCACTGCTTGTTCCCCTTTGTCTGGAATGTATTTAACAATTTCGCACATTCAGTTTCTATCCTTATTATTTAAATTCTTCCCAAAGATTCACTTTTCTTTCAATTCCAGCAAATATAGTCCTAATATCTTCTCTGCCATGTAGTTTTGACAGAGGAGAAAAAAAGTAAGTCAAAGAAGTATAAAACAATTTCAAATATCCACTTTCTTTCCTGTTACATCCATCTTTTTACGTCTATTCTTTCTTGTAATATCTTATAAGCAGAAAGACTGTCTTTGCATTTGTACTTCCTTAGATAATGCTCATATCGTTGTTGTCACCTGAAAAAAGAGATAAAATTTAAGTTAATGACTTGGAGGCACATTTTATAGTTTGTTGCTGCAAAAAGCCTTATTCTCCCCTCAGTTACACACATAGAGCACCAGTGCAATGGTCCCACTGACAACAGAATTAATTGCAGATTTAAATGGTGTAGATGAAAGAAGAATCAAACCTGGAGAAATTATAAGAATTAGGAGACAGATGAGCTATTGGTGAGAATCCTATCTGGTTGTTAGCTGCTTAGCTGCTTTCAGGCATCATTAGTGTTGTGTGCTGGCACATGCACAAGGAGGGCAGGAGGAATCACCACCCACCAGCAGGGAGGATGACAGACTATTTAGCATCTCACTTTCCAAGTAAGGTGTAGTTCTCGTCCCCACATCTGGATACAATACAAGCCCTGTTTCTTGTGCTGATCCTTAAACTAACACTGGTATAAATGGATACACTAAACCTCTAGGAGGTACTGGGGGTATTCAGTAAATCGCTGAGTTTGACCTTACAACAATGGAAGTTACAGGGCCTTTATAGTTTTTTTCTGTTCGAAATTGAGGTGGACAATTCGAAACTGAGGTGGACAACGAACAGAACTCATACCCAGAAGCACATATATAGTTGGCATTTTTTTAGGTCTATTCTTCCCTCTTTTGTTGTGTGACCTTCCTAAATTAGGCCACCAGTCCCAGAAATCTGAATTCTCAAAACAAGTTCTCACATAAGGCAAAAGAAATTTCTTTGTCACTTCTTGCTGAATTGCTTGTCTGCCCTCAGAAGCCATCGTAGAGTGGCTACGTATCACCATATCATCTTTAAAAAAAAAAAAAAAAATCCCCATTCTGCAGAATGTGTTAGGTTGAGTATAAATTATTACTACATGTATGTGAAAATATAAACATATACTACTTCCTAACTTCTTCCCGCTTTGGTGAGCAGAAGATGCAACAAAGAGAAGAGAGAATTCACAATGGAGATGTGAATTTTGGGTTAAAGCTTTGTAAGTTTCAGGATGCAGCAATGCTCTTGTATAGCCTTACTCCTTGTGCAGTCCTCAGCTGCCACCTTCCCTTCTGTAAGTCACTGAAGTTTTAAAGTCAGAGTAAGAATGCCACTGAAAACGAAAAAGCAGTTTTCCATAGGTGTGGATTGTAGACTTTTCCAAGATTTTTATTTACTTGGTTTTACTGCTGAAATCTCAGGATTCCTTCCTTTCAAATAAAATAATGACATTTTGTTGATTCATGTTTTGGATGACCAGTTAGAAACACAATAAAGGAGTGTAATTTGAGAAAAGTACTGATCATCAACTCTCCAGAAGTCCATCACCTGTAAGACTCTTGCCCAAACATTGAGGAAGGCAAGCCACAATTAATTTTTTGTTGCAGTTGTTGTTCTCTGCTCTTAGTACCTTGTTTGCTTACAGATTATACATTGGTGTGCTTTATGTAATTACTAGCCAATAAATAGTGACATACATATGTGAAAAAATATAAATGATCCAATTTTTTGGAATGGATGCTTTGGAAAAGCAACCCAATCTAGCAAAAAGTTGCACTAGTAATAGGCAAATAATAGTTACTTTCATTCTATATAGTCATATATAAAACCAAGAAATTAAAAGGAACCTTTTTATGTATGACATGCTAAACCAAACTGGGCAGAGTACCAAAATGTGTGCTGTGAAGAAAAGTGAGCTGAAAAAAAGCATGCTGAAATCATGTGAAAAAGCATGCTCAAAATAAACTCATCATCTCTTCTAACAGAACAACTTTGGATCTGAAATTCATGCTTTTTTCTCCAAAAGGAGAGATTTGGTTTTCTGTACTGATCCCCTGTATAAATCATCATTCATCTCAAAAATGGTAACAGGAAAAATCCAAACATGCAAACAATTGAGCGAGAACAAGCTGTAGAAAGAAAAATCTCACCTGAGCTCTGGAAAGAAGATCTAGATACAATTCTTGGACTAATTTCTCCTCTCCTTGTCTAAGTAAGAAGCAGCAACAGATGAAAAAAAAATTGCTAGTTCACTATTTATTCTTGCTGTGTTCTGAAAGTGTTGAATTTTTTTTAAAAGGACGATTTGCTGATTCATATGGCATAGAGAGCAGAAATGTCCTCAATTTCTGCACAGTGAAAACATCAGTAATTTTTCAGCATGAGGAGACAGAAAGCTTGACTAAAAATACATAAAAGCACATTTGGAATAAAGGGAAAAACAACCTAAAAATATTACTTGGATGAGCATAACCTGTTTAGGTGTTGTAAAACCACTGCCAGATAATGTGGTCCCATATTTCCAGGGCTCTTACAAGGTCATCCATTAACTCTGCTTTCTTTTCAAAATGGCTAATACCAACCATATTTAGCAAAGTTGTTGTTTAGATGCACGCATCTACTTCTACGAAGTAGCGTAGTAGCGTCATCAAGAAGATGAACGCTCTTCAGTTCACTTCATCCCTTGATTATAACCCTCCTATCAAGTGAGTGAAACATCTATGGTGATTGAAATTACCAGTCCGAGAATGGAGTCAAACTCTGAGTAAACATTTGAGTTAACTTGAGAGAGATCATGCTGAACGGCATGGCCAGTTTTTTAATCCTTTTCTTACATGGTAAGGAAAGTGTGGACTTACATGTGTGTGAGCACTGAGAGACTGGGATCGTTTTCAGTATTGGGGGTCCATATTATGTGAATAGATGAATACAGTTATATGGATTCTCTCATATTCCTTCTTTCCTCCATCTCTAATACCAATAGGCACCTATGTTTACAACTATAGCAGATCTAGTGTTGTAGAGGAAAACAAATATATTCTTTGTGTTTGATTTTTTTCAATACAAAATAAGTCAATTTTCAAGCACTATCAGAGCTAGTATCACTTCCAATCTCCCACCACTTTATAGTGAGCTACACAAACCTCCTGGGCTGCACAAATCTTCAGAATACTTCTAGGATATCCAGAATGATGAAGGACAAGATAAGGTAAGGATCATGGAAATCCAGATCAGGAAGTGAAGCCAAGTGATTTTCTGTGAGGGAGAGGAATTCAGGAAGTTCTGAGACTGCCTTTCTGAGTTGGATGAACAGGAGCACTAGGAGCCTTGAAAGCACATGGTCAGACACTCACATGCAGAAAGATGCATGTGCTGGAAGCTCCCAGAAACTAAGACCGATGTTCCTTGACTATCTCCCAGCAGGAGGGCTGTTACCCTGAACTACCCCATGCTCAAGCAGCTGTTACAGATAATCTAGTCCCTGGCACCCCTCTTGATGTTACTGTCCCAGAAGATGGTAGAATCCCATGCTTTCTAGAAGTCCATCATATGAGACCAGGCCTGAAAGCATGAAGATTTGAAGTAGTTTTCAGAGGCAGATCATCAAATATGAAATATTTGTTATCAAAAGGTTGTTGTGTATTAAAATAATTTCTGATTTTAAGAATTTCATTATTTTACAAAGATCGCACCAGCTACCCTCTTGTCAGCCAATGCTTCCACTGGGTGCTGTGTACAAACACGCTAGGAAGCAGGAGTGTCAATGAATTGTGATACACAGAGGCAAAAGTAGATCATATGGGGTAAATCTACCAGTTTTCTCCTCATTAATTAATCTCTGTTTATTAGGATAATACAAAGCATTTTGTTTGGAGAAGTAAAAAAAAAAAAAAAAGGAACAAACCAGATTGTCCTGTGTCCAAGAGAAGGGGTGGATTCTAGAAAGACCTTTTATGATTAAGAATAGTGAAACTATATAATTGGTTAACCCCATGTTGTTGTAGTCTGGCACTAAACTGAGAGAAAACAAACACAAGCATAAAAAAGAGTGAAAGCTACTTCGTTCTCTCAGGGCATTTCTTTTTTTCAAGTATGAAAATGCAGAATTTTCTTACCTAGGAAGGAAAAATGAGGAAAGATGTCAAAATCATGATAGGTATATGCATTTCATCCCTTCTAGCACTTTAATAGTTCCTATCTTACAGTGATAGGACCAATGGTGGAGAGACGGTTTCAATCTTCACACATTGCCAAGTAACAAAGAGCTTGAGGTTTTTGCTGGGAGATTGCCAGCTCCTCAGGGGAAGGATTATTTTGCAGAACAGGTAGGGAAAACCACCTTCATGGCAGTAAGGTGACATATTTTGAAAGTAAGAGAAACTTTGAGAACTTACAAAGGTTTGCAAGTGACATTATGGAGCTTTTTTATTTTTTATTACCAAAATGTTCAGCCAGAAGGTACTGTGCAAGTTTCACTGAGCCTCCCAAACCCCAGCCCTCCAGCCTCCATCTTGGGAGTACAGGAAATGGAGAGTCCCTTCATAAAACCTAGGATCCTTATTCAATCTCAAGGCAGTAAGTTTTCCCACTACAAAGTCAGAATGGATTCCATTGTGCATAGGATATCATCTGGAGAAAAAGGTCCTTCACAGAGCCTGAACTATATCAATCCAAAGCATTTCTGCTTTTTTTCTGATTTATTGTGGAAGTAACAGTATCTTAGAAAGTGCAGAGACCAGTCTCCTTCCTCTATTGCCCTCAGGCAAAATGTGAAGAAGAAGGAGAGCATAAAAAAACCCCACCAAAAAAACCCAAAACCAACTGCTTTAGGCATTTGCCACTAGCAAACCAGTGCAATAGTGGCAATGATAACAACCATGGTGAATTTCAGAAAGTTAAACTCAAAAAAACCCAAAACAAAATCCTAAAAACCAAAACTACAAAACCTGAGCTATTCTCCAGAGCAGATCAGTCCTAAGAGAATATTCTATTAGACAGCATACTGTGAGATTTAAATCTCTACACATTCTAGAGTGAAAAAGGAGAAAAAAGCTGAAGTAAGGTATGAAGAAGTAGGGCTGGTACACGCTGACCCTTCTGTGAGGAGTATATACTGTTACAAACACAGTAATACCTGGGACATAGAATTTTATATCCCTTTTGAGGCTGTGGGATCAAATAAAGTTCCCCTGACAGGTTTCTGGGTTGCCAGTATTTTTGGTAAACATATGTGCTCAATGTTTTATGCCTGAGTCTTCTGACACAAACAGAAACATGAAAGGAAGCAAGTAGAGCTGAAGCAAGGGACAACTGAGGTGATCAAGAAATTTTCAGTGGAAATGTTATCTTCATGGTGCAATCCTGGCTTATGGGAGCTCTACATTAACATTAAGTGGCAAACTGTGGTGGCTGAACCCACTTCTGATTGTCAATTGCCAACAAATTTGGCAGTAACAAGAGAAATTCAGTCTGACACTTTCAGTAGCATGACTGCTGTTTTTGTGGGAAGTATGCTTTTCCCTTCTAATCCACAACTTTATCCCCTGTCCTTTCCAGACAGGCCAGTTTCAATAAAGGGTCGGGAAGATCTCCTTCACTGACCCGGTGCTATTCACTTGTAATGCCCAACAGGTTTTTCTGGTCTTGCTGGACATATATCTATAAACATTAAAGTATGTATAACCTTTAAAAACAGATTGCAATTATATTTAGCTCTCAGAAGTATTAGGAGTCTTGGAGTGGTTTGTAGAATATTTTCTTACAACTATTAGGTAAAATCAGTAGAGCAGGTCAAGAGATTACTCTCTGTATCTGCAATTCCAAAGCTGAAGAGAGGTATTCCAAAGCACGTGTACAAACGAATGGTAATAAACAGCAAGGCAGCTACATTTTGGATTTTGATTGTTAATAATTGATACACACTCCTGGAGCACACTTTTCCGCAAATCATATGTTGTCTTCGGGTCACTTATAGCCTGCTCTGTGGAAATCCTGAAAGTGGAAGATGGATGGGTCAGAATCCATCCACAGATGTACTTTTTGGGGCCTGCTTAGCTGCTATTCAGCTTCCACTGACAAAAGAAATTTTAACACTGTATTGTTTCATGCCAAACCATTAAGATAAGGGATTCTTACCAGTGGCAAATTTCCTCATATCTCATTTTAATTGTGGCATCTGTTAAGGATTTTCTTTTTAAAAAAATCAGAACATCTCTGGATGCTGTTGGATAGATATTTTCAAGATTAAGCTGGTATGAATATTTACTGGAAATGTTAATAATCCCCACGGAGGAGTAATGAAAACATATGAACATATCTTTCTTAATTTTTAACTCAAAATGTCATCTTGTTACACATTCACAGTTTGAAAATTATCAAATGGTCCACACATTTTATTTATTGTTACTCTAAAACCAATTTTGACTGTCATATGTAAAGTAAATTTTATCTATAATGTTTAGATGCTTAAATGTGTAGAATGTGTAGAATGAGTAGCACAAAGGAAAAAGCATATGAGCTTGCCAAAAGCTATCAGGCCTTGATATTTTAAAACAATTATGTCTGCAAAAAATAACACATAGGACCATGTGTAGGTCTATTCATGGGCAAAAGCTGAAAACTATCATGAGCCAAATTCTTTGATGAGGTTTTATGGGGACAAAGGGCTTGGAGGAAGATAAGAGAGAGAGGGCGGTGGAGAAAGTCTGTTATTTGAAAAGATGAAAGTATACCAGGTCTAAAATGTTTAGAAATATGACATCACTTCTTCCTGACTTGAACTTTAGACAGCATATTGACATTAAATCAACTTGGTAATATGAAAGGGCTTCACTTAAGAAAGGATCTGAGAAATCTGAACTGAGATTGAAGTCTCCCTAAGCCTGATCTTGCTTTGTTCTCAATAGCAATGATGTCAGAAAGACAACCAAGATCAAAATCCCAGGAGGGAGTAATTTTTTTTCCTTTGAAAATTTCTATGCTTATGAAGACATAGTCTGGGTGTCTGCTTTTGGAATATTAACTAAGCTTTCTTTAGGAGGAAGGCACAGAGTGTGCCAGGAAACAGGAATGAATCTCTTTAGTCATGGAATTTGTTCTCAGTTGCGGTGATGTGTAAACTTGAGGCAACTTACCAGTTTTGGTCAAACTGAGAGGGAGGGGAAGTACCACATTCTCAGCCTCACAGCAAACATCTGACAAGTAGAAATTGTTTATGAATAATAGCTAATACAGTATGCTCAACTCTCTTATTTCATCTCCCTCCTGGTGTTATAAATCCACACTGGCATGAATATCATATTTTATTTGCTAAGCCCCCTGGGGAGGGGAAATAAATAAAAATTAATATTTGAAGAAAAGGATCGATTTGAGATCTGCATTAAATGTTTTGTATTCACTATGTGATGGATAAACTGCCTCTTTCTTGCTGCTTAGAAGTTATTTAATGGTCCAGCTGAATGGTCCAGTTCCATAATGAAGGAATACATGAAAACAAATACTGCAAAGAGCCATTGGGCTGTCTATCTATCTGACTTACAGGAGTAAAGGTATTAAAAGGAAATATGAGCAGGAGGCTGCTACTGAAACATTGACAGTAGGAGTAAGAAGTAAAGCAAGACTATCAATATATTCTTAAGAAAACAATGACAGCGGGATAGGCAGCAGTACAGGCCCTTCACCTTTTTTTACCAGCAGGAGTTTTACATACTTAAAGGATTTTGAACATCTGAACTGTTGATCATTCATGCCTTATAAAAGCAAGCTCAAATATGAGCTCTGTTCATTGCATTAAAAACAAGGAAAGGTCTGTTAGAATTTTTCATATATTTTCCTAAAGAAACTGGAGGTTTAGTTTTTCCAGAATACTTTTTAACCTTCACAGCTAAGGTCCAGTTCTACATGATCTTCATCTATGTTACTGGAGTTACTGTAGCCATACTAGCTGAGAGATCTAAAAAAAGAGAAAGAAATGAAAATCATGAGACATCTAGAGGGAAAAAAAAAAATCTAATTGCAAGAAAGACAAATTAGGTCTTCACTCACGTTTGCTATAGGAAAGATGTGAAATTCCCTGGGAAATATCCAGGAAAATGCAATTATCCTAAAAAGTATTTATCAAACAAAATACTCAGTCTCCTACTTAGATAAAATAATGCTAAAATACAAAGTGAAGAATGAAAATGTATGAAATAATTAATAATTTTCATCTTTCTTTGCCTTCAGTAAGAGAAGCTTGAGGAAGGAAATAATGACAAAATGGTGACAAATTACCCTAAACTTCAGTGATAAAAATAAAGCTTAGTCAGAATTAAATGGTGTAAAATGATATTACAGATTAATATATAAATCTATTCCCACTCAAATGTACTAAACCTACATGTGCGAAAGACAATGAATGTACTAGCACTAGAGAAAGATGTAAGTTCCCTAAGTAATGGCAGGAAAATACAGAAGACTCACAAAACAGGCAAGTAGAGAAGGCAAGGATTTGTTGGACTTGGGAAGGCAAAAGGCAGACGCAGTGGGTAGGAGCGTGAGTTGTTGATCAACCACCAGCTCCTCGGCTGCACGGGTACAAGGGGGAGCTGCCTCCTTGCCTATGTAGGCAGCTCTACATAGGATGATCCAGGGGCATTCCCAGGACTGAGGGATCCCAGGAACACACACTGACTCTGTACACAAATATTGCAGAATGTCCCTGTCCTGTCACATGGCAGGGAAGGAGGCTCAGTCCTGACTTGTGTTCTAGTCTGTGGTGATAGGAAGAACAGCAGAAACTAAAATAAATACAGATTATAATTTCTGAGAGCTGAAAGTGATAATAGAACAGGAAATGGAATGGCAAACCCAGATATAATCTTCCACATCTATTTGTTTAATTTTGAAACAGCTGGACCGAGAAGGCTTTTTAAAGATTTTGTAATGTGCCTTTAGGAAACCAGTGGCAAGAGTTGGAAAGTATTTCCAGTCTATTTCCTTTAGGGTGCTACTGATGTGATCAGTTCAGTCCCTTCCACCGGGCACCCAAGACAGAGGGCGAGGATCAAGATCACATTTTTCTGAGAGGGTCATTGTAATTCTTTCCAGCACATTAGGCACAAATATTATCTTTGCAGACAATTGCATAAGTGCTGAACATCACTGAGGGGTTCACTAATTAATGTAAAACCAAAACCGTACTTCATTAATACCATACAGGCTGTAGAGTTTCTCTTTAAGCAAATATGGAAGAAGACTTGTAATCTTTTTATATCTATGATAAAAATTTTCAGTATGAGGTTTTACTGGCTTAGATAAGATATATAGGGATGGAAAAAAACAGAGAATGAAGTACCTTTGCTATTCCTATTGGAGAATTTCCTTCCAGAGATAAATATTGACACAGTAGTGGCCAGGGTTACTGAATATGATAAAACTGTTGTCCTGATCAGTTTGCAGAGGATGCAGTAACCCACCCATCCCCAGTTCCATGAGAATCTTCACCTCTCATTTTAACTTCAGTGGCCAAGACCATGTTTAGACACTGACATGGTCTATCCTGTATAGCCTGCCTTAGCAAATCTGTCTTAGGCATAAACTGTGAATCAATTTTTTCCTAAC
The DNA here is from genome assembly GCF_000699105.1 of Pygoscelis adeliae. Lineage (NCBI taxonomy): Eukaryota > Metazoa > Chordata > Aves > Sphenisciformes > Spheniscidae > Pygoscelis > Pygoscelis adeliae. The sequence continues at coordinate 1,454,397 of NW_008825270.1, read as the reverse complement.
ACACAACCTTGAAAGGCTGCATTAGGAATAATATTTTAGAATCACTATTATTTAGGTATAAAAATTATCTATTAGCTTGATAAATAAATACTTGTAAGTTGTTTTCAAAATAAGGTACATAAAACTACAGTTAGTTCACAGATGTCAGTTTACAATGGCCGTTGCAAATCATTCATTTAAAAAATCTCATTAAACTACACCCCACCAGTGCAGAAGCCCTAGCAGTCAGAGATATATATCAAATGGGAAGGAATAAAACTTTGTTTTAAAAAGAGAAGACACAGTGCTTAGTTGCTGTCATGGTATCAGGGTAGTCATGTTGATCAGTGAGTTATGATCTTCTCCTCATCTGCCCAGGTCATATACTATTTGGTATATGATGCTTATGGAATTATGCATGACAGTTCTACCAGCTCCAAAAAACATTTGTTTGCGCTTAACATGATTTCCATGGCTATCAAAGGAATTACTAGTGATTTACCACTTATTGTAAGGATTGATGCCTTCAATAAAGCTGAAAAGAGACAACTTGAGTATGAATCACATATATTCCTGATCTGTAACTTTTTGACATTATTTCCATTGTTTTTCATTCTGCTGAGTTTGACATTTTTTTCTTCAGTTCCTTCTCTGCTACTGGTTTCATTTGACTGCTGTCAATGTATCTTTTGCCTGAGTACTGTGTATCTGTACTGAAATGATAACTTTGGGGTTTTTTTTCATAATTATTTTAAAGATATGCAAAACTGGGGGTTGGTAAATACTTTGATGAAGCTGATCAGACATCAAAATGTCCTGCTCTTTCCTCTAGCACCCTGACTGGAGGCTGTGATTTCTGTGTTTCTTTGACACTTTTATTATTTTTTTCCAAGCTGACAAGCAATAAATTTATCACAGTGTACAACACGTTCAAATCACTTCTTTGGGATCACTGGAAAGGATATTACATTAGTTTTACAACTAAAAAAAAGCAGATTCCAAGTATTTTGCAGGAAAATATGGCAATGAAAGTGGACATGTAGCAACTGTCAATCCCTTTGGAGCTCAAATAAAGTTAGAATCCTAAAGACAAAACTAAAAGTAGGTTAAAATACAGAAAGTTTTCTTTAGCGGGCAGCTTTTAACTGCTAGTGAACATGCCTTTGTATATTTGAGGTATTCTGATTTATGGTGAGAGCTGTGAAGCCACAGGCTCTGCAGGCAAAAGAATGCATATTTAAAAGCTAAATCAGGTCTGTCCTTAATATGTTGCACTACTCTTATGACTGTAGTATGGACATATTCACTGAGTTATTCTTGGACAGACTTCAGCTTTTGAATGCTATTTATACTTGCATGACTTGCTGAACTGTGCCACAAAACCTTATATGGAGTTATCCTAGAGATGGATAGGTTGTAGATCAACTATGTTACAGCTGTATCTTCGACTGATACTTCTATGATGTTTCCCTTCATTTCTCATCTAGGTGTTGGTATTTATCTTCTGTCTTTGAACTTATGCTTTAATTTTAAGCCCTATGGAGCAGAAACAACATTTATTATGTGTTTATATGAGTGAAATTTAATCAGGTTTTATGATGTGATCTTGTAGCCACCACTACATTTTAGAAATATTATAAAGAATTAGAAATAGTAGCAATCATAATAAATAACCAGACTGGTTAAATTGTAATTCTGCTTTAAAATTGAATAATGAACATTTTGTAAGTTGATTGTGGCATTTCCTGAAGAAATAACAGATGTCAACATGTATATGTAGATGTGTGCATTTGAATGCTACAGACTGAAGTGAGAAAAAACTGTTCCCAAAAGTTCACCCAGAGAAACACCATTTACACAAATGCTTATAGGTCAGTAAAGACATAAACAGTAAGCAAGCAGATTTCGGAGCATACATTTTTATTCCTTAAATTTGTATACACCTTCAGTATTACTGTATGGTATTTGAAAATCTGTCTGTCTTATACCTGTCACATGGTGCTTGAATATCAAGAAGAATACTCTGTACTTACAAAGTATATTTTTCTCAGACATCTTTAAATGCTTTACGTACATTAAAGCACTGGATCTCTAAAATGCTGCGTGAGGCAGAGAATCATTGTTATTTCAATTATCCCACATATTTATCTTACACTTGTACAGTTTTCACAGAAAATCTTTAACATATTAACAGTGGAATCTAATGATGTAAACAATTAGTCCTAAACTTCTTTTCAATAAAATGTAAGTTCTATATTATTATTATTATTATTGCTATTTTTACTATACTTTTAATCATAATTTCTGTAATGGAGAATGTGAAGCAAATTAATGCATGAACACTAACTTGATTTTGGAATGAAAGCTGCCCTTCAGTCACTGCCCTGTATTGATTTTTAACACATTATATAGCTGCATGTTTTTGTACAGCTTAATTTTTTTGTTGTTTTAACTTTTAACAGTTTTTTTTCTTTTAACTGTTTTAACAGTTTTACTGTTAAATAATGAATAATGAATATCAAGCAGGCTTTTTACATACAAATTTTGTCATACTACATTTTCATTTGAAGGCAGTAGTAGAAAGCTCGGAGTGGTATTGAGAAAAAAGAACTTGAGTTTGATTACTGTATTAAGAAATCGATATGGTTATCTAGTCTTTTATGTCTAAGATGGAAAACAGAATCATTTTCAATCATTAAATGGTAGCAGTGAAAGAATATGAAATAGCACCTGCTTATCATAGGAGATTGCTCCTGCCTTTTCATTTCTTTAAGTTCTTTGCCTTTTCTACATTTAAAATAATTTGCTTTGCTTATTCAGTTTAATCCTACCTGCAGAGCTGTGCGACGCTACCAGTAAGCAATGCATCTGCTAAAGAACATAGTTATGTATCAGAAGGTTTTCTTTCAGGACTGGGACCTGACATACTGGTATTTTGAAAAGGGCAGGATCTGCTGTAATGTGTTCTCCAGCCTTCTGACCTAACCTATGTCGTAAGCTTCCACTGAGGGCCATTATATAGTCCCCTTTATTTCCTAAAATTGGAAGTCTTATATTTATCATTTGTTATCCTGCCTGAAAATTATGAGTCTTTTCCCTATTCTACTGAAGGAAACAGGAGTCCAAAAGGCTTCAAGTGGCCGCACCACATACTGTGAGAGTGATATTTGGTGAATGTCACATGTGCCTGTTAATGATAGCTAAATTTATATACTCTCTCTCTCTGTTTGAATACCAGCCTTAACTCCCTTACTCAGCTTGAAATCAATTAAATTCATTAACTTCAGAACATTAATTTGTAATTTATTGCAACCTTCCTGTGATATGAGTGAAGCCTGGATTCCTCCTCACTAGATAATATCCTAGCGGTAACAGTCTTGGGCTTCTGGGATACCTTGTGCCCTAACTGATTTGCTGTACTTTGGGGTTTATTGATGTTTCATTCATTTTCACTTTCAAACCCAAATGCTCAAAGGTCTTGACCTTGCAGTACCTACACCCTTGGCTTTTAAGGGGTTTAAAGGACTGGCGGCTTAAGTAAGGCTTGAAAATCGCTTGAGGTGGGACACACAGCAAGTCACCAGCTGAAGCAGGGCTAGGCTGCAGCAGGGAATGCACCTTGGCACCGCAGGTGGCTGATGTCTGCGCTTCTCCACCCCTCCACAGGTTGGATAACAAGTACAAAGTTTTGTCAAGGCAGCATGACCTTTCCTGGCTATTACAGTCCAAGTAGCAATATATGCAGCAGCTGGTAAAAGTATGGACACTGAGAACCTTTTTAATAAAAAAGCCATGTTGCATAACCACAAATGAGCATCTTGGGACTCTTTGCTAACAGCTACTTTTACTTTTTCCAGTGCTGTTTTTTTTCCTTCCTGCTATTAGCTACCACTTTTTTTTCTTTGTCTGCCTCCTGAGACAGGTAAAGATGGTGGAATCTATGTCACATTAAAAAAACCCAAAAATTCATAGAGAGAATAGGTGAATCCATTTCTTTATGTCTTGTTTTTACAATGTCCTAGAACATCGTTTATGCAGATGCAAAGAATACAGAAACACAAATTTGAGGATTACTGCAATAAAATTTCAGTTCATTCTGCCATGTCTGCATTTTTGTTTCTCTGCAATAAGCAGATAGATGTGCATAGGACATCTGTCAAAAGGGTGTTGCAAAGCTTAAAGAGTTAATGTTTTTGTAGTGCGTGGAAGAAGAGTTATGTTTTGTAATAATCTTATGAGGAAATCAAGTGCTATCATTATTTTTAATGCTTTAATCTCAGAGAGATAAAATAGCAGTTTCCAAACGAGAATTTTTTGGAACAATGTCTTGTATTTGTTCTGTAACTATTACATTAGCAGCTTAAGGACTAGAGACTGGAATACCCACTGTGTCTTTTCCTTTCATAGCTGTTGAGGAGGTTTAGTCAGCATTGTTTGTGCCAGTGCACTATGACTGCTTAGTGATGACTGCTTGTCGTGGTTTAACCTCAGTTGGCAACTAAGCACCACACAGCCACTCGCTCACTCCCCCCGACCCGGTGGGATGGGGGAGAGAATTGGAAAAGCACAAGTGAGAAAAACTCATGGGTTGAGATAAAAACAGTTTAATAATTGAAATAAAATGATAATAATAATAATAATATAATAATAATAATACACAAAGCAAGTGATGCACAGTACAATTGCTCACCACCCACCGACCGATGCCCAGCCAGTCCCCGAGCAGCGGCCCCCCCGGCCAGCTTTCCCCAGTTTATGTACTGAGCATGACGTCACATGGTATGGAATGTCCCTTTGGCCAGTTTGGCTGTGCCCCCTCCCAGCTTCTTGTGCACCTGCAGCCTTCTCAGTCGGTAGAGCATGGAAAACTAAAAAGTCCTTGGCTAGTGTAAGCATTACCTAGCAACAACTAAAACATCGGTGTGTTATCAATTTTGTTCCCATCCTAAATCCAAAACACAGCACTGTACCAGCTACTAGGAAGGAAATTAACTCTATCCCTGCTGAAGCATCATCAATGGGTGCTAGATACACTTCTCAAAAGGCAGCTACATGCATTATTTCTAATTTGGTAGGTCAACATGTGGTTACAGCAGCTTCTGGCTTTTGGAGGATCATACAGACAGGTGTTTAAACATCCATTCTTGTTTTTTCTGATGGGAGACATCAACAGGCTCAGACTCCTGGCTGTAGCCAAAATGTTCTTTGAGATGAAAAATTGGACTAGTTTGCTTTAAGCTTCTTCCAGTTGTCTCATCCTGAAGCTTTACTGGTTCCCATCTAGCCTCAATTCAGTTTCCATCTGGTTCCCAGGACACCTACAATTTTTCAAGGTACAGCCTAAGTTTTTATAGCTCCAAGGGACTTAGGGTTCATCAGTATGCAGGGTCTTCCTGTTCGTATCTTCTTTTATCTGACAACTGTCTATAATGCCATCTTGAAAGAGATGCCATGACGCCCACTACTGTGATCCTGTGACATCTATTGATTCCGTGTTGTCAGTTAAGATAGCCTTGAAATATCTTTGAGTACTACAGCTCTGCAACCTTGCATTATGCAACAAAGAATCTCACTTTCAGGTTATAGGCTACATTGGGATCACAGCCACTGAATTTATAAATCCAGAAAATAAGTTCCAATATAATTTATGTTCTTGTAATTGTAAAACAGCGTAATTAAGATCAGCAGTATACTTTTGGCTAATTTCTATAAAATATTTTAATGGTTTGAGATCTGTCTCCACTTTATATTCAAACATTGTGCTATGATCTAGTTGCAGGCACATTAATTTGTTTTAGAGACATGGCAATAATTAATCAAATCCAACAACTGTTATTCACCTGAGCAATTATTTGTATGAAAGTGATCTGGTAAAGATGGTAAATGATATTTGTTTGTATTTGAGGAGACATTTGATGGAAAAAAGCTTGTGCCATAATGCCAAATGTATTATGGCATTATGTACAACTAAATGAAAAATATTTTCATAAAAATATTTGGTAGCTTGAATGCAGCTGTTTAGAGGAGCCTTGTGACACTTTGTGCAAATGCATCTACGTCCTTCTTAAAATTCTTCAGCACAGTTATATTTTACAAGGTCTTTATGGGAAATAGTTAATTTAAAATAATTACTGTATTTTTCCAGAAGTGTACTTATGTAGTCTAGCAGGATATATATACACACATATATATATAAATTTAAGCAAGGCTAAGGCAGAGTACTAGCAAGCTATTCTCCTCACTATTTATTAGTGTCTTCCCTGTTTAGCTTTGCTGTGTGTGAAATGGTGCTCTTTGAGGCAATACCTTTGTATGGCTGAAAGGACAAAGCATTCTGAACAGGTATTATGAACAGGACTACTGCAAGTTTTGCTCACTTTGTTGTTAATTTGCTTACATTTTTATTCAATGTTATTAGAAATTTTTCTCCAGCTAACATTATAAGCCTTCATACCACAACCAGTGGCAAGCAGTGCTTACCCTTAGGTTTTTGCTATTAAAAAACATTCTAATGCACAGCAACAGTGCCCTTATATTGCTACACCTACTAGACTAGAAGAGCAAAACAGGACTAACAATAACTTAAAGCCACAGCAGACCCAGGGCCAACTTCTGTCAAGCACAGATACAGTCCATGCCACTTGGACTTAGGGCCAGAAAATAGTGCCTGTCCCTGTTGTATTTGTCACTGTAGATATATTCTCAGGTATACATACTACACTATTAATCCCATACTTAAAGGCAGTTACTTGAGGACTAAAGTTTTGCTGCTCTGCATAGCAGAGAAATAAGAAACAGACTCTTCAAATGAATCTACAGCTATTATCTCAGGAGCAAAGCATGCAAGCTCCATCTGGTTTCTGGTATGGTCTTTAAAAAAATCACCTGCTCTTTTATGAAAACCATAGAAAAATATGGTCTATTAAGGGAAATAAATATATACAGTCAATTTTACATCTCAGCCAAATAGGGTACTTCCAGGATAACCTTGAGGTAGGTGTTGCATGGAGTCATTATGAAAATTATTTTAATTGATTTTTTTAAAGGTTTATTTTCTATATATTTATATTTTTATGACAAGACAAAATTCATATAAATCAATGTATTTATGTAAATTTTTGTCTTTTTTTTCTCAAATTAAATAATGTTCTGTCATTTTAAATAAAGAAAAGCCATAATTTATGTCCAAATATTCTACTGAAAGTAAGTGCCATTTTCCAAGCAGACATATAGCAGCTGAAGAAAAACCTCAGCCTCTGAAATAATCATTTTAGCATTTGGGGTTTCATTCCACCTAGGTGGTGACCTAATTCAACCCTACTTAATTTTTAATATCTCATGAAAACACTACCCAGGGTGGTATGGCTGAATACACAGTGAACAGCTGAGCTGGACCATGATTTGTGATTAAAATTATACTTAATGGAAACAAGCAAGTACAGATGAACTAGATCAGAAAAAGAAGAATGAATGGATCGGTCTTTAGTCACCCTCTGAAGTGAGAGAATGCTTCCAGCTGCTCATCATGCTCTCCGAGCTTATAATTGAGTTTCTGACTAATTTACTTCAGCTTTTAATTGCAGCAGAAGGTAATATTCCAAAATCCTTATTTATTGCCTTACTCCGAAAATAGTCCTACTGATTTCCATGAGATTGTACCTATGGTAGGAAAACATATATCAGAAACCGTTACAACTGCTGTGGTACATGTATCAGAGACTACTATACTGCATAATTTTTGAGATAGCCTTCCTGTTGTTAAGTCGTCAGAAATTTTACTATAACTCCCTTGTCTTCCCTTTTCATAGAAATATTTTTAATGCAATGTCTTAAAGTTAGTACCATTGTCAGAGTTAACACTATGTGTTACTAGATAGAGTTGGGCATTATTGTCTGTCTGTATTTAAGATTCAGGTATTGTCCAGAATAAATAGCTATGATTTGGTCCATAACGACATTATGATGCAGGCAGTGGTTTTGTTGGAAGGGGGTCAGGGGAGGCTTTGGGGAGGGGGTTGCGTGGAAATCCAGGGTTGGTTTGCACAGTTATTTTCATGGCCCAGTATGTGTCTCCTGTACATGATGTAAGTGCAGGCAATGACCTCTTTTTGCCCAATCAGTTAAAAAAGTTAATTGTCTGAGAGACTTTGAAAGCAGAAAAGAGGAAAGCAAAAAACCCCAAACCTTATTTCTTAAAAATAAGTTGATTGCAAAGATGAATCATTTCTTACAAATACTCTTTAAGCAATCCTGGCTTTACATGACCTATCAAGGTCTTCCCTATCAGCACCTTCCTTTCACAGTATTGGGAGAGAGAAAGGGTGAAAGAAAAGCAAACATGCAAAAAGGCTTCACACTAGCCTGAGGCTAAAGTAAATGTATTTTAAAACTGTGCCCAACCACTGTGACAAGAGCAGTGTGCTGTAAAGAGGTTGGCAGCATCCAGCTGGAGAAATTAAATCTTGTTTGTATGGCAAACACTTTATATCTTTTTGCTGTGTTGATGGAAACGATTAATGCAGTTCCGACTGTAGGATGTCTGTAACCAAGAAAGGCATATTTAGGAAGTGTCTTTTTGTCTCCAGAGCAGTAGAATATGTCCTGACTAAAAAGAAGTAGAACTGCAGAGCACAGTGAAATAGAAGTTCTCCAGTTTTGTCCTAGAACTGATGCCTGCAAACTCCGAGATACTACACAGCGCTAAAACTGGGTATCTTTCACTGAACAAAGCACTCAGATCAGGGATCAGAGTTCACATCATTGTATCCTAAGCACTTCCTTTGTAATCATGTAATTACATCAGAAAATGAAATTATTTCTACAACCCTTAATGTGTTATGTGACTTATCTTCTTGTATGAATCTTAGATAATTCTAACAGAAATGCTCACTTATACATCATAAACCCTGAAGGTGAAAAAAAAAAAGTTCCTCCAGCTTGTGTGGTTAAGACCTTTCCATTTAGAGCAGATGACTTTCCTAACACAGCATCATTGCAAAAGTCATACTCTAAACACTGAGGGGATGCAGCAAACCGTCAAAAAACCAAAAATATCTGTGAAGTATATGGCTAGCCAGGTTTCTGATACTTCTATCACAATGCTAATGTGCTGCAGGCACTTAACTTTAAAATAGGTGCCTTTGATTTTCTTTCTATTAGAGCTGTGGGAGTTTGGGAAGGCAAGCTTGATGAGTTGGTTATCTTTTATTATATAAATAAATACCTTAATTAATTTAGTTAAATGATGCTCGTAAGACCTAGCAGCAGCTTAATTAGAATCAATGGAGAATTTAAAAATTATTTCAAATGAGGCCAATGTGAAAATAACTACAGAAAATAGAAACAAACATCCCTACAATAATCCAAATTTTAGGCTGAGTGTAACTAATGCCAGTCAGAACATGCAAATGGTAAGATCACATTTAAATTCCCCCTGAGCTTGAAGTTTGGAGCTTGTAATGGTGATGTGGGCCAACTATGCAGCAGTGAGCAATATTTGTGCTGAGCTTTGGGATACATATTTAAACAAATATAAATATGGATTTTTCTTTCTTGATATATTCCTTGGAAGGGAAAATACTGTGACAAGTATTTATTACAGACTTGATTTAGTACCGAGAGTTTCACTGCAAGCTGTACCTAAATTCAGATCTAGATCCTCAGGGTAGAAAGGAGAGCTCTGTTGTCCATACTGATGCAAAGCCCTTTAGCAAATATTTTGCAGTATTTCTTTTCAGACGTATTATTTAGTTAAGTAGGAAAGTGGAATTTAGGACTCCAGAGTTTCATTGATAGATCTGCCAGTGGGAGGCCAACTTATTTTCTGAGTCTTAGTTCACATGGAATTTAATTGCTTGTTTTAAAACAGTGCTTTAGGAACCAAAGTTCTTATGCCTGGTTGATTATTTCTGGTCCTCCAGTACGATTTGCAGCCTATACTGTTGTGTCAGCATAACTGTTTGTCAGATTGTGTCATAAAGCAGATTTACGAAATGATCCAGGTTTAAAAAAAATCCTCCAGAAGTGTGTGTGTTTATTTAATTCTGACCACGATTTCAATCATCTGGTTTATACTAAGGCTCTGCAAACTATTGTAACAAAACAGCTGAAGGGGCAATAAAGTGCTACTGGGATAGAAGTGAACAGTTGGGGTAAGATTACTAGGAATTTGTAAAGTTGACTTTGCTAACAAAAACGTGTTGGGTAAATATACAGCAGCCTCTTTCAAAGTCACAGGAAAGGATTTCACTATCTTCCTCTCATGTTCTGCCAGGTCACAGGCTGCCACTTGTAACATTAAATTTTGTGTATTATCACTGAAAAGAATGCGCGGGGGGGGGGGGGGGGGGGGGGGGGGGGGGGCAAAGCATGATGTTTCATTTTCCCTACCTGCAGATACATTTTGAGCTGATTAATGCCATTTTTAAAAATCAAAGACTTGATTTGATTAGAGCTTTCAGTGTCTCTGAAATGCAAACAGTTCTAGAATTGTTTGCTCTTTTAAATGAATAAACTTATAAGTAAATTGTTACTCTTGAATGTGTATTTTTGTAGCAATGTTTTTCCTCCAGCCAGACCCATGGGGAAATAGAACTGCCAAATTGTTACATTGCATCAGAACATCATCAATTCAGAAATAAAATTGCAAAATAATGCTATTTCAGAAGTCATGGAAATCCCTTAAGCTTTGCTATAAGGTTTGTGATAATTTTTCTTAAAATGGGATTCCTGAAAGTACTAGGACTTAGGCAACAGGGGGATTAGCAGAGCAACATCTCTGGATGTTGTCTAGGGCAGGGGAGTAGAAAAAGCAGAATAAAGGAAGCAAACACAGGCTAGATGTGGAATAGAGGGACAGCAGGCACACTGCTGAAGCTGGCAGAGAACAACCAATAAAAATGTCATCTTTTGGCACCAATGCTTCAAAGGTATTTTTATCAGTGTTCTGGAAGACCAAATTGCTGAGCTGTGATGCAGTATTTGTTCAATTAAAACTAATAATAAGATGCATCTGTGATGATATAAAAGAACATTGAGATTTGATGACATTGGTGCCAAAAGAGACATATGGATACTAATGGTATCCATTTTTGGTTCCCTTTCCCTGACTTAGTGTTTTACATGGCTACCAAGAGATTCTTAAGCATCTTTCCCATTAGGCAGCATAGAAGACACTCCAGATGATACTCTTGGTAGAAATGAGTTAGGCAGGAAAAATAATTCAAGGAAGTTTGTTTTTGGTTTTTTTGGGGTTTTTTTTTTTTTTTTTCATTCTGACTGATAAATCCCTTTAGATTGCCCAAAGCTCAGGGCAAGATGAGTGATTTGGCACACAGTATGTGTGTACATCTAATCTGCTTGTTCAGACCAGGCTTGAAATTGGGTTTGTGCCTGAATTTACCACCCGTTTGCACAGCCAATGCACTAATCTTGTCCCATTAAGCTTCTTACCCCTGTAGTGCTTGGGTCAGTGAAAGGCTGGGACATGGGTGCAGGAGTAATAGCTCTGGTCTTTGCAGAACTGAGATGAAGTTGTACTGTGTTGATGGATCCCTATTGAGACTGTTGACAGACATCTGCTCTTTTTTTCTGTTCTGCTTGAGAATAATGTCAAACAGGTCAGGTTAAACTATGGGTAAAGAGTAGTGGGAAAGTTTTCACATACAGTTGCATTGCCCTGGCTGACAGATCATGATACCAAAGCCATCTGTACCAGCACTTTTTCTCCTCTGTTTCCCTTTGGAGTCAAGAATTTTAAACTAAACCATCTGTGATTTACATTGATCTGGCTGATTATACTGGAACAGAAAAGAAAACAAGGCTTCTGGCTGGGAGTATAGTATAGTGCCCTAATCTCAGCAAAGTAAGGCTAGGACTACAGGATCAAAGTGCAAGTATCAGACACAAATTATGCATGTCAACAAGATCTCTTTCTCCAATGATGTATAATTACATAGAAATAATACATAAAAATATATAGCTATCTGTTCGTTGAAGACCAACCTTTTACTCTAATATAAATGTGACATTTGTCACATTTGTCTGTCATTTCTCATGATAGGATCTCAGATGTTTAACATCAGCTTCCTGGTTCAAAAGAAATCAAATACAGATTCTGGCTATCTTTTAAGTGTCCACATGCATGGGATATTTATTAATCTAAACCCTAAACTATATAACTAATGTAGTATTACTGTAGTTAAAAATACAAATGAATTAAGTTTAAAAGTAAATCTACACAGGGAATTATACTGGTGTAATGATACCAGTCTAATTATGATAGTAAATTTCCTCATATAAGCCCTTAGTATTACTTTTTTTATTTACATATGTAAACAAATCCTGGAACAAATGAACTTAAAAGCAGCACTCAAACAATACGCCTTTCCAGGAGTCTCAGACCACATACACAAGTGCCCAGTTCCCAGATAACTCCATTTTATGCACAAATTGCCTCTAAACATAAAGAATGAAAGACGAATTTGGGTTCTGCCATATGGCATGGTTTCTTTCTCAGAGCTATTCCTAGTAAAACCCAACAACAATACAGTCTTTCTTCAAAGTTCTGGGGCACAATCATCTCACATTAAAATCAATACAAATTTTAAGATTGAATTGTGGTGAGGAAAAGTCTGTTAAACCTCTAAATTCTAACGTCTTCATCTACTTCTAATAGTGCTCGTAGTAATTATCTAAATAACGAAGGAGCAAGAAGGGTGAATCCTTAAGGTCTAAAGTATGCTTTGAGAGCTACAGCAGTGCAAAATTTTTTTTGAACAATTTTGAATTGTTCATGTTGTGAGCTAAAAAGCTCTGGTATTGAAAATTGCTGTATCTTCCTATAGTTTTTGATGTTAAAATCACAATAAAGAATTCCAGAAATGGGGGGAAAACTGTAGACTGGCAGATCAAATTGACCATGAATTGTTTACCTAAAAAAATGGAAAGATAACTTTTAATAACATGCTGCTTACAGTACAGTCTAATCAGAACTTTGTTTTGTGAGACTTCGAAAATAAGAAATGGCTCATAGTGAAGCTCACATTTCTTTATCTTTGTTTATAACTGCAAAGTGATGCTATCAATGTAATATCTTTGGACTTGAAATCTACTCAGCCACTATATAAATGTATTTGACATGTGCATAATCTGCTGCTAAGATTTATCATGAACATTTATTAAAGAATTAGGGAGTAATGAAGCTGTTCATAGTTGTACTACTACATATTTTACTGCATATTTACCAAAAAGGAATGCATAAATGTAGTAAGGATTTCAGCAACTTAAATTAAAAATACTTTTTTTCCTAATCCTTGCTTTGCTTTGGAAATTCTTACATGAGCTGATTTGGGGAGGGGCGGAAGGAAAGAGGCATATTTTACTATGGTAGAGCTTAAACTGAATATAAGTGGATTAAAATATTTTCTTTGATATGGATACCTTCCATACTCAAGGTATCTAATGTCTTAAAATAATCTATGAATTCAATATTCTGAGCTATGCCCACAAAAAGATTTAGGCACCTAAAGCTGACATAGTGATCAGTTCTCAGTTTAGCTGCTGTGTGGCCCTGGGAAGTGCTTATAATCCAACAGCATCTCATTCTCCTCTTAGTAAAATTCCATGAGTACCTAAAAATATGCTTCTGAACACTCCCGCAAGTATCTCAGTCTGCATCATACCAAGCATCTAAGGATGAATTCATGCTTGCACACTTTCTGGGGCAAGAAGTTAAACATTCATTCTTCTGCCTTATTTAGAGGTTAACCACCCTGTCTTCAGCTGGGACTGCTCATGGGTGCCTAGGACAGCCTGTAAACATTAGAGAAGTGGACATTACCATCTACTTTCCTGCAGTACTCACCAGTTCCTCAGCAATTTGAGGTTCAGAGACTTCCTGAATTTTATTAATGTTTTGTATTCAATAGCTCTTGATGGATATTTTTTCTTCCGAT
>NW_008825270.1:1439878-1440180 GCF_000699105.1 Pygoscelis adeliae | reverse complement strand
TGGTTTCAGCACTCATAGAAATCATAGAATCATTAAGGTTGGAAGAGACCTCTAAGATCATCGAGTCCAACTGTCAACCCAACACCACCATGCCCACTAAACCATGTCACTAAGCGCCTCATCTACCCGTCTTTTAAATACCTCCAGGCATGGTGACTCAACCACTTCCCTGGGCAGCCTGTTCCACTGTTTAACCACTCCTTCAGTAGAGAAATCTTTCCTCATGTCCAATCTAAACCTCCCCTGGCACAACTTGAGGCCATTTCCTCTTGTCCTATCACTTGTTACTTGGGAGCAGAGAC
>NW_008825270.1:1436476-1436831 GCF_000699105.1 Pygoscelis adeliae | reverse complement strand
CGCCTGGCACCCCGAGCAGGGACCTGTTTCCATTCCCCCCCGTCGCTTAGGTCCCCTCCTTCTGCCTAGTGGCAAGAGGGCAGGGGATCCTTTGCTTCTTGTGGAGCCTCCATCTGCTGCCTCTGCCTGAGGGATGGCAGAGTGTGGCTCCACCAATCTATCTCCCTCTCACACTCCCTGATACTCCTTAGCCTTTCCACTTCCTCCTTCAGCTCCGCCACCAGGCTGAGCAGATCCATCCACCTGGTCACACCGCACACAGGTGTTGTCTCTGCCACCCTCCACTACAGCCGACAGGCTCAGGCACTCCCTGGAGCCAGAGCTCTGGACAGCTGTGTGCTTGCGTGAGGGCTCC
>NW_008825270.1:1433405-1436229 GCF_000699105.1 Pygoscelis adeliae | reverse complement strand
CACGCTGCACGCTGAGTCAGAGCTGCCGCTCGTCAGGGGCTCCCTCCTCCGGCTCGTGGGGGGGCGCTGGGGCACCCCCCTGCGCTTTTGCCTCCACGGGTTTTGCCGCTTCAGGAAGGGTCCCCCGGCGCGATCCTCCGCTCCGGAGCCCTTCGCCTCGGTGGCTTCCACTCAAAACATTCACTGGTAAACTATTTCACAGGTTAAATAGGTGTTGTATCAAGGAGTATTTCCATTCATTCATTTTAAACCTTATGTTAGTTTTATTTGACGCTTTCTACTTTTTCTTTTGGAGGAGACTCCTATTTGCTTTTTCCATGTCACTTCCAATTTTACATACCTTCTTCATATTCCCTGCTCATCTTTCTGTTTTCCAGGTTGAAAACTATTCAATTACCTATTTTTTCATCATACAAAAGCCATACCATATCTTTGAACATCACTTCCAGCCTTCTCTGCATCTTTGGTATTTTATCATATTCTTTTTGAAATAGAAAGGCCAGAACTGAACAAGTATTCAAGATTCAGATGTACCATGGATTTAACTATGGCATAACAAGGCTTTCTCTTGATTTCTATTCCTTTTGAAATAAGTCCTGGCCTTCTATTTGCTTTCTCGTTAACTATCAATAATTAACATGACACTTCCTGGAATTCATTCTTATAAATCCAAATCTCATTAATGAATAGTAATAATCAGTTTAGTTCCCTTTTCTATATAAGTAAAGTAAGAATATCTTTTTTCTTTATGTGCATCACAACATTTATTCATATTTAATTTTGTCTGTCCTTTTATTACCAAGTTACTCAGTTTTGTGAACTCCTCCTTTGCTGCAGACCATCATCTTTCTTACCTGTAATAATTTAATTGTTAACATAAATAACTTGGCCACCTCCCTCATTTCATCTCCTTTTCTGATTCGTGATTAGGTGAAACAACACAGAATGCAGAACCACGTGAGACATCTCTCCACTTTAAAGACTGACTGTATGCTCTTACCATCTTTCCTTTATGTTACAGATCTCTTTATCCATGTGAAAAAGTTCCTTCTTATTCTGTGACAGCTTTATTTCTTTAAGAGGCTTTGGTGAAAGACTTTGTAAAATGTCTTTTGAAAATCAAAGCAGACTACATAGCTACATGTCTCTTGCCAGTATCTATATCGACTCCTTCAATGAATTTCACTCGATTCATGTGATGTGCTTGCCAGTTAAGAAACCATGCTGCTTCTTCACCAATATATAATTTTTAAGCCATGTGGCTCCTAAATTTCATTTTTCGAAAGCATTCTACCAATTTACATGGCAAAGATACCAGATTTACTCATCTGTAGATTAGTTAAGGAGCCTAGGAGGCCGCGGAGGGACACAGCTTAAAAGCATGGTGTCGTAATGTTACAGTCCTTTGTGAAATTAAGCCATATTTGCAGGAAAAAAAATTCATACAGGATATACAGATATTTCAAACCTGAAACTTGAAACCAAAGTTTTGATGCTGATCTCTTGGGATAATTCATGATTCAGACTTCATACCAAGGTCTTAGCTGGTTATTAATATTCTAACTGCCTAAATTTGCTTTCTCTTTCATTCCTTGTATAAAAGTTATGTATTATCTTGTCTTCTTGGCTGCTAAGCAACTGTAATAATGCCTATCACAAGCAACCTAACAGATATCTGTGACTGCTGTTTACTTTGTCTATTGGTGGTAATAGTATATGAATATAAACAGGACGTGGCAGTCAATGGCAATAACAGAACAAATGTCACTGAAACTTTTGAGAAATGCTAACTTAAAGCTTAGGCTACATGGGTAGTTGAGAGAGTTTTGTGGAAGGGTCTGAAATTGAAGGAACAGAAACAATCACTGTTGTGGGAGTGAGCTGGCAACTCATTAATTGTAAATTAATTACTATATTTAACAGCTTATGAGCAGTGTTCATCATATTAGTGTCAGAGTTCTTATAACCAGCAGCAAATTTATCCTCAGATCAGCTGAGTTACATTAGAAGTATTATTTACTTTGATTTACTGGGGCACAAAAAAGGCAAGTAGATCTTGCTTGATTTAGCACCTATGTAAACCCCTATTAGTGAAGAATTAAGATCTTAATAACATCCATCCCCACTAAAAAATAACTAAAAAGGTAAAAAAAAAATTAGTATTGTGCATAAAGATGTTTCTTTGGTGAGACCAAATGATAAGGAATTTTTTTCCATTTACTTCAGCCAATTAACCTTCAATCTCATGACATTATGGTTTTGGAGTATAATTCTAACACAGTAATCACATTGTTTATTATTAATAATTTCCTTATTTTAATGAGCTAGGCTTTCATAGAATCATAGAATCATAGAATCATTAAGGTTGGAAGAGACCTCAAAGATCATCGAGTCCAACCGTCAACCCAACACCACCATGCCCACTAAACCATGTCCCTAAGCGCCTCATCTACCCATCTTTTAAATACCTCCAGGCATGGTGACTCAACCACTTCCCTGGGCAGCCTGTTCCAATGCTTAACCACTAATTCAGTAAAGAAATTCTTCCTCACATCCAATCTAAACCTCCCCTGGTGCAACTTGAGGCCATTTCCTCTCGTCCTTTCGCCTGTTACTTGGGAGAAGAGACCGACACCCACCTCGCTACAACCTCCTTTCAGGTAGTTGTAGAGAGCGCTGAGGTCTCCCCTGAGCCTCCTTTTCTCCAGGCTAAACAACCCCAGCCCCCTCAGCCGCTCCTCAGAAGACTTGTTCTCCAGACCCTTCACCAGCCTCGTTGCCCTTCTCTGGACACGTTCCAACATCTCAACATCCTTCTTGTAGT
>NW_008825270.1:1432175-1433036 GCF_000699105.1 Pygoscelis adeliae | reverse complement strand
GTCCAGCCAGTTTTTGACCCAGCGCAGAGTACACCTGTCTAAGCCGTGAGCTGCCAGCTTCTCTAGGAGAATGCTGTGGGAGACGGTGTCAAAGGCCTTACTGAAGTCCAGGTAGACCACATCCACAGCCTTTCCCTCGTCCACTAGGCGGGTCACCTGGTCATAGAAGGAGATCGGGTTGGTCAAGCAGGACCTGCCTTTCATGAACCCATGCTGGCTGGGCCTGATGCCCTGGTTGTCCCGCACCTGCCTTGTGAGCGCCCTCAAGATGAACTGCTCCATAATCTTCCCTGGCACCGAGGTCAGGCTGACAGGCCTGTAGTTCCCCGGATCCTCCTTCCGGCCCTTCTTGTAGATGGGCGTCAATTTCCTTCAATTTGAGGGAAAGTTGACAAAACTTCAGCGTTACCTTTTGCTTTTTTAAAACACAAAACCCCATACATACACAAAATCCCAGTAAATTTCATTCTTGTAAAAATTATTAAGATCTTAGAGCTGTAAACTATGCTCTTTTAAAGCATAGTTTCCCTTCAAAAGGGAAACTGAGTGTGTCCACAGTGAAACTGTGCAGGTCACCTGCAATCTGCACCAGAAGATCAACACCAAAGAGCAAGAGATGTACTCAAATGTGTAATGCTTGCCCAACTGCTGACACCAATTCCAGGACTGCCAATTACCATGATAGTTTTTGTTATCCGACCCATTCCTTACCACTGAAATGAAGCCACCAGTTTATAAACAACTGAAACACTATTAGATAAAAGCAAATTTTGGACTGAAACACTATTCGAAGCAATCAAATATAGGATTTTTTACCTTCAGAGTGCTGTACCAGCTTTCGTAGTAGAGCCTCGAATTGAA
>NW_008825270.1:1419180-1432070 GCF_000699105.1 Pygoscelis adeliae | reverse complement strand
CTTGGAGGTCTCTTCCAACCTTAATGATTCTATGATTCTATGATTCTAGATGAAAACAAATTTTGGCTAATAATGTAGTACTTAGCAGTTATATATAGCATTTTTTACCTTCTGAGTGCTTTACCAGCTTTAGCAGAAGAGGCTAGAATTGAACCAATGACCTAAAGGTCAAATGCTTTTTTCAGTGGAAATAAATTCTCAGAAGGAAAATCAAGGACCACTAAAATAAATTAAGAAAGAGCAATGTGCTAATGGAATGAAGGTAAGATTTCTTTCTACAGAATATAAACTAAACATGGCAAAGGGATCAAAAGTAAGAAGTGCCTAATGGTGAGAACACGCTATTGAAATACGCTGTGTCTTACTTGCTGTTTATTTGCTACCTTATTGTCTGATTTTAAATAAAACTTTTCTCACATTTGTGTCTTATACTTCTACCTATCTTGTGACAGAAAGATCTTGCCATCTTCACATTTGCAGAAGGGACATGGTCTGTCTTTTATATTTACAGTGGGGCAAGGACTGCCTTTTGAAATAGGTCATGTTAAAGTAAAATTTGATATCAGTGCTCCAAAACAGAATAACAGGGTAGCAAAAATCTTTATATTTCAGAAAGTTATTTCTGATTAATAATGATGAAATGTCAATAATGTTTTTTAAATAAGTGATGTTCTTCTTATATACGGTAATTATCTTATAACAGGTACACAGAGACATGAAAAAATTAATTACAGTGCTAGTGCATACTTTTAAAATTTGGGACTTTGAACTACAGATGCAATATCACTTTCAGTAAAACTCCTTGGCAGGCCAGTTTCTTATTTTCTTCACACATCACAATAGGTGACATGCTATTTTGCATGTGTTGGAAAGTAGGAATTTCTAGAGGTAGATTATTTGAGAGCAATTTCATCTTTGGAAGTAATTAGGAAGTCCATGCATGATCATTTCCGATGTGCAAGAATTGATAGAAGCATATAAAATCTTTTTAAAAGGTACTGTTAACGTTCAACAGAGTTGTTAAGGAAGTCCATTAGAGAGAATAAAGAGGAAAGATTGGGAATACACAAGGAGGGAAATTTGGAACATTTTTCATATACAATGTTGTTTTCAGCAGTGAAGCCTGGGATAGTTAATAACTTTGTGGAAAACTATGGGAAATTGAGTATATATAAGTGAATGAGATTTTAATAAGACATACGATTGTAATTCTTATACAAATAATGGTCCTCTCATTACATAAATGACATTGGAAAAATTAGAGGGCATTCCAGCAAAGCCAACTAGAATAAGTCGATAATTGGAGAATACAGCTTATGGAGAAAGTGCTAGGGAGCTTTCTTTAAACACTAAAAAAGACATAAAACTTTTTATTCTGCAAGATGCTGGATTGGTCTGGAGCAATACTGAATACAGTAAAGTCAACAGAATCTGAGGTGCTGAGAAGCTGGACAGATAAAATCTATCTGGCTTCATCTGACAGCAGCTGAGAGGCAGTGTATGCTGGATGGTGTATATCCTGATTATGCATATCAATTCCTCTTATTCCAATTACAAATTAAAAATATAATATAACTAAGATACTAGGTGTCTCAGCATTGGTCCTTATTATTGCTACAAGTTTCAATCTATTTTCCATCCATGAAAAGGATGAAAGGTGGTTTTTTTTCCTTAAACTACTCAGGTATCTGTCTAAGACTCAGTGCCTAATGCAAAAATATACTGGATAGAGCTCGCCGGAAATTTGTCTTCAGAATAGTTTTTCTAGGAAAAGAATAGTTTCAGCAAAGGAACAAAAGTTTTCATGGGAATGTTTTGTAGAACTGAGCTGGAAATAAGATGTACTCCAGAATGGGTTGGTCATTACAGCACTCAATTAAATTCAAAGCTAGCCTTTGCCTCATCCCACCTCTTCCTGACTCAGCTAATAGTCACAGTCTGTGTTTCAAATCATCCCTGGCAGATGCCCTAAGCCCTTCCTTCCCCCAGCCCAGGTTATCAGCAATTCTAAGAGGCTTATTCTTTTTCTCAGATAACCAGTTTCTGAAACCTAAGGTTTTGTACAAATCAAAATTCTGCCTCAACTTTTTGCTGGCTAATCACAAGATCCAAGTGAAGAAAGCTGCTTCTGGGTTTATTCAGCCTCCATGTCTTTCACCAGAAGTATGCATGACCCTGAGTGCTCATGTGCAACATTTTTTTCTATTGCTGTGTTTGTCTATAAAAGTGAGAGAAGGCTTCAGAACTCATTTAGGATTGTTTATTTTTAGACAGCTATTGACAAAGATGCTCACATAAAATAGCAGACTTCAAACAAAATGGTGCAGAATAATAATTGGTGCAACTAAATGACACAAACAAAAAACAAAGCTCTCACACTGTAGAAAAGAAATGAAAACCAGAAATGGTTTATTTTGTCTATTTTTTTAAAACAGAGCTGATGCAATGGATCATGCTCTAGAGCACTTTGCTCAGTGCCAAAGCTACAAAAAATAAAAATGAATTCATGTTAATTTTAAGCCTCCAGGTTCTCACTCCTGGGGTACTACACTCACCAATGATTAATTCAGAAGCTTGGCAGACAGTAGTGCTTTGCCTGCAACTGTGCCAGTGGGAATTATTCAAGCATAGAGACTAATCTCAGATAAAGAAGCTGTGAGGAAAAGTCACAGACAGAAGGCAGTGTTCAATATTTGCCTTTTAGGGACATACAGGCAAATTCTTAGTTCTTGTCACTTAGCTAACACATCACAACATGAGTAAAGAACATATATATCCACACCATCACTTTTCTTCACATCATAATGTTGGGTTTTTTTATGGTTTAAAAAAAGAGTAAGTTATATTTCTATGCAATTTACTGTCTCTGTACTGCAGAAGACTATTTTTTAGGTTATATCCTCAGTAGTGGAAATTGACATTTTCTATGGAGCTATGATGATAACTTTTGTTCATAGACTAGCCTCCTTTTTTCAAGGTTGTACTCAAATAGCCAAAACAATGTGAGCATTACACATGAGGTGTTTCCTAGCAGAGGGTAAACAGAGTTCAAGCTGATTGTGGTGCATTCATTCCATCTGGAAAATGTTTCCTCTAGCTGTTCCTACAAGAAAGAGATTGACAGAGTCAGAACTCAGCATGAGAGGGAAGTTTTTGAATTCTCTTGCATTCTGGAGAGCATGTAGGTTAATCACCATCTTAAGATGTTGGGCAGGTAGCACAGCCAGACTGTGAAGCATGGAGATCAGAGGTGACTTCACCCCATGTGAGCTGAATGTAAAGGAAAGCAGCAATAACATCTGAAAAATTAGGTTAAAATGCCCAGTTATAGTATGCATTGCTACAATTTTAAGGAGGAAGGGAAGTTAGAGAAATGAATACAGCTACTAACTGTTTGTCTCTTCATGTGTTTTCAGAGACCATATGCTCTTATGCAGTTAAAAAACAACTTCCTAACAGCGTTACTATCAAGGTGACTTTGATTCTAGTTGCCCCAATCCTCTGTGGTTGCTTTCTGCAGCACTTTAAACAGATTGGGGTGTGTGACTTTGTTTATTAGAGAAACCGCTGGTTTTTTGATTGTCTTTGCCTGCTTTAGATCTTTGGGAAGATAGGTCAAAGCTGTCAATCCCTTTAAGGGAGGAACTTAGAAAGGTAAAAGAAAAAAGCAACATACCCACAGAGTGATAGGAAGGAAGTAGATGTCAGGACTCTTCCTTGAATTATGCAAGGCATAGATAATTCAGTACACCTGCTATTTACTGCAGAATAAGACATGTAATTGGGTACATATCCATGTGCAATCTTGAAATGTGGAATTCACTCACTGCTTCTTTGTGACTTCTAAAAACATCATGAAATCTTCTCCTGCTTGTTGACAGTACTCCTTCCCCCAGTTCAGAGGCCATTGAGCTATCTGTGTCTATAGATTATGTCATTCAATCGGTAAGGAAGCCTTTGTGTGTGAAATTGGACCAAAGACTTAATAAATCTGAGGCCTGTTTAGTAAGGCTCCAGTGCTTACTGGAATATCCTATTCCCATAATTCTCTGTGCTCACTTAGTCTATTTTACATGATCCCATTAACTTTTAGCAAATCTCTTCTATAAGGCATAATGAAACTGTATTTTCACAAAGGTCAGAAGAACAAAGTCAGATATATTGAGAAAGTAATCAATAAATATGTGTTTTCTCTGCAGTAATATTTAGCACTTCAGGGTATGGATGGAATGCTTTAGCATAAAAATAGAAATTAAGTTATTTTTCCAAGCATGATATTTTCAGTTTTGCTTACTCTCCAAATGCTTCTCACTTAAAAGTGCCAGTGGCCTAAGCATGCTACTTCATAACTTTTTAAGACTTTCCTTAGTATCATAAAACATTTAATGTTTGAAAGTAATTTTTAAAGAATGGCTTTATAAAATTTAATGAAAGGAAAGAGCGATAACATTGCTTATTTCTACCTAAAATGATTAGGATCAAAACTAATTTTCAGCATTCATAATGTTCATAATTCAATATATACAGACTATTTTTGGATTAATACAATATTAAAATGCTAATAGGAGACAATTGTGGCTTTACCAGAGATTATTATGTTAAAGATGCTCCAGTTCTGATTCTCCATAGCACATTGAGAACCTACTGGCATGCTTTGCTCTTTTGCATAAGCAGAAAGCCTAGCCTACAGCACTTTTATTTCCTTTTACCTTTATCACAAAAGTGTAGCTATAAATATTAACTCTCATGAAGTACATTTGTTGCAGAAACATTACTGAAAAACTTCCCTGTCATGTTAAATTATTACATGCTTTCTACACTGGATGTTCTTACAGCCTGTGAGACTGTTCTTGTTTAGGAAGAGAGACATTTAGGACCACAAGGAGTCTGATATAAAGGTGATCATAGATAGGAGTGAAATAGTGGGGGGGAAATATTAAAGAGTGTCAAGACAGTCACAGACCAAGAACAAAAATATTTTCTCTCTTTTTAGAAAGAGGCTTAGGTATTTTATTCTACATATACAATGAAGCCACTGTGGTAAGTGCAGGGATAATGAATGTTAAATTACAGATAGTAGCTACTGGTTATCTTTTTAATATCACTCAGTTTGTGTAAACCTCTTCAAAAGTTTCAAAAGAACATATCTATAGGATCTTCAATTATCTTGCTTGGGGACACTTTTGCTCTCTTCCATACAAAGTGCCTGGTTAGGCACATTTAAGGCAATAGTGACAAGTTAAATATCATATAATGTGTCACAGCTATGTTGTCTTATATGAGATCATCAAGGAGTGAATGACCGTAGTGTTTCTGGTTAAGACCAAAGTGTATCGTCAGAGCAATGTGAGAGCCCAGGCTCAATATGGCAGAGCAAAGACAGCAGTGTTTTGGCAGCAATTTCTGTGGGAAACCGGTTGGGTGCTTGCTAACTTGTCCAGTTGCATGCAAAAGCCATCTTCTTCCTGTAGCATCTTAGGAGTAGCATAGCATAGCATAGCATAGCATAGCATAGCCCAAGCTGAGGTAGTACCTTAAAAGCAGTGAAAAGGCCTGAAAGTACTGATTCCCAAATCTGAAGGCTTCAGCGAGAGAGGCCAGGCACCTGAATCCTCTTGAGTGCATGAGTTTGACAGAAAGGAAAGGGACACTCTTTTGGCATGAGGGTTCCTAAGCCTAAAGCTTGGGTAAGAGCCAGCCCTTCAGCCCCACCCCCCTCAGACCTGGCTCAGCAGCTGGCCAAAACAGCTCCCAAGTGAGTGTGAGTGCTTAGCAGTCAGATAGTGACAGCTTTTTGGCAGGTAAGATTTCTTCAGAGCCTTCCTGACTTTGTGTCAGGACTTTGGTAATGTTGAAAACTCTGGTAAATATTTGATTTTGAGGAATCTACATTCTCCAACAGAAGACTTTTCAGCTGAAGAATTTCTGTCAGGTTCTGTCAAACTTTGCTATACTTGGCACATTTGACCGTTCAGCAGCTCTCCTACTAGTTCTGACATATATGGCTCAACTAAGTGCTATGAAGTACTTCATTTTTACTAACATGAAATTTGTTCCTTTATAGTGAGAGACAGTAATGTGGCACTTAAAGTCACAGTCTTCCCTAACTCACAATGTACCCCTGTTCAGTTTAAGTGTACATCATTCCATTTTCACCATTACCCACCAGGAGTGGACTGGGGCATCAATCACAATTATTTCATTTTCTTAGGTGACAAAAAACAGGTAGACATATTTTCTTGCAAAATATAAATATTATCTGCAAACGTTCATATTGTTTGTTAATGTGGTTTGAAAAAACAGCAACAACAACCTGGCATTGAAATAAATTTAATTTTGTTTCTAATTAAGCAGAAATGAGTACTGAAATTTAATAAAACCAAACAGTAACTGGGGGATTGAATGAGTTACCTTTTTCTATTATACTGTAATCATGTTATATAGAGAGGCTTTCATGACCTTTAGAGCCACTTGAGAATCTAATAAACAGCATCAGGCCCGACTCTGTCAGCAGCAAAGATTTTTATCAAGATAGTACTGTTACTGCCACCATACTGGACTTTTGTGCTTTTATATGTCATTTTTGTCTAATCTAGAATTTTAAAATGTTTTAACATTTATTTTTGCTTAGTGAAGTAGCTGCAACATTCAATATATATATAGCGCATGGACTTGTGCCACTAACCTTATCTTGTTTCCATGGTTTTCTGTTGTTCTCTACATATCTAGTCTGTTTTTAAATTGTGTGTTATACATATCTTTGGGAGAAGGAATTATCAGGCAATCACAAACAAGCACTGAGGGAGCTGGGACCTTAAGATTATATTGCTAGCTATTTAACTGGGAACAGTCAGTTAAAACAAGAGACTGAGAATCTGGATGCTGGGAGTCTACTTATTCTGTCACCAATGTATTATATGAACTGAGGCAAATCACTTTACCTCATAAAATGGCATAGAAAAATTTATCTCAAAAGGCTTCTGCGGAGACACAGGCAAAAAAATATTTTTTCATGCATATATCTGATGAAGATTTTTTTTTTTGGTAGAAACTGTTCTTTGAAAATAGTTGTTTTTCATTTGTTTGGTAAAAACAAAATCCAAATGGCCTTTAATGCCAAAAAGTTGGCTTGAAACTGAAAAAAATATTGTTTTTTTCCCAGTAAACAGGACACTTTTAGAAAAAAACCATGTATTGAACGAACCATTTTCTGCTGGGAAAAAAGTACTTTGAAGGAAACTTTTTTATCAGTTCTGGTATTGTATATCTGAGATATCTTCCCAAAACAAACAGCCTAAAATAAAACGTGGGCAGGTGGGGGATAGGATAACCCATCCTTCTAAATGATGCCAGAGGTGAATTTGGCTGCTATTGTTACCTTAGTTCACTGCTTAGGGAAAGCACACGTGTGGCAGATCATGGTCTAGCTGTTTTCTGAGACTCTCTCTACTCACTTTCAAAATTGTTATAATATTTATGTCCAGCTTACACAAGCATGTAAACAACCAACAAACATTTGTAGACACTGTGTAATAAGAATTCAGATACTTAATTTATTTTTGGGCAAACTATTTTCAAATATTAGAAAAATGTAAGTCCATAATTAAATATCTCTCAAATAAGGCTCTCATTGAGAACATGACAAAAAAATCTGCTAAAATAAACAATCAAGTGTTCAGGAAATGTCATATTTCTCATCTTTTTTATTTAGGTTTACCCACTACACTTGTGCATTTCTGTTTCATTACCTTTGCCTGATATTTCTGGATGTCTTGCATTCCATCAGTGATTGCTACCTATAAGGTCACTGACGTAGCATTTCCTTTTCCAGAATTGAAATAATGCAACCATTGACATTTTAAATGACAAGAAAAAGTGAAAAAGGATTAAAGGGAAGAATTTTCATATATTTCTATATCTGAGCCTTTAATCCTGGCCTACACCATTGGGACAGATATCAGTGCATGACATCTAGTGGTAGATGAAAGAGATCCATCGATCTGTGCTATCAAGGAAAGGTTCTTAAATTACTGTATCCGTATGTACCCAGCACAAGGGAAAATTATTCTTATCTAAAACCAGGTGATCATATAAGACAAATTTATTATTTATGCATCCCTGGACAATACATCCAGACAGACTCACAGTCTGTTTTCTATTTTAAGTGATAAGCTTTATTTTCTTCATAAAGTTCTGTTTCTGTTGAAGAAATTCTGAGAGGCGTTTGTTTAGATACATTAAAGGTTTTTCAGGCAATAATCATAGAAAGATTCATCAAGAATAACATATAGAAAATAAGGGTTATATAATAATTAGAAAGCCCTTTATTTTTCTGTAAGTGGTAAAATATTCTGAGGTGTTACAGGTAACACAGCAGTCCTGTATTTTCCATAGAGGTATCCCAGACTTCCTTGACCTTCTAATACCTACATGGTATTCTCCACTGTGAATTATAATAGGAATTTCAACTGGATTGAGGAAGAATAATAACCAACTAATATTAAAGTATTCCTCCAACTTTAGACTGAATTTTATTTGGAAAGATGGAGTGGCTGTGTACAACGTATCTATTCCGGGGATATATAAAGCTTTTCATGTATCCAGTTTACCAAAGTACAGTTTTAAAAATGGGATAGTTCTTTCCAAGTTTAGAGCATGTTCAGGCACCGTACTGGGTCAGAGCCTACCTGTTTAACCACACTAGAGAAATCCATTTCAAGTTGTCGGTCAGTGTTCTCAGCAGAGGGAAATGTTTTAGCTTTCTGAATTCCCTTCACTACCTTTTTTGTTTCTCCCTCTCCTTCACTTTCCTTTTCCCTCCTGGTTAACACTGTTCCTAAAAATGCTTTGATGTTTCTTTCCAGAACTACTTTTCCCAACAAACTGACACTTTACTAGGAACTTTTTTTCCTAGATGTATTTGTAATTTTTCTAAACATAAGAAGACTTCCCTGATTAAAAAAAAAAAAAAACAAAAAAAACACGAAAAACAAAAAATGAAACTTCTTTCTCAAGCCTACAGCAAGACACTACAAGTTTGAAGTGGGGAAGGTGGAATAATGTTTTATCTGGACAAGATACACGCTCGTAAGGCACCAGATTGTCTTATTTGAAATGAGTTTCCAGATGAGTTCACCCGATAACAGAATGTTTAACAAAAATTATCAGCCCAAATTGTTAAAATCGGCAAAAGTATCAACAACGGAAAACAGGATTCTTGTAAAAGCAATTCATAAACAACTATGACTGGACAGTGCATAACTTCATTGCCAGCCATGCCATGCTAAGTCAGCAAGTATACCTGTTTTCCATGTATTTCTCTAATATAAACTGCATTTAAGTTCTTCCAAAGTTAGCATATTTGGATAACAGTATATCAACAATGGGGTTGGGAATGATTTTTTTTTTCCTTTGGACATATGCCCAGACCTGGAGATGTACTGGCTGCTTTCCATCAAGGACAATGAAGCCAAGAGCAAGGGAGGTTTAGCAGGTACAAGAGGCATGTGGCATTGTGGCCCTGCGTATGAACAAGAGTGGAAAATCAGGGCTGAGGTGGGTTGATAGAGGGAAGCAATTGAGACTCAGCTGATATTCAGACAAATGTCTACATAAATAGGTATGGGCATGAATCTGAATTATCATTCTGAACTCTACCTCCTGTACCATATAGCAGTAATAACCATTAACCTTTTCTAAGGTCTGAATACAAAGATCACCCATTTAATGTAATGGCAAAGACATCACAGGGATGGAATACAGCACATAAAGAACAGAAATGATCTGTGAAAGGACAGTGCAGAAAGGAATTTCTACTGAGCCCCCTTCAGTAAAAATGACCTTTGCAGAGTCCTTAGTTTCACTGAGAGTTCATACAGTTGCTAAAGAAATGTTATATTTGTTATATAATGTGAAACAATAGGACAGAATGAGTTACTTTTGGTAAAGAGTAATGTCCAATTCGGCTGCAATCGGCGTGACTTTTGACTCATGCTTTTTCTGGTGCCACTGCAAGACAAGGCACTAAAAATTCCTTATGATATCCTGTTTAGAAAGGGGCAAATACAATAAACATAATAAAAAATGCCTGACCTTTTGTACAGAGCTACTGTTGGAACTGTTGCCGTTACCCATTTTTATGATGGGGAATTGCAGCAAGACTGGATAAAGGAGAACAAAGTGGTCACCCTGCATGTAAAATAGGCCAGAAAATGCTTGTTCCTGAAGTTCCTCCCAATTTTCCTTCCTTGATCCATCTCCCTGCCATGTGCACACAGTTTCTCTCTGGCTGTCTCCACGGTAACAGCAGCATCCGGATTTTGCTGCTGCTGCATGCTTTGGAAGCTGCCTTTGCTCAGGGAACTGCCTGTCCAGCCCTGCTGGTGCTAGGATCCAGCAGCATCACCCGCTGGAGACTCCCTCTGTGTCCGAAGGGCCACTAAGCTGTTAGACACACTTGGCTGCAGTACCCCACGTGTGCTGCTATTTCATTTGGCCATGGGTGGTTTATGCTGACAGGTGCTAAAGTGCTTTGTAACATTTGTACATTAGGAAGAGGGATTAAGTGCATGCAGGTTTATTTGTGCAGGGAGCTAACCAACTCAGGACAAAAAGTGCATGGTATAATGAGTCCCTAGAAACAGGAGTGCCCTGTTTTCGAAACTTGGAGAAGAGGTAAATTCCTACTGAAGATGTTGCAGTTTGCAGTGTCTCCAGGCAGTAGTCATACTTCTTACTACGCTAGCACAAATCCCCAAAGATACAAAAGTCAACTCTGGGGCACTGTGAAAGTCAAGCATACAGAGGGTAAGCCAGAATCTTGCCCACTTTAAGCTTTTGACAGAAAAGGAAGGAGCTAAACATGTACGGAAGAGGTGAAAGTCCTCTGTTCACTGTCAGTCAGACTCTCAGTCTCAGTCAGTCCACTGACTCTCATGGAAGCTGATGAGAGCTTTTCTTACTATCTGCTAGTAAACACCTTTCTGAGTGGGGAAGTGGAAGCCCAGTGATAAGTGCCACATTTATAAAAAGATCATAGTTAAAGTCCTTCATAGAAGATACACGAAGAAAGAAATCCATTGTGTTCCATAACACTGAGCACAAATGTGTACCTGATGTAGGTCAATAATTTTTGCGCTATATATTCCTCTTACACAGTGAGTTTTTGCTCAGTGGTGGTATATTACCTATTATGTTATGTTAGCTGAACAATGTTATATAATTAGCATTATATCAATACTGTTCTATTAGCTTTAATTAATAATATCTTTTTTCTTTTTAATGTTATACTTTCTAAAATGGAGGAAAATCAGAACTGTTGCACAAAGGAAAGTTGACCCTGCACCTAGAAATAGGAAAGGTTTGAATCTGTTTCCCAATAGGGTGGCTCAGGCTTGTAACTTTAGGAAGCAGAACAAAAACACTGAATCTCAAACACTGGATCTTAGAACTTGAGTGATGCTAGCTGGAATTCCAAATTCTGTGTTTATGACATAATAATAGCAATAATAACAACATTTTTGATTCATAACTCCTGTATAACATTTTGTCCTACAGCTGTGTATCCACAGTAATCACTGAAATAAATTTACCTCTGCGATAGATGTTGGCAAATAAACAGACCAGGGGAAATCAGCATGCAGCACAGCAAGAGAGAGGAAGACAAATTTTTGTGAAGGACTCGGGGACAAATCCTGCTGACAGTGAAACTGCCATAGGCTCTTTAATGTCCATGCAACACAGAAAGACCAATGCGTAGTAAATGTCATGGCATTCCATTTATTTGCTCTTTATATACTGTTTAAATGCTTCCCATAAGACACAATCCTTCCAATAGTGTTCTTCTTCATTTACCATTCTAGTGCAGAGATTCTTTTTTTGTCTGCAAGTTAATTGTCCACATCAGTCTTTTGCCTATTTCTTTCACATATACCTTTAGAATTTTTTTAACTGTTTTCTTATTAAAGATGCTTATGTCCAGTCAGCCAGCAAAGGCCACTAACTAGCCTGTTCACTACCTCTGTTCCTCTTTTTTTCCCTATCTCTACTATGATACCTATTATTGAAAGCATGTTAGGAAACACTTTGATGCTTAAAGAGCTAGGCCAATATTTCATATTCATATGTTCAAAATAAGATTTGTCTCAAAATCTTCAAATGATAGCTGTTCATTTAATCGTATGTTTCTATTAGTGTTAAATCTCTCTTGCATGTTTTGTCCACTTATTCACAATTACACTCTTCAGCTGCATGTTATCATTAGAGTAAAATAATCTTCCTGAGTCAAGTGATGTCCTTTAATAAGATTATAATTCTATTGTGCCCCAATCCCAAGGAAGGCATTAGGGTGTAAATAGAATCATAGAATCATAGAATAGTTTGGGTTGGAAGGGACCTTTAAAGGTCATCTAGTCCAACCCCCCCTCCCACGGGCAGGGACATCTTCAACTAGATCAGGTTGCTCAGAGCCCCATCCAACCTGACCTTGAATGTTTCTAGGGATGGGGCATCCACCACCTCTCTGGGCAACCTGTGCCAGTGCTTCACCACCCTCAGCGTAAAAAATTCCTTCCTTATATCTAGTTTAAATCTAGCCCCCTTTAGTTTAAAGCCATTCCCCCTTGTCCCGTCACAACAGGCCCTGCTGAAAAGTTTGCTGCTACCTTTTTTATAAGCCCCCTTTCAGTACTGATAGGCTGCAATAAGGTCTCCCCAAAGCCTTCTCTTCTCCAGCATGAACAACCCCAACTCTCTCAGCCTGTCTTCATAGGAGAGGTGTTCCATCCCCCTGATCATTTTCATGGCCCTCTTCTGGACCTGCTCCAACAGGTCCATGTCTTTCTTATGCTGAGGGCTCCAGAGCTGGATGCAGTACTCCAGGTGGGGTCTCA
>NW_008825270.1:1401427-1418613 GCF_000699105.1 Pygoscelis adeliae | reverse complement strand
CAGAGGAGAGGGGCAGAATCACCTCCCTCGACCTGCTGGCCACGCTTCTTTGGATGCAGCCCAGGATACGATTGGCCTTCAGGGCTGTGAGCACACATTGCCGGCTCATGTCCAGCTTTTCATCCACCAGTACCCCCAAGTCCTTCTTGGCAGGGCTGCTCTCAATCCCTTCAACCCCCAGCCTGTATTGATACCGGGGGTTGCCCTGACCCAGGTGCAGGACCTTGCATTTGGCCTATTTAAACCTCATGAGGTTCACATAAATAAAATAACAGTAAATAAAGTAAATTAAAAAAATTAAAATATGTTTAAAAAATCATCATCATGGTTAATTCAATGTATGGATAGTGAGGGATTCTTTTTTTTACTGTTTTTCTGTGTTTAACTTTTTAACTATGGCTTTTTGTGAATGAGATCATTAGAGAAATATCTCTCAAGCTTAAATTATATATTACAAAAACAGCTGAGTTTTGAGGAAATTAATTCAAACAAAAAACAGAGAACAAGAGAGACAGGCTTCACTGATGTGGGCCCACTGGGAAGTGGCTGGACTGTGAACAGGAATGCAGTGAGCCTGGATTGTGGCATGAAATAAAGAAGTCGAATCTAAAAGAGGGGGAAAAAAAAGCAAGGGGGAAAAAAAAAAGCAAGAACCCCTGTAGCCATTGCATTTGACTTTCTAATAATGTCAGTCTCAGAGGAGAGCAGAGATGGAAATGAGAAAGGGTGCACTTGTGATGCAGTCATTCTTGCTGTCATTGCCTTTATGGCTTTTCAGCAGGCCACAAAAGGCCAATCCACTAGAATATGAATGAGATACAGTCATGGCCCCACCAAGTAAGTAGGAAGCATCAGACCTCCCTGTTTGGGTCCTAATAGCTTTTTCCAGCTCAGTAATCTCTCACTGAAAAGGAAAAACAAGACAAGATAAACAAACAAAAAATGGTCCTCCCTCCCCATACCCTGTCTCTGCCCGCTTCCCTTTGATTATTGTTCTGAAGGGCTTCAGAGAACTGGAAGATTTAATAGTCAACAGGGATTTGGTGAAGTAAACCTCTCTTGGAGTGAGTTTTATTCCCATCAACTAGACTTCTAGATTAAATATGCAATATTGTTATTCAGTTATGTGTGGAAAGATCTGACAGGTATGGGGGAAACAAGGGTTAAAGGGACAGAGAGTTTAAACAATGGATGTTTTCTCCAGTAATTCTGTATCTGAAATTCCTTAGGAGAAAGGTGAGATGCACCAGGTGGAGGTATTTTAGTTGATGCCACCAGTGCATAGAAACTGTATCTACTCTCCCTTTCCTAACAATTATACTAAAGACACCTTTCACTGATGTCATCTGTGATCTAGACACATTTCCAGCCCCGTATTTAAGATTCTGATACATTGTTCTGCCTCTCTTAGGAGCTGCATGGGTTTCAGCAACAGTAAAGCGTAACAACAAGACATTTCAGATGACAGAGGGGAGCTTCGTGTTAGTCAGCAGAGCACTGTGCAGGGTACCTCAAGCAAACTCACCCTGGAATCAGTAGTGTAGCCACAGGCTGAAATAATTTTACTTATGAAGATTATGCTACACTACCCTCAGGTTTTTGGATATTATATATTGTTTGGACAAGGAGGATTAAGTTGTTTGACAAAATATTTTATTGGACAGTGTGAATATTGATTAAGGTGATTCCTGCAGGATGAGAGTCAAATCAGTTTAACCTAGTTCTAGGGAAAATACACTGAGGAGACTGATCTATATTTTAATAAAAATCTTTCTGCGGTGCTATGTCTTATGTTCACTGGCTGAAACTAAGAGGACTTACTGCTATCCACATGGCACAACCACAGGCTAAAAAATATGGGTTTGTGTATAAAATATAGGTCTTCTGTTCAGCCTAAAACCTTGTACAGGACCTATTCACTGTTTAAAATGTGCAAATAAGTTCTTTATCACACTTTATTTCTGATTAATCCAATTTTTAGCATGAAAAGTAGAAGCATATTGATCTTTTCTGATGCACTCAGTACAAGGCAGAGCTGGGAACAGAAGCTACTAATTCCCTCTTTTAACAACAGTTGTCTCCCCAACAACACTGAAAGCCATAATCTGATTCTGAAGTCATCTTTAATGAGGTTGTATATAAGTATCACTGTGTTCTATGTAAACATGCTTTGAACCATTGACTTTGCCTGTCTTTAATACTCTCTGTTTATACTTTCCCTTATTTCTGTTTTCCTTCTTCAGTTTCATCTCCTCATTTCTGATATAAATTAGATAATGATAATCTCTCTCTCTCTCTCTCTCCCTCCCTCCCCCCTCCCCCAGATAGTTAAAGCTATCCATATCCTAGGAAAGAATTACAAGAGTATTTTCTTGTCCAGAGTTTAGATGCGCCAATGCATCACTTTAGTCTCTTATCACCTTTAATCATATTTCAAGGAACTAAACTTGTAAAGGCTGAAAAAGAAGCAATAGAAGTGTAAATTTTCTTTCTTCTAAGTTCATATCTCCCACCCACACCTGTTCTACTTCAACACCTGCCCTCTAGCACTGTCAGGGCAAGACTAAGGCATGGAAAAACATCTATAGTAGTATGACAACTACGTGATAAAAACTTCTAAGTTACTTGATTTAGCCCCTAGCAATCTTTCTTACTGAGTTTAAAGTAAGTGACTTCCTCTGTTGCATGATGCCATTGAGAAGGTTCACATACAACTTAAATGGACAGGATGCCCATTTTGTAGCAGTAACATCTCATACCTAAGCCTGTTTGACTTTCTGTCCTTGATGTGCCGTGGAGAACTTACATAGCCCCATCTTTTTGTCTTGTTGAATTGTACAATTTGCAGGGTAGACATAGTGTCCATTCATGCTCTCCCAATATATAGAAATTCAGGCAATCTACTAGTACATACATAACACAATGTATCCTGAAGACCAATTTTATCAATACTGGGATCCATAAGAACAAAACTTTGCTCCCTCAAATCAGATTCTTGACCCATGAAGGCTTGGCCTTTTGTAGAGATATGTACAGAGTATTTCAGAGTAAGGATTAAAAAAACAAAGAAGAAATATTAAAATAAATCAAATTTAATAAGAAGCAACCTTCAGTATTGAAATCAGTTACTTCAGAGCACAGTAATCTGGATTTATGTCATGTTCACATGGTTCAAATATAGCAGTGGTAATGTATGAGCATATACTTCCAGTACACTTTATGATGAGGTGGAGAAAAATGTTTAAAAGCCTATGTTCATAAAAGTCCCTGGGTAAGTTCCAACATAGAGAAATTAAACTCTTCAGTTTGATAGAAATACTAAGTATGGACAAGTCTGAGATAAACCCACACTTTATACTGAATCAGTTTTATTTTAACATTAGAGGTACAAATCCTGAGTTGCAATGTGGGGAAATAACTGCTGAGTGAATACGTCTTAGTAAAACTACTAAATTCAGTGATATCCTGTTTAATTTGATAATAATAATTGTTACTGACAAGTGTTTGGATAAGGTCTAGAAAAATACATACAGTGAAACTATAAGCTTTATTTTTTTGATGACTCCTTTCACCTGAGAATTTCTCCCTGAAATGTAATACTTGAGGTTCATCATTCAGTATGTACCTGTTCCAAGTATCCAAAATAAAGATGCATAACCCAAGTAACCAAACATCTACAATGGTGAATACTACATTGCTTAACGTGTATTCAGCAAAGTATTTCAGATTTTTTGATGAACAATTTCTAGTCAACTTATTGATTACATACATCTAAGAAATACAGGCAAAACAAGGCTGGTTTTCAAACAATTCAGTCATCAAAACAGGGGTGTTAAATTCATAACATTATTCATTAAGAGTAGTTTGAATAATTTGACGTGAAATGTGTTATGTAACAGGAATAAATATTTAAAACAAATATATCTAATCAAAGGTGATTTAACCACTGCTTGTCACCAGATAATCCATTGACAATTGTCCTTTCCTGTTGAACGAATCAACATGATGAGCGACCGCTGAAGCAAAAGGAACCACCATTTATCATTAGAGCAATACACTGTATGTGTGAGAATGATAACTTGATCCTAGAGCCATTGCAGTTTTAAAACCAGTGTATTAAAGAAAATGGAAAAATAATTATAATAATAGAAAGAACAATCACTTAAATGTTATTAAAACAATGATTAATCATGGAAAAATTACTACATCAACAAGTCTCTACTCACATCAGGCATTTTTTACCTCCTGTTCCTTTTAGGCAATTGAAGACCGTGCAGAAACTAGAGAAATAAAACAGAGAAGATGGAAATTGTTTAAAAAGTTAGTAAGTAGCAAAAGAATACAAAATTAAGATTTAAGTCTGTCTTTCAGTGCGTCTCAGTTAGTCTCTGGCCAGTTTTGTATGCTCTGAGGAAGACAAAACAAATATCCAAATCCCACAAATGTATAACTTTTGGCTTAAACAATTAGCGGTACCTTCAAGTTTGGAGCACTGAAAAAAAATTATGATGACATTTATTTTATGCATTTCCATTATATAACCTATGTATATGTAAGGTACATGTATATATATACAGGTTACATTGGACCTATGTATCCTCACTACGGACGTGTGTGTGTGTGTGTGTGTCGCGTGTGTGTGTCTAGTGTGTGTGAAAGAGAAAGAAAAAAACCCCTACAATAATCCACAGGTTTTTTCTGAAATAAGCAGAAAAATAGTTAAATCAATAGTGGTGGCGTACACCAGCCTGTGCTAATCATTTCAGGAAATGATTGTTTTTAGGATTCAGGATTTCTCTTTCTGTTTGTCTCCCTGACTACATTCCCTTCTTGTCTTCTTTAAAATGACTGGCAAACTTGCAGTTGAAAACCCTGCCATGTGCTCAGTCTGTTAACTTTCTAAAATTTCATGTTAATTTGGAAAGTAAATGTGGCTGCCTTATGACACGTGTAGCAGACGTATACAAATTATGCCAGAAAAAGAGCCATAGTAGCTAATTAGATATCTGGAAAGTGATTTAAATATACATCACTTGTATAGTTATATATACAATTTGTGTTTGCTATTTACCTCTTACTTTTTTCCATTTCTGTGTGTGTGTGTAAAGATTGGAAAATGGTAAAGAAAAGGCATATAATTTACTGATGAGAAAGCCTCAGTGCAATCTCAGTGTCAGTGGAATCAGAAACAATAAGACTACATCTTTAAGAAAAGAAAAAGTCCTGTAACAGCTACAGTGCCTTTGCTACTTGAGGCTAAAAAACCACATGGACAGTAATTTGAGAAAAGCAGAAAGGTCAAATGCATCCCTGTTCTGTGCCTGAAACAGATATTAGATACTATCCTATGGGAAGGAAGTGAGAATGGAAAATTATCTATAACAAAAGAGCTGGCAACATATACTAAATTTAAAGAATTTCAAATCTGCAGGCATGAATAATATGTAAATGTAGAGCTAGAATTAACTAGCTGAAAAGGTCTATGAAACTTTAATGTTAATATTTAGTAAGTATTGGAAAACTGGAGAAATTAAAAAGAACTAGAGGACTGCCATTTCCATTCCATTAACAGTTAAAAAAAATGGGCTGGTTAGCCTGGAAAAATAGTTGGATAAGTAATTCATGACTCTATTGAGACGTTAGTGCACATTGCACTTTTAGATTTTTTTTTTTCCAAACAACTTTTAGGGCATAATGTCGTGATTATCAAAACACAGTCCACCAGTGGTACAGGCATACAATGGCATTTCTGTGAAGTTTAAAATTAGAGTACAAGGTGAGGTGTTTATTTATGTTTCTTTGCAGACTTTATCTTGTGCAAAAGAACAAGATGATAGGTTATGTCTTGATTTACCATAAAGATAAAATGGAATCAGAATAAAAATAAAAACTCTGCCATAAAGTTTTGTCATTCAAAGTTAACTTTTCTTTTTTGTCTTTTTTGCTAAAAAAATAGCAAACCCGAACAAGCAGAGCAAGTATATACTGTAATAGTGACTTGTATTGGGGAGCCATAAGTGGTGGCTATAAGCCATGTAGCTATGAGCTATGAGATAGCAACTACAATGAAATAAAGAAAGTTGTATCTATGATATTGTTGTATCATGGTGTGAAGCACCAGACACTGGCCTCAGCAATCAGAGAAGGAAATCATACGTTATGGTAGAAAAGGTTTTGGATCTGGTTTGAAAATCTCTGTAGAATGTCTGGTTGATTTGCCTTGCTTATATACTCAGGATTATATTGTTCACCTACTTTAGAGTCAGACAGGAATTTCCTCCTTGATTAGACTGATAAAGTTCTGATGCTGGTTCTGCTTTCAGTTTCTAACCTTTCTCTAAAATATAGAATATAGCGAACTTCTTATGATCATACGGATATCATCTCTTGATAACACCTCAGGCTTTTTTCTGCTGATTTTTCCCTCAAAATCTACTAAGAATACAAAAGCACAAGTCTCTGAGTCATAAAAAATACATCCAACATTGTGGTAAATGAAAACAATAGCATGTTGGCGTGTCTTTTTAATGATAGCTATGTATGTTCCTTAACATAACACCAACCAAACATAGACAGGAAATAATGTCACAGCTGTTCCAGGTGCTTACTTCAAATTTTGTCTAGTGAGAATCTGGCTTAATTAAAAATTTTAGACTTAATAAATTGCATGACGTACACTAAATGATCACTAGTGGTGAAACTAAGTAGTCTAATGGTTCCTCCTGGCCTTGAGCACATCTGAATGCAGAATTTAATATGCTGCTTGAATGAGGGAATAACAGCTCATTTCTCTTTCTGCACAGCAGCAGGGTCTGACTGATAAAGAAATGTCAGATCTGAGACTTATTTTTTAAGCACCTAAGGTCTTTGTTTCTCTGCTATCTAGATTCAGAATACCTTGTCTAGTTATATCATCAAGAAGTTTACATCTTGATTTGTTTATCAAATTTTTCAGCTCCATTTTCTTCCTTTTTTCAATCCTTATTCCACTAAAATTGTGTCTCATTTCATGCAGGCAAACTTAAAAACCTGTCCTAAAGAGAAAGCTTTTCTTCTGTATGAACCAAGGCAATTATCTGCTTCCAGTACATTTTATTACCACTAAGCTGCCTTGAAGGATCATCAGGGAGGAATATTCACCCAACCCAGCTTTACACACTTAACTCAGTGGGCTATGGTGGCTGCCTAAAGTCAGTACATATGAACACTTGCTTCCATTCCTCCTAGTTGAGCTACTGAAATATAAGTATCACCTGACATTCGATGGGTTCAGTCACTGGTAGATATTTCATTGTTGCAAAAAAGATGTCTGTGGTATAGATGAACAGAATTACAAGAATATGTGAAAGAAGAAAGGAATCTGTTTGTTGTTAATAATCTAGATGCTCAAATCTTCTCTTCTGAATTTCCTGGCAGAAATCAGCTCATTGCCCAGCAACCTCTCTAGTCCCACTCTAAATTGTAAGCATAAAAAGGGCATTTAAAAAAAATAAGCCTGTACTTCAATTATGCCTTCATACATTCACATGTTAAATAGGCATCAAAACAGCTGTGATCCTTTTGTCCTTAGCAATTACCAGAGAGTTTTCTGCAAATTTTCATTATTTTCATTATTTCTGTACAAATCTGGCTATACAGCTGAATTCTGTATGGGTGAGACTTCCTTATAGCATACATGAAAGACACTGATCTACAATGGAGCATTTCAGTACTGTGGCAATATAACACTTGCGGTAAATATTTGCAAACAAAGCTTAGAAGCCATCCTAGAGAATCATCAAGAGATCTCTGTAAAAGGTAATACAGATGCTTTTTACTCTCTT
Source organism: Pygoscelis adeliae (assembly GCF_000699105.1). Classification (NCBI taxonomy): domain Eukaryota; kingdom Metazoa; phylum Chordata; class Aves; order Sphenisciformes; family Spheniscidae; genus Pygoscelis; species Pygoscelis adeliae. The sequence continues at coordinate 1,410,790 of NW_008825270.1, read as the reverse complement.
TCTGTTATGTACTTTTTTCATTAAGCTAGGACTCGAAAAGCAGTAAAACTGGACATTACAGGCCGGGCTAGAGCAGGAGGGTTTCCATAACTAAATGACAAACATGTTAGAGTCCTTTCCTCTCTCTGATCTTTAACCTCTGCACACTGAGGTCCCTTTCAGCAATTCAGCTGCATGCAAAAGAAAGCCCCGTCATCTATTTCATCCATTTTAAAAAGGCGTAAGAGATGATTTAATGCAGTCATACATTAATTAATTAATCCATTTTCTCAAAGGTGATTCTTCATATGAAAATAACATTTCTGTAATATATAGGTACTAGATAATCTATGCTGAAGAACATCGTATTATTGTATCAATGACAAATTTTAATTACAGAGTGGCTGAGCTCAGTCTAATTCTTTCTGACTCCTGATCTCTCTGTCAATAATTTGAAATATAATTTCAATACAAATTTGAACATTGTTTCTGATTTGGAGATTAGTTAGAACCCCTGCCACCCCCTAAATCTACATTTCTATATTCTTTGTCCTATTTCTAATACAGCTATCATCAACCAAAATGAATGAACAACTGACTTGTTCAAAATTGTGTTCACAGTTCTATCATTTTAAAGTATTTGATATTTGAAAAACATCATTTAGGAAAAATAGTTTTCCTTGATCTCCAGTCTATAGAACCTCACAGGTATTTGATTTCAGGTCAGTTCATAATGTAAACCCCATTTTAATCCAGGTCTATAAACTGAAACTTAATTTTTCATTTGTGATGTTTCTATTCCATTGTGAGGATTCTATTGTGGTGGTGGGTAGTTGGTCTTGGGGCAATCTTAGAACAACTTCATCAATATCTTTTTTTTTTTAAATACAAAATAAATTTATTGACAAAAGAAAATAGATAATTAAGGATTTTAGATATTTTCTCTTATTTGTATGAGCGTATAATTATAAATAGCATTACCACTTTTTCAACTGAATAATTAGAGATTCCCCAGAGAAACTTAATATTCTGGATGGCTTTCTTCTTCAAAGATAAGCCACAAAGTAATGGAATAAAATGTTGCCATCCCCTTTGTGTTAGGAACACAAGGACTTGTAAAAAGCCGAGAGAACACGTGGTTTTTTGAAGCCATTAGGTGGAATTTTCTGTCTCTAGTCGAAAGAACAGTGTCTATCTTCACATAACCTTTGGGAAACAAAATTTCAGCCAGAATATTCCTGGTCACTAGTTTTTATAGAGTGTATCTTCTAAATTAACATACTGTACTTCCTTTTAACCAAATGCTGAAACAAGAAACGTTTTTTGACATGAAAATTAAAGCCATACTTGGGATAGAAAAGGTGTAAAGAGTATGTTTACAGTCCTTATAAACTGAAAGAACCATTTGTAAACTAAAACTTATAAATTTTGTTTTTAAACTTTTAAATTAATTTGCCATACATGGGAAAGAAAATTTGTCAAGAGGGTGCTTATTCTTAAAAACAATAACAATGCAAGTCCTTGTTTTCTATTATTTGAAAGAGAAATTTTAAGACTTAATTTGGGACTCTGAAGTATATAATTTTTGTCTTTTTTATTGTTAGTTATTCTATATCGGTTTGATGTATTGAGAAGTCCCTCAAGAGGACCAAATTTCAGTGATGTGGAAGTATTTCACATGACTCACAGTCATGGTTTAACAGGCTAATAAATTTAGACAGCAAACCTGTGAAGAAACAATTCACCTGTTTATAGCTAGATGATTACATGTGATTAGGCTTAATATACACAGAATGAATTCTTACAGTGAATTTTTTTAAATACAGAAGAATTTATTAAAATCATCTCAGCTCCACTGAAGAGCAAAAGCACATTGGTTCTTGCAGAGGTGACAAATCTTCTGTGACAGAAATGTCTGTCCACTGATGGTGCTTTGGACTGCAGTGAATTCTAAGATGAAAGATTTTGTCTGAATGCCTGATGCATCCCTATTTTAAAAATATATATACAAGCATACAGGTTTTAAATCATGATTTTTTTCCCTTCAGTATTGAAAGCTTAAAGTCATTACCATGGAAACTCTTTGCATCAGAATACTACTTTTCTCTCCAGCTATTTTGATATCATTAAATCCTTGCTAATACTTTATTATTTGCTATCTTTTAAGCCCATATGCATTTCAGTATCTAATTTACTTAACAAATTATGTCTGACAAAAGACAAAAATTTATAGTACAATAAACAACACTATTAATTACTCCGTGGAGCAGGGAGCCACTATGTTTGTCAGCAACATTACGCCTTCAAAATAATGGCACCCAGTAATTAAGTATGAGCATATCCTATTATTAGGGCATATATCCTTTTTCTTACATTTATTTATAATAAAGAAAAGTGAAGTTACATTTATTATAGCTGTGGCCTTTATCCTGCTAAAACAAAGCAAAAGGAAGAGAAAAAGACATTCAGCCTGGGAACATATAAGAAAAAATATGTCACTATGGCAACCAAAATGTCATTTGTTATACTTTACTCATTAGAGCATTGGAGATTACTTTATTAAAAGATAGAAGAAAGTCCGCTAAATTTAGGAAGGTCACCAGTTACAAAATATTTCTTTCTGGAAGGCCAGTTTGGGTGGTTACAGTTTGGGGGCTGTATATTAAACCTCTTATTTACATGATCAAGTCCTCATTCATGTAGGAATTTTCATTCATCTTATAAGTCTTCCTGCTTAAACAATTCCTACACAGAAGACATTAGGATCAAATTCTGATCTTGGAAATACCAATTTAAACAAAATGTAACTTAACTGTAATTGTCTTCAACATCACGCCAAAGTAACCAAGATGGGGTGTTAGCCTCTGCTGGAGACAAAGCTGAAATTGGCTTTAAGTTTGCCGTATAGTGAATATTACATATAATAGGAAGAGTGTCAGTTCCTTAACTAGTTTTCTGCAGGCTATGAAATCAACCTCTTTGAAAATACAACATTTACTTTGGAACCAAGTTGGATTGTGTGTTCTGGGATCTGGCTGTGCAGCTAAAGAAATTGGAAGGAGAGATCCTTGGCGAGAAAAAGAGAAATGCACCAAACTGTTCAAATTTGCTTTTGAGAGTCTTCAAATACCTTGTGTGTTTAACGTGCCAGCTTTATTCTCCTCTGGCATGTACCTGAGCAATGACAGAGTCAAAATGCAGTGACATCAAACGGGCTCATATGGTTCATAGCCACATGATTCAGGATGCTGACTTTCCTTTAAATTACTGTTATGGCTCCCTTACAGGTCAGCAGTGTATACTTGGGCTTGTCCTTTCAAACTATGCAAGGCAGATATAAAAATGGCCTTTTGTGCTTAAATTGTAGCTCATAAGATTTTTCTTGCTTGCTTCCTTCAAACCACCCCAAACAGTGAAAATGAAAGAACAGTTGATGGCAATTTCCATACATAAGGGATGTATGGAAATTTTCCATTTTATTTTGCTTGTAATTATTTTTGTCTATTTAATTCTTTATGGGCTACCTTGGAACATATGAACCAAGCAAATATTTATGGTTTTGTAATTTAACTAGTCCTAATGCATATGGGATATAACATGTCATAAGGGGTTTTTTTAACCAATGATGCCGTAACCAGCTGGCCAAAATACTTTCGGTGATAACACCACGAGTTTATCCTTATATCATTAGCCTGTCTTTCTCTCTATCATAGTATAAAATGCTCAGCTGCTCACTTCTGCAATCTTTAGAGCCAACCTCCATTATTAGAAGTAAATTTGTGAAGAAATCTGTATGCGCTGCTGATCATCATGTGTTACAGAAACATCTGATCACACATATTTATGATTCAGTAACTATTCTCCAAATGCCTTTGCTGTACTGCATACACACTTATGTAATTCTTGCTATCATATTGTTTTTCAAGCTTCTCTATTCCTTATCACTATGATAGTTTCTATCTTATAAGTTAGATACTTCATATGTTGTGATATTTTTATTTCCTTTAGAGAAAGATTATTTTAGCATTTTTTTTCATATTTAACAAGAATAAAAAAAAAAAAAAAAACATTTAGGTTTGTATCATGAGCCCTGGTACTGCTGAGAGCAATTCTGCTAACAGTGTGATTCAGGCCTCATGAGAGAACCTTCCCCTTTAGACACCCTCCTACCTTTAGTAAGCCACCTTTAAGAAAGCCAGTTAAATTGGCTCCAATGCAAGTGCCTTTCCCTGGATCCTATTGAGTGTTCAGCGTATATCCCAAACCCTTTAAGAAAATAAAAAATATCATCAGTGTGTTGTTTCTGTTGTGAACTTGGAATGCAACAGTTCATGAGATATGAATCATTTAACGCAGAATTTTCTCAAGACACTTGTTTGCTCTTTTTGTGTGCCTGTGTGGTAAAGTCCTCATGTTCACTGCCACCTGGCCACCGGTAACCTCAGGGAGCAGAGAGAGTGTGATTAAGTCTATTCATGCAGTTTGCATTTTCCTCTGACAACACAGAAGGAAAAAAAGTAATGAGGAGGAAGCTGTCACAAGCTAATTTGCTTAAGCTGTTATGTTCCTTAGTGCTTAGTCACCTCTCACGATAGTCCTAACCACCTAAATACTAAAATGGAGGTAATTTTCTAGAAAGATTAGGGCCCAAAGCTCAGAAACTGCGCTGATGTCTCCATGAGATAGCAGTCCAGAGCACTGTAATCTAATTATTGATTTGTTTCTCCTTCAAAGACTGTGAGATGCGTAAGCACGTCCTCAAACAAAAATGCCTTTTTCCAGATCCTAAAGGTTTGCCTTAAGCACTGTCAGTTTTGCCATCCCTAATATTGTAGTATTTTCTGACACAAAAGGAATCTTTAAAGTGCTCAGGCACTAGTCATCACGTACTTTAAAGAAAACCATCTGGTTCCTCTACTGTATTTCAATGCCAAAAGCACTAAATTGGTCTTTGAAGTTGCTGTGTCTGGTCTGGATGATTGTCCAAGCTGAACTCCAAATTATGGTAGCTGCTATTGGTCACAACAACTACAAAGTACAGAGAAAATGGCATAAGTACCATGTGATCATCTGTTCACCATCATTTGTACTGTTTCTGATCTCTTTGTGTTTTACTTCCAGACTTCGTGCTAGTATTTTGGAGGCAGAGGTAGATGTCACTAGAAAAGCAACTATGCCGACTCTTTCCATCATTCTTGGGTACGGCAGAGGATAGGACTGTGCACTTGAAAGTTGATTTTACTTTATCCCTTTTACCCAGGGTGTCCCTGTATCAGCAGTCTTGCAGAAGACTGTATTTGAGGAGTTAGTGATCTTGGGCAAGCCACGTTCTGCTCTATTGGGCCTTGTACTTAGAGCTTGAAAAGCCCTTAACGTTGAAAGTATTGCCATGCTAGCGATCTGCACGTAAATCCCTCTGGTCCAATTACTGTTATGGGTAGAAATGGACTTTCAAATAAGAATGCAGTGCTTTGATAGCTCAAAGTGCCCACAGATGGACTTAGACACCAGCATTACTTTTCTCCAGATGCTTTTGAAGACATAGAAGCTCTCTCTTGTCCCTGGTCAATAATGCTAGAAGACAGAAATAAATAAGAGCCCTGCTGCTCAGCAACACATAGTTCACATACTTGTGAGCAGTGCTGGAAAAAATTGTCTTAAAAATTCAACACTTTACCAGACATACGCATTGTTCATTCCAAATACCATCCCTGTTTCTACAGTAGTCTGACACACATATATAAATACTTGGACTCTATTATGCAAGTGTCATGAGGATAATGATATATGAGCAAATAGAATGTTATTTTGAAAGAATCAATTAATCAGCTATAACAAAATGAAGACTTGCAATAACACAATAACTACAATAAACACTAGAGTTGGATCAAATTTTCATGTGAAATTTTTATCAGGTCCACATAAAATATGAATTCAGGTTTTTTATCAAATTAGTTTGGCCAAAAAATAGAGCTGGTTTTCAACTTCATTTTTTTTAATTAAACAGTATTTTATTTAGAAATTTACATTTTTTAACTATGTCCACACCCTATAAGGTAGGCATTTAAAGTGGGATTCATTGCATTTAACTTTGGCCAAATAAGGTTATTGTTAAGGTAAACAATAATATCTGGTCTATCTGCATCTCTAGGAACACTTCTTTTCATCTCTAGCCCTGAAGCTACTGAAAAGGAAGCAAGAGTGACTTATCTCTAAATATTTTTCACCTTTAGGTGTTCATAAAAGCTGAATGAATCCTCTTCTTAATAAACCTGTTTCCACTAATTATAGATGGAGCACATGTTGCTCAGTCTAAGCATTTAACTTTTTAGAAGGTTAAAGTTAAACAAGAAGCATTCAGCCTCAGGTTGCATTGTTTGACCTGAAACCTTTCCCACCCTTTTTTTTTTGTTTGTTTGGCTTGTTCAGCCAGCAAGCCAGAAAAAAATCAGCTTTTCCTACAGCTCTACAAATGTTAAATATGCTAATATTCCCATTGCAGTAATACTAGGGGTTGCAATCAATTCTAGGCCTGTTGTATAGGGCTATGTACAAATTGGTTGAGAACAATAGTCCATTCCCCAAACTGTTTATTGACTGTTGGCTAGGACATAACTCATGGATAAAATCAAACAAAGAATAGGAAGGAGTAGACTTCAGTAATAACAACTGAGACTTTTAGTATCAGCAGTAACAGTAATCAGAAAAGAAATAAAAACAAATTGACTGATCAGATCTTTGTTCAACAGAACGCAGGGGGGAAAGAGGAAAAAAAAAAGCAAAGTAAATAATGTAATACAAATGTAAGATGAATTATGGCACCATTTATAATTAAAAATATGAGATGCTCATACTGCAGACCTGTACAATTTTTACAACATAAACTTAATCTGAATTCAGTGAATCTATTATTCCATCTAGCCTAATCTAATCCTTCACCAACACTTGTGATTGTAGTAGGCTAGCAATCCTGAAATCCAGAGTTTTGACTTAAAAAATTGCCAGATTTCCTAGCTCCAGAGTATTAGAGAAATATTTCAGATGAATCTGAAACTGAACTTCTGATAACATGAAGACGGAGAAACTGGAATAAAACGTCCTGTAAAAAGCCCTGTAAATCAAAACTCCTTAATTGGACACAGCTTTAGGCACAGGAGGACAATGCAGATAATGTCACGAGTTGATCCCACCTATGGCTGTATGGTAGAAGTTATCAAATAAACCAAATGTCAACAGCAAAACAAACAAGAAAGTTCTCATCCACTTATCATAAATGTGTTGAATTTTCTCATTCTGACAGTTTGAATGGATGATTCTGTCATCCAATTTCACCTCAGGGAATTATTAAAAACACCACAGCAATAGATGCCATCTGTGAGAAAAACATGAATGATACCATGTGAGATTGCCCTTGGGATATTAAGAATATACTAGAATCCTCTGGTGGTACACTTTTCCCTGACAACCTTGAAACAGTGCAACATGTAATGAATGAAGCAGTCAAAATATGATTTCAACACAAAAGTTTGTGTGGAAAGAAGCTTTTTTTTCCACCCCACAGTGCTTTTCTATGCAGAGGCTATTTCAATGAGTTCATTCCTCTTTCTTTGCATTCCATACCCAAGGAAATGTTATGTACAACCACAAAAAAACCCTAATATCCTTGTAGAAAAGATCTTAATCCTTACTGAAGGAGGCTTCTGTATCAACTGTGTTTGTCTCATCACACAATTGGCATAATTTCTTCAGGCAATTTCTCTATTTTTTCCTCAAAGTAAATAAAACTCTGAGAACAAGTCTGTATGAACACAAACCTTGCCCCTTGCAACCATGTGCACAGCTAAGTACAGCCACAAGGTCTGGGCTTCCCTTTCTTTGTTGGTTCCCAGGACTGTGGGAAGATTGTGAGAGGTGAGATGTACTGAAAATGGTCTCCTCATGAAACAGATAACTAAACAGGTTCATAAAAGAGAAGTAGAGAAGACATTGATTCTTGTCAATGTTTTTTTGCAGGGAGTAACTCCAGGGAGTTACCAGAAAGGATAGTATGTATAAGAAACTATCAGTTTTGCATAGGGTTTGTACCTAGTGGTCCAGATGTTTTCAGCAGTCTGATTGCCAGAAACAGGTCCTGTCATCATCCAGACTTCATCCTCATAACTTCCTCCTATGCCTGTGCCCCCGACTTTCTACCGGACTTACAGAAGTAGAAACCAGCAGGCTGCAGCACTGTCCTTTCACTTCTGAGTCTGCTCTGATAGCATAATGCTCTCTAGTCTGAGGCTAACTTGGTCAGGTATAAACTGGAGTCAAAGTATGTAAACTTCTACAAGCTTTCCAAAGTATGTAAACTTCCACAGGGACAGTTTAAATTACTTGTAGTAACTAAAATCAACCAACCTACTATACCATAAAGGATTGGGTGCAGAATACATAAAAAACTTGAGTTTAGTCTTGATTTCATTGTTACTAATGAGGTAATTTGTATTTGCAGATGAGTAGTATAAGTACTGCTACAGATCACTGAGCCCATTTCATGTTATTGAGTTAGTGCTACAAAGGAAAAAGCCACCTGGTGATTCAGATGATGGATTGGTGCTTGAGATCTCGAAAGAATGAGGAGTAAGGAACTAAAGTGATTTAGCATTTGTTTTATTATTTATTGGCATTTTGTATTGTGATGCATATTATCAGACATCAATTATGGGGAAGTAGAAGTTATTCTCTCTGCAAAAGAGAAGGACAGTTCTTGTTCTACTATTTCTGACTTGTGGCCAGCTAAACAGCACACAACGCAAACTGGTCAATTTTATTCAGCTTATAAACAAACTGTTGGCAAACATAATTGATATCTCCCATTGAGTCCTAAACCAATTTAATCCCAGTTTTTCCAGTCCCCTATAATCCTGAAACATTCAGGAAGGACAGTTGCACCAAAAACGAAGCCACCGAGGCGAAGGGCTCCGAAGCGGAGGATCGCGCCGGGGGACCCTTCCTGAGGCGGCAAAAACGCGGCAAAACCTGCAAAAAGCAAAGGCGCAGGGAGTGAGAGGGTGCCCCAGCCCCCCACCCCGAGCCGGAGGAGGGAGCCCCTGACGAGCGGCAGCTCTGACTCAGCGTGGGCGGGGACAAGAGGGGCGGCGGCCAAACCTCCCCACGTAGAAGAGCAGCCCCCAGGGAGCGCGAGCAACCCAGAACGCGGCGCGTCAGAAGGGCGTGGCGCCGCAGTTAGCGCGGGCAGAGCGCAGTCCCCCTCCTGGCTCTAGAGGCCGACTCCACTAGCAGTCGTCGCCCTCCCAGAAGAGGACCGGCCATGGTTTACACTCGGCCGAAATCCGTCGCCAGAAGGAATGTGGCGACCCAGACGGAGCCCTCACCCAAGCA
>NW_008825270.1:1391135-1394295 GCF_000699105.1 Pygoscelis adeliae | reverse complement strand
TCTCTACAACTACCTGAAAGGAGGCTGTAGCGAGGTGGATGTCGGTCTCTTCTCCCAAGTAACTAGCGATAGGACGAGAGGAAATGGCCTCAAGTTGCGCCAAGGGAGGTTTAGATTGGATGTTAGGAAAAATTCATTCACTGAAAGGGTTGTCAAGCATTGGACCAGGCTGCCCAGGGAAGTGGTTGAGTCACCATCCCTGGAGGTATTTAAAAGATGGGTAGATGAGGCGCTTAGGGACATGGTTTAGTGGGCATGGTGGTGTTGGGTTGACGGTTGGACTCGATGATCTTTGAGGTCTCTTCCAACCTTAATGATTCTATGATTCTATGATTCTAATTTTATACAAGCTACTGCTCACAGTCTAGAACTACCAATGTAAAGTTTTTCTGACACACTGTTATCAGACTGAATATCCTTATATTTAGTGGGATCTGGCTCTAAGGAAATATGAAAATAAATTAGCTATTAACTTTATTAAAATAGTCATTCTGTTCGAAATTAGGAGGCTCTAATTTTAAACTCTTAATTTAGTGAGTCTATATTAGCCTGTTAAGCTCTGTAGGTTCCCACTCCAGCCAAGAGAAAGTCAAGTCCCTCCAGAAACTGATTTAGTTACTCTGAATTTCAGTTCAGAAGAATTTCTCCCTTTTACTCACTACAGACATTACCTGTATAGATTAATCTCCTAATTTAGGTACCTAAATGATATGTTTAACATAAGAATACTCCTCAGCATGTGATTTGTACCTGTAGCCACACTACAAAACCAAGATCAGTTACACAATTAGGATCAACCTGTAGATCTGGAGAAAAAAATAATATGCTTCTGCATCAAATATCTGTGTAAGGGGCACTAGAGTCCTAAACTGTATTTTAGTCCTGACTGAAGCATTGCGTTGTTGATGAAAAAATTATAATGCCTTCTGGGCTTCTCTTTTCAGTCTTGGCCTCTCTTCTGAGATTACCTATTGCAAGCTGTTGGCAAATTCAGTGGAAGTATTTTTTGTGAAGTGGATGCCTGTCAGTTAACATCTAGGTTGAAATGCAAATAGTTTATACAGTCCATCTGGTGGTCATTTGGTAACACCTATGCTTAGTCACCTGCAGCTGCCTTACATTAGATGACCTAAGTGTGACCATTCTACACTTTGCTAGCTATCCAGTCTGACATAGTCATATTTTCCCACATTAAAATACAATGTAAAGCTGTCTGTTTTTAAAACTATATTTCACAATTGATCACCCCAGAGAATGAGTCAGTGATGTGTAATAACTCTTCTCTCTGGGGTGAAAACCCAAGCATAACAGATGCTGTATTAATAAAGCACAGAAAATTATTGGTTTTCACATTTTGGTGAAAACACCTTATTTTTCACCTTAACTTTAACTTTAACTTCTTATTGGTACATATGTGCTCTAAAGTATGTATTACTAGGTTTTGCCAAGAAAATTTTCAGCCTAAAAGACAAAAAGAAATAAAACGTGAACATGCTGAGACATTTGTCAACTTGGAGTTGAAGATTAAGAATTCTCTTTCTTATTTCTCTTATAAAATGTCCATATGTAGAAAACTTCTGTTTGACATAAAGTAGAGTTTGGGTCTCTGTGGGAAGACTGAATTTTATGAATTGTTTTCTATACATGGGACTGCATGGCAGAAAGCCTGAAAATGAGAATAGAAGAACAAAATTAAGAAGTAGTGACACCAGTAATCACAGCAGTACAAACAATTGAGGAGGGATGTAGTGAGATCTGAGATATAAGTTCACATAATGTTCTGCAGAGCTTTGGAGGTGAGAATGAGAACTTTAATATGATGGCAAAGCAGGAAATGAAGAAAGGAACTATAAGAATGAATTTATAGGTTATGATTGATAGGTGAAGAAGATTATTACAAGTGCCAAGAACAGAAGTTTTATTTTCAAATATTTGCTTCATCTTGAGCATACAGTTTTGTATTGCAAACGTGTATACTTACTTTTCAGTATTTTTCCCATGCAAGTTGTTAGAATGATGTCCAATATGGAAAAAGGTCATATGAAAAGTGATCAGATTTGTGCATTCAAACAGTGTTACTTAACTTTGCATGCAAATGTGACAGAAAACAATAGCTTTTAAACACTTGTGAAGGGAGAGGTTTGAAATATAAAAAAAAATACAAACTACACCATGAATGAAAGACTGTCTGGTTTGTACTGTAATAGTTTGTTCTGAACCTTTTTAATGATGTGTAGCTTGTTTAGCACAAATCACCTGTCATACATGTGGGCTGGAATTGTGAACAGTCTTGTAAATGGTCTGACATTGTGTTTCTCTTCTTGTCCTGTTTTACACCAATAATGTTAAGCTTCAAGACAAGAACAGTTCTAAGTTCTGGACTATGGGTTCTCGTTTGAATCAAGTTAATCTGTCATGGATGTCCTGCACAATTTTTAGTCATGAAAAAACTCCACCACATTTCTTTAATTGCACCAGATCGCTCTTAGTTTACCTTGGCAAGGCAAAACAACCACAGTGTGCAAGTGAGTCTAATTTCCGTGATTTTGAAAGACTGCAGTTTTACTTCTGTCATATCTTTTAATATTTTGTCTATGCAGTAGAACACAGGCAGTTAAATTCACTGAGTCTTAGTCATATTGTTGTGATTTCCATACACACACACGCACACACACACAAAAGGAATCAGAAGTTATTATATATGCTCCTTAAAGTAACAGTAACATCTTTCCATGTATTAGAATCATAGAATCATTAAGGTTGGAAAAGACCTCTAAGATCATCGAGTCCAACCGTCAACCCAACACCACCATGCCCACTAAACCATGTCCCTAAGCGCCTCATCTATCCGTCTTTTAAATACTTCCAGGGATGGTGACTCAACCACTTCCCTGGGCAGCTTGTTCCAATGTTTAACCACTCTTTCAGTAAAGAAATTCTTCCTCACATCCAATCTAAACCTCCCCTGGTGCAACTTGAGGCCATTTCCTCTCGTCCTATCGCCTGTTACTTGGGAGAAGAGACCGACACCCACCTTGCTACAACCTCCTTTCAGGTAGTTGTAGAGAGCTATGAGGTCTCCCCTGAGCCTCCTTTTCTCCAGGCTAAACAACCCCAGTTCCCTCAGCCGCTCCTCAGAAGACTTGTTCTCCAGACCCCT
>NW_008825270.1:1359313-1390175 GCF_000699105.1 Pygoscelis adeliae | reverse complement strand
CCGAGCACATTATTTGCAACATTATTTTAGCACATTATTTGCAACAGTAAATTCTCCAAATATCATTATTTAACCAAATGACTGTCATTTTTACCCCACCCAAGCCTACATAATCATTCTGACTCAAACATGTACATCTATTGTAATGCATATGGTTTAAAAATGAGGAAAATACAAAATACTGATGTGAAAGGGTCAGCATGAAAACTTCATCAGCACCAGGGCTCAGTGGCTGAGAGCTGCTGGTGACCTGACTCCAGTTAGAGGTTAGCAAATATCTGGTTTGAAACAGAGGAAAAAAATGCAATTTGAAAACTTTGATGAAGCTGTCAGGCTCTGAAAGTCAGAGACTACCCTGGGGACAAAGATAATATTACTGTGTAGAGCAAGCCCTCTTTGGTAAAGAAAGATTCATTCTCTTAGAGGTGTAGGTGGAGGATAAAAAGTTTTTAAGTGATTTTCTGACGGAACTATGTTGGCAGAGGTTTTGTCTTTCTGGCTTTTAAAATATACCTGGAACAAGGACATCATCAATATGACAATTTCATAATGAACTTTTCAACTGTGTCTTGTTCTCAGCTGAAGAAGGGCAAAATCCTGTTGCTTAACTTAAGTTCAAATCCACTTTAACTTGAATGGGTGGTAATTTTACTTGTTATTTGAATAGAATAATTTTTCTCCTTTGGAGTGTCTGAGGGAATAAAAAAGAAGATATATAGAACAGTTACAGAGAGGTGTTAGATAAACAGATCAGAAAGAAAAAATTAAAGTAGATCAGTCATAGAAAATAAATTTGGAAGAAACTTTAGTAGATCATCTAGTTCAGTTCATATTTCTACCTCTAAACTTGACAGATAGGCAGTCTAACGTATGAAGGACATTACCTATGCTTTGATGGTACAAGGCAGTATTTCCTTTCTTCCTTTCCCTTTTCCTCAAAAGCACGAGCTGTCATGTAACCAAATCTTCATCTCTGATACCTGTCATTTCATGAGTATTTCTAGTTTTGACACTTAGTGTACATATCTGAAATTCATCTGTATTATAACTATTTGTTGTAAGAAATAAACCAAAATCAGAATCTTCTCAGTTTCCCAAACTGCAGTAGCTTAGATAAACTGAGGCAACATATCAAATTTTCCTGGACTGAATATATTTGTGTGATGTTAGAGTTGCTCAGCCTGATAGGACAGATATTTGTTACTATAGAAATACTGTAGAACAGTATTTGGCAAACTTCTTGTCAAAAGTTTTGGTAAAAACAAACGAAGTTTCAGGCTTACTAAAATATACTTTTTGATGGCTTGACTATATTTTTTTCTTAAAAACTGAAAGGGAAAAAACAAACCCCCTATTCTTGTGATTAATAGGTGGTTAACACTGATTTTTCCATTACCTGATATCCCCTTTGTATGCCAAAAGAGATCTGAGACTATGAAAACCAAACATTTATTCAATATATTTGTCAATGATATTAAAAATTACTAACAGGATTATACCTAGTATCAAAATTTACAGATGAAAACTGAAAAAGTGTATCACAAACAAAACCACAGAACTTTCAAATTACAGTAACAGTTTTCTTGAAATAGGTTTCAAAAGATGGTATGTCAAGAGCAAGCTATCATTCATTTCTTAACACCCAGTGGTACCCACATTTCATTGCTCTATGCCCAACTTATCCAGAACCTGGAACTAGAACATACCAAATACCTATTCTTACCAGTGGGGCAGAGCCTGTAATCCTTTCATTTTTTAACTAAAAATTTTCACAGGAGCCCCTCACGCCCTTCTGAAGTTCAAGCAGGACTTCTGCCTGGTATATTGTGGATTATGCAGCTCCACAATTTAAATCATTATGAGAAGTAAAATTTGACCTAAATTCAATGAGGAGACTTATACTGAAGGTCATATGCAGACCAAGTTCACTAAGATTGTTGTATGCTAAAGAGACACCACTATGTTAAGTGCTATACCATGATACTGTATGGATTTTAGAAACAGTGATTCAGAAATGTAATATGTGTCAGTGGTTTGGGGCCTGAATGAGGCCTAGATTTCCAACAGCTGTCAATTAGCATGCCAATTCTTATTTTTATAGAGAGTAGCTGGGTTATTTTAGAACCATTGACTAGGTAAGAGAGCCAACAGTGGCTGTGAAGTTGTGATAAGGTAGCTTGTTTTGGTTTTTTTTCTTCTTTTTTTTTAATTTGCATAGCGTGCTCAGTTGTTCAATATACACTAACGGTAAATCTCGTTTTATTATTATTGATGTAGTACTGAAGAAAGAATAATCTCTTTATATTAAAATTGATATGTAAAGATCCTTGGCTAGAATTAAAAATTATATATTTAAAAGATTCTACAACAGACTCCTGTGGTTTGAGCAACTTTTGTTGCCATGGCAACTGTATGTAATAGTTTCATTAAGTTTTTTGTTTCTTTTTTTTTTTTACATGAGAAAATAGAACCAGTAATACGAACATTTACTTAATGACTAAATAGCAGAGAGCTTTTTATTTTATGTTTTGATCTGTTCAGATGTCAAAATTGAAATGTAAGCTGAAAGTCTTTACTTTGATTCAATATGTCATAAAATTAAATTAGCAGAAAGCCTAATTAACTATTTCAATCTGGCTGCTAAGCAAGCAATTTGGTAACTACCTTCACAGTTAAAATAAAGTAAACTGAACTAGTGATATAAGAGTGTATACAGCACTGGTTTTACCACTATTACATTAATTTGTTGCATTCTAATTATATCGGACCTAGCATACTAGCCAAATTATGTAGGTACCAAAGAAATGTTTGTAAACCAATAGAACTTTTTATGTCTTGTATGGGTGAAGACTAAGGTCCTTTCCATGAACAAATCACAGCAAGAAAACTTAATTACCAGAATATGAAACCAAAAAAAGTCTGTGACTTATTTGTTCTCTGAAAGGTGACATAAAACACACTGTTCTAGTTGAGTCACTTAAAATCTATTTAAGAACATGAGCTGTGTTTGGATTAGTGCAATATACACATATACATTTAATAATATATACTAGCTAAGAAGAGATTATGGTCTCTCGTCAGTTCAAGAAACACAAGATGGTTAGCTCCCATCAGCTCTAACAAGAACTGTGAAGTTGATATATTTATGAGAAACTACATAGAACATAACAGACTCCTCATCTGAAACATCTGGAGAAAAGACAAAGGAAGAGCCACCAAATGGATCACACTCTGGTCAGAATCAACTGACTTTTTATCGTTTTTGCTTCTCATACTTCTTCATGAATTCTGAGTATAAAAATCAGCTTAAAGATTTGACCCATACTTAGTTATCATCTGTTATAACCTGAATATGTCAATCTCTCCACTTCACTCTGTTGCCTGTAGGTTAATCTCTTGTTAAACCCATCCACACCATCCTTTTTCATGGAATATCTTCCTACTCAAATAGGAGCCTAGAAACTCTGCATTAAACTTCCTGAGCTTTGACAAATAAGTTAACTTCTATTACAATGTCCATTAGGTATTCTCAGCACCTAAAAGGTAAGCAGGTGACAGGGAGAGATATCTGATCTCTCCAGTTTAATTCAGACCCCTCTAGCTGCCTACTTGGTTATACTCTTCCAGTGCCTTCCAAGTACTTGTCATAGAGACTGTCCCAAATTTATTTGCAGCCTGATTAAGGCAGGAACCTGGATTGGAATCAGCAGGTTCTACAACAGTAGGTGCACAACCTAATATGGAAGTAAACTACTTGACTTTTCATACATTGTCTGCTTCTGCTACATAATACCATTATTTCTCAACACTGGACAGTACCCTTGTTTTCTAAATAGAATGAATATTCATGTAACTGACAAGTAGGCCATTAATAATTTTGTATTCGGCACTTCAGACACTGAATTTAAATGAAACAGGATTTATATACTTCAACCCACCATGTTCATTCCACCATACGCTTTTAGCCTGAACAAAAAGACAAGGTTGAATCTGTATTTGTCAGATCTGTGTTCATGCTGCCAATTCTTTTTAATGGAGATAAAAAGACATATTCGACAGCATGCATTGCAATGACAATAAGAAATTGTGAAAAATTCTAATGCAATTATATTCTTTTAAAATTGCTTTTGGGACTTTCAACTTGGTCACATATTTTAACCATGGAATTCGAGGCAGCCTTGGTAATTATACAGATCTAAGGCATATGATTTGGTCATTATTAATTCCTGAAAAGTCATGGGCAATATACTTAATAACACTGATAAGAAACTAATAAGTTTTAATTGATATTTAAATGTGATTTTAATTTTGTTTATCTGGAATTGGTGTAACTCTTATCTGAGTTTAAACAATTCATACAGAAGCAAAAATAAAAATGTGACCTGAAAAAAAAAGAAAAAAAACCCAAAATCCTCATGGGACTTTCAGAGAGAAGACTTACGTGGACAAACCAAAATATGCCTAGAAGAACAGGGATGAAAGGAAGTAGAAGCTACCCCTTGTTTTTTGGCTTCTCTCCTATTTTTTAGATCTGGGTGTCCTGAGAAGCTGCCTGTGGATGTGCTGTGCCCCTAATGCCCTGCTGGCCTGGGTACCATCGAAGCCTTCTGCCATTCCTCCTTGTGCTTTTATGGCCCACTATTCCAATTTGTTCTCTGTTCATACTGTCCCTAGTGTTTATACTACAAAATTGTATGCCAATATGAGCTAAAAGGTTAAAATTCATATCAAAGTCAAGAATGAACACCTTGCTATCCTAAAGAGGCTCTTATCACCCCAGAAGGTAGGGAAGAGTCACTACACTTACTCATCAAATGCCTGCTAAGTTCAGTACAATTCACAAACCAGATTCAGTAGAGAGTCTCATGCACTGAGGATTTGCCATCAGAAAAAGTAAAACAGAACAGAAACTGAAACATGTCAAACTGTTGCAAAGAAATGAAGAATTCTGTCCTGTTTGAAACCACAAGCAGTATAATAGGAAATGGCAGCTTGTAATACCTTCCCAGAGTAGTACCTAAAAATCCCTTACTTGCTCTCACCTGAGAAAACATTCATGTTATAATCTGAAAGGCCTGTAGCCAGACAGAGAAAGAAAAGAGAAACTGTTTAAGTAACTGAAGTTTTACCATCACCCCAGAAGAGAAAAATTAGAAGATACTCGCTTTTCTTTCTGATAAGCTATGTTGATAGCTGAATGCAATATGAAATGTGTTATAATCTAGAATTCTTCAGGTTTTGTAATGCAGTAGCTGAACTACAGAACTGCATTATAGGGTAATAGAATCTACAGGTTTTTCTTACTCAAGTTTTAAAAGACAGTAATAACATAAATGATACCCTGATACATCCTGGATGTCCATCCTAGATGTCCTAGGCTACATTGGATACTAATTAATATATTCTTTTTCTGTCACCCGCTATGCAAAGTTAGCAACATTTCATGATACTCATTTAGTGAGGAAGATCCCCTATACAACCCTTTCTAAACATTTTGGTTTATCAAAGATACCAGTAGCAGTAGTAACAGTGGTACTGGCGAGACAACAAATGAATCAAACTTTTTCAGTCTCTGCATTAGCGTGAAATTTGAATCAGTTTAATAGTAATTCCCTTTTTACCAAAATAGTTGTCTGTATCTTCTGTAAGGGTTAATTATGGATCCATTTTATAGGCCCTAAAAAAGCAGTATCGTTCGTCTGCTTCTTGCAATAGCATAGCATGTGGCTTATTCAGTGCAAAAATTAAAATCAAGCATTAGCACACGTCAAAAGATAGAGAATGATATAACGTGTAGTCTAATTTTATGTATACTTTGGTTTGCTTTGGAAAGGGTAGAAAACTATAAATCTTCTTTTATGGATGGTTCTGTCATTTTTTATCAAATTTAGTTGTTTTTTTTTTTTCAGTTGAAGTGGTAGTTACTTGTGATGAAGCCCACCTACTTGAGACATCTATTTTAGGAAGAGATGAATCACTTCTTGTTGTGCCTCTCTTTCTGTTGACTATGGATGAAGCATAAGGGAGAAGTCATCTAAAAATAAGACATCTAATCTAAGCTAAAGTTAGTCCAGAGGAATCCTAGGATAGCTAGCTAAATACGTAGTATCATTTAGTGCTTAAAAAAAGAAGCCATATTGGAAAATCTGAGCACAAGAGACGTTTTTAAAATACATATGTCAGCAGATATTAGACATCTGTCGTGGTTTAACCCCAGTTAGCAACTGAGCACCACGCAGCCGCTTGCTCACTCCCCCCCCCGTGGGATGGGGGAGAGAATCAGAAGGGTAAAAGTGAGAAAACTTGTGGGTTGAGATAAAAACAGTTTAATAGGTAGAGCAACAGTTGTGCACGCAAGCAAAGCAAAACAAAGTAATTAATTCACTACTTCCCATGGGCAGGCAGGTGTTCAGCCATCTCCAGGAAAGCAGGGCTCCATCACGCGTAACGGTTACTTGGGAAGACAAACGCCACCACTCCAAACGTCCCCCCCTTCCTTCTTCTTCCCCCAGCTTTTTATACTGAGCATGACGTCACATGGTATGGAATATCCCGTTGGCCAGTTTGGGTCAGCTGTCCTGGCTGTGCCCCCTCCCAGCTTCTTGTGCCCCTCCAGCCTTCTCAGTCGGTAGAGCATGGGAAGTTGGAAAGTCCTTGACTAGTATAAACACTACCTAGCAACAACTAAAAACATCAATGTGTTATCAACATTGTTCTCACCCTAAATCCAAAACACAGCACTGTACCAGCTACTAGGAAGGAAATTAACTCTATCCCTGCCGAAACCAGGACAACATCTAAATACCTTTTGAAATGAAAAGGCATCAGGAATGCATCGAAAGCTAGAACTTGTGACACCTATAAATTTTACGTGCATTAGGTAGGATGCAATAGGTATTAGTAAGCCTTGAACACAAATATCAAATCAGCTCTTCCCAGCTGGACACTGCCCAGGAATAACTTTGAGTGTTGCTGTTCTCCTTCAGGAAGCATGGTACGCACCAAGCACAGCCAGAGCTGCACCTGTGCCAGTAGAAGACTTCAAGCACAGCTAGGGCTGATGGTGACAGTTCCCTCCAGCTGTCCAGCTCAGGAAGATGCAGGTAAGATGCCACAGAGGGGAGACAGACTGATTGTCACTTCTCTTTCAGGAACAGGATTTAGCAGCAAAAGGGAGGCAGGATGAAAGGACCTTTGAGGTCAAAAAGTGCATCAGACAGCTGGTGCAGTCATGATGACAGCAGAGGAAGAGAAGAAGGAGATGCAGGAGACGTGGCTGGGACAATGCTTCCGAGGTAACATCTGCCACAAAAACATAGAGACAGGCAGAGACATTGGGAGGTCATGGAGTGGGTGAGAGAGGTGCCTGGGAGAGAGGAGAGCAGGGAGAGATTGGAGACAGAGATGGAGATGGAGGGGAAAAAGCCGGGTGTTGGAAGTGAGGACACTTCTGAGGTCACTGGTGTCTGAGTAGCTGTTAGCATCGGAGCAGGCCCTGGGCTTGTGCAGGTGCTTGTGATGTAACATGTTCCTAAGTAGATGATTGGGTATGAGAAGTCACCTTGCTTGTGATGCTTCTGATGTCACTGCTTGCTGAGTAGGTGATAGGGCAGGAGCAGGCACACAGATATAAGTGTACGTTGCTAATAACTTTATATAGGTATTTTACAACACTGTGATGGCATAGCCAGCCACAATCTATAAGCATTTTACATAATTGTGAGCAACGTGACCACCAAAAGGGCAAAGAAAGACAGGTGTATTTGCACACAGAATGCATACAAGTGACAAAAGTTGCCAGACAAAGGAAAAGATTGGGTCAATGGACTGCAAGTTGGTGAGACATCTACCTGAAGAAACAAGAAGGATGATAAGTGGTATGGGGAGAAGAGGAGACTCCGTGTTTTGGGAGCAGAAAGCAAATAGCATAAAAATGTCAGGCATAAGTATGGAAAATCAAAGGAGAAAGAACAGATTGCCTGCCACTCTTCTAATTAGGTGTACCTTTTTTTTTTTTTTTTTTTTAACATTGGGAACTTGGAAAGCAACATTTCCAAAATATAGATTACTGCATATTGCATAGCAAACTTACTCAGCAGAGTCTAAGCTTAAAGTGCTAATAAACTGCGGTCATAAGGAAGCATATGGTAAAATGTGTTTGACAGGATGGTCATTCTGTTCAGTAGCAGGTAATGAGATACACAAAGGCATACATATATTTTGTAGGAAGACAAAGAGGCACAAAACATAGTGCATTCTAGTTTTATACAGCCTTCCAACAACTCTTCTAAAGCAATTGACGAGTTAGTTAAGAAGCTGAACATACAACCTTCCACTATGCTCAGTGATTTGGACCTTTGCTGTTGAGTTGTGCCTTAAAATACTAATCAGTTTAAAAATGTGTGAGGCTTTATTAAACAAATTTTTCAAACAGTTGCAGCTGTAGAGGGAAAGCATTCCACACCCTCGTGTTTACAAAATAGCCACTTTCCTATTTATTGGCCTTCATGCTTTGTGATCATTCATGGCTGCTAACACAGAGAGGCAAGAAACAGTAATCTTCCTTACCATGTACAGTTGTCACTAACAGGTATAAAAGCTTTTCATTTCCTCAAAGGTAGCCTTTCTTAAAGAAATCTGGCAGCAACACTATCCTGCCCTAGACAATCTGTGACTGAAGTTACTAGTTAACGATTTTTTCTGTCTTTCCTATTATCATCATCACACTGTAGGATAGAAAAGAGACTACAATTTTTGTTGCACTTTTCTGCCTGAGGTAGAACCTATTATTTTAGTTAACCATGTTACTGCAAGGGAAGGAAATATCCATTTGCCATTCCTGAAGAGGAATGCCACTAATAAAGAAATGGGAAGGCCAGGCCAAAAAGCACAACTCTAGGTTGTGTTCACATTAACGGCCCAGTGTGAAAATAAGGACAACTGATTAATGTAGTTAAGTGGCTTAAACAGAAAGCAGAGAACAAAATGTCTCTTGACATTCTTGTTGCAAGCAAATGTAAGTTAGGTAATGTATGTATCAGGGAATTAGATATCACTGTGATGGAAGTGTAGAGGACTGATATATCACGAGTATTATATTTGAAAACAAAATTTCCTAAATTCATTCATATCAAAACATTTATATGCTAAATTAGTTGTGAGTATAGAATACTATATGACCTGATATGTGGTCCTTGATGATTTGCACTTGACAGTGGTCACATTGCTCATACACTTACTTAAAACATTTATCCATTGTATCTGGCTATGTTATGACAGTCTTATGAAGTACTTACATACTACTGTTAGTAACACTACTTTAGTATGCTTATATTTAGGTTTAAGGCACATTAATATTAATTATACACTGCTTAGTGAAATTATAATTGATAGATGTCACAGGCCTCTTTTTTGGCTACACAGCAATTTAAACGGTGCCAAATAAAAACCCCAAATTTTTGAGGTACAACAGCAGCTCAGTTGACTCCTCAAAACTGCATTTTCTGGTAGTAGCAAGGACTTGGTTTGCCAGTCACTATGGTAAATTCTGAAGATTTAATGCTGATGATATTTTTGCCCTGTAACTAGCTGCCACCTGGATATGGTAAATGTAAAACTGCAGTTTCATTACCTTGCACTAGCAGTCCTACATTCTTGACCAGTGCTATAATCACAAAAAAAAAAAAAAAGGTACCAATTTAACTCATACATCACCAGAATCAATCTTCTGTTATTTTTTTATTCCAATAAGTATGTAGGA
Organism: Pygoscelis adeliae; assembly: GCF_000699105.1. Taxonomy (NCBI): domain Eukaryota; kingdom Metazoa; phylum Chordata; class Aves; order Sphenisciformes; family Spheniscidae; genus Pygoscelis; species Pygoscelis adeliae. Next base: position 1,380,415 of record NW_008825270.1, on the reverse strand, counting down.
ATTATGGTCTGCACGGCAAGCAAGGTTGCTCTGTAATTAATATTTTGTACAGATACTGCTTCACTGTTCTGAGCTCAGCTCACTGAATCCTATGGAAAAGCAGTTTCCTGAACCAGAGGCTGGACACTACTGCAAATTCTCAGGTTATTGGCTCCTTTCTAGCAGATGGTACTAACAGAAATTTGGTCATGTGTTAAATCTTTCTCTTTGGTATCACAACTCAGTCATTCCTCTTAGGGTTGTCCTTAGGAACTCTGTAGGAATGGAGCAGATTGGCTGCAGGATACTGCTTAGAAATGTAAGTCTCTAGGCCTGGGATAAACATCTTGTTTCATATGTGATAGCCTGTTTGTTAGAGAACACGTCTAGATATGACTAGAGCACAGTTCTTCAACCTTTCTAAAAACCAGTTGCCCCCATGCAAGAAGCCAAGTAAGTCCTGAGTCAATAAAGCAATAAACCTGCCTAAGAAAGAAGCTGTATGGTGGCCCATCCTGTCACATATAGAGTCCCATCATTGTCTACGTCTGAGTACTAGAGTTTTTCATTAGGCATACACCAATTAGCATTCTGGAAGAAACAGAGAAGATTGAGGAGGAACAGTAAAACAATTCTGTTCTGAGCTCTATAGGTCCATTACTGTTGATTTTGATCTTCTAATTCTAGAGCTGCCTTTCCATTTTTATTTTATTTTCAAGCTTTGCTGCCCTCAGGTTTCCCCTATAAGACTAGTATTTTGTGACATTATAATGTATAAAGATATCTACATGCCTTGACAAGGTTTTTGTAGCAGTAAGCCTGGGAAGTTAATGTGCCTGGCACAATTCTACAGCTAGATAAGAGACACATATGGGGTGTTCCAGACTAGGAGTTTTAAGAACTTGCTAAGTGCCTCCACTCTGTATGAAGTACACTCTGAACTGATTCATGAAAGACTTGGCATCTAGACTACTTTCCCCTTATTCTTATCACCACCCACTTTATGTCAAACATATACACTCCTCTACCCACTTTTCAAGACACTGGTATGGCTATGGATTGCAGTAAAAGCCAATTGTTCTTCTGAAAACTTACATTAATATTTTAATAAACAGTAATCATAAAATCAATCCTACAGTAGAAATAGGTCATGCCTTAGTCAGAATTTGCTCAAGCTCAGTTTGGCTCTGCCAGGGTCCAAAAAATACACTGATCCAGCAGCAGGACTGAGATCAGAGTTTTTCCACAGCATTCAGTAGTAATGCTTATGGGACTCAATGTCTGAAATATAAATTTTTTGGAGAACACATCCTTGCCATAATACAGAAAACAAACAACTCCTCCAACCCAAAATTTCATTCAAAACACATTCTAAAATTAAATTGATTTACATTCGAAGTACTGGAAAATACTATACTTTTCTTCCTACAATCAATAATTCTGCTTGCCCCAGTAAATCAAACTGAGTTGGAATTGGACACTTGATTACCCTAGTACAACATGGCAACTTTAAAGAATGGGTATGCCAAGCAATTATTCATAAGACCTTTTTCTGTGCAGTCCAGATAGGAAACATCTCTTCATCAAAGAAGAGAGAATGCCAGAGGCTCATAAGGTCAGTGCCTTTTTTTTCTTTTTTTAAGAAAAAAAAAAAAAAAAGACATCCTCTTGTATATAAAACTTCTTAGTTTGGCAGTGATACAACATGTGCTCTCATGATATAGAGAGGAAATCTGCCTGTTTGTCTCAGTGTTTATATTTATATAATCACTGCTCAGCCCTAAAGCTGTTCTTTAGATCTCCAGCTGAAATAAATGTCAGACACTGCTGAATTATTATAAAAATAATTTTGTTTATTTACAAATATGACAACAAGCTGGTAACTTACTGAGATTCTCCAAAGGATTTTCAGTTTTTACAGAGATACATTCCAGCCAGCATATTTCCACTCTCCCTGAATATCACATTCTAAATTCAGCTATTAGCCACTTGCCAAAAGATGTGTCCAGTCTTAGAAGCTACGTATTATGATGGATATAAAGGACATTATCAAATATTGGAAAAGACTCTTTATGAAAGATAAAATTGCTCTCTCCCTTTTCACTTTTTGTGACTGTATTTGGCAGCAACTTTCACCCCATATTCCAGAGTGCAGTGGAATTTAAACAGGATGAGGAAATGAGATTTAAAATTAAGTAGTATATGTTCATAATGTAATATGATGACAATGAAATGCAGGATATTTTTGTTTAGTGGCAGTATTTTATTATACAGGATGTATTTTTTGAACACATAACAAAAAGGATCCCTCTCCCAACACACACACACACACATTTTCCCTTTCAAAATCCACAAAACCAGCAAAATGTTGGTTAGATAGAGTAGATAGCTCTACTAGCAATACACAAATGAACACAAAAGCACTCTTTTCTGTTGAAAACAAATCTATCTATTCGGTATTCCTCATGGCAATTTTTCTTAATGATGTTAATTACCTAAAAGAAATAATGAGATTGGAAAAGATTTCTAATGAGTAAACTATTGATTACATAAACATTTTAGAAAATTCAGTATGTCTTTGACTACAGATCACCTGTTCTGAAATAATTTTAGCCAGTGAGATAATTTCATAAAGTATTTCCTCGTGGTGATCCCAACCAATACATGGATAAAGCTAGACTAAATAATTTTAACATATCAGCCATTATTGATAAATCTCTTCTGCAGTACTTGGGATATAATATGTGTATTTATAAACAGGCAAAATAAGGAGCTGAGAGAGTAAGGCATGTGAAAAAGAAGTGGAGGGTACATATTTCTGACAGCTTTCTTTGCTGTTTTTTCTAGCCAGAAAATACAGCTTTTGTAAATTATCAACACATGAACATTGTCTGAAAAATATATGAACTGTTATTGTGTGAGGCTAATTAAACCCAAAAAAAAGGAGATAAATCTTTATGTTGAGTAAAGGCATATTTACAAAAGCTTTGTCCAGTGTCAGTCACTCTATATATATATATTTAAATTCTTCAAAAGATAGAACTTATCAAGGGATTAGAAAATGTATGAAAGCTCTTCAGGAGTTCAAAACATTTGGCCTTAAAGAAAGTGTGGGTATGATTATGGAATATATATATTCAAGAAGAGACACAGAATGCATTTAAGTTTTCTTTCCCTTTACAGAAAGATGGCAAAAGACATGAGGTATGTTCTCAAACTTATAATGAAGGCATTTCAGTGGGTATCAAGGAGGCCCTTTTCCGCCAAAAGTGATATTAGCATGCAGAAGTCACAGAGGAACAATGACTACATTACATAGGGTATTCTTATTTAGAACAAGTAACCAGGATCAATTTAAATAGGTGAGTAATGCATATGAAACATCAGGCACATGTTGAGCTCTTTATAGTGTTATGAATAAGGGCTTTATATGGCAGTGACCAATAATATTAGTAAATAATATTAGTAAAGCTGTTTGATGAAAAGTAGAGATTTCTATCTCAAGGGATTTTAGTAGAATGGACAATAGTTTTTTCTCTCCTTTTCTTTTTAATGAACTCATTATCATGAAACCTGATAGCCATGTTAAAAAACCCAGAAGCCAGAAATGACAAAAATCCTGAAGTCAGATGAGTATCCCTTCAGTTTCTGCCTCCAGTACTGCCTGATGGCTTGAAGAGTGCAGGGAGCAAGAATGTAGTAGATTGATTAAGATTTGCTACTTTTAATTAATGAATACCTATCTTTTAGTCTACTGAGGGAAAACTTAAGCAGACAGACCAGAGTCACGTGGAAGAGAGGAGAAAGGTGTGGGATCACTACCAGCAGGAGAGGTGGGATGGAGAAATCCATCTCTCTCTCCAATCCCCCGGGAAGAAGCCAGCCATAGAGCATGGCCCCACTTCTGGGGCAGCAGTACAGAGCAGGGAGGTGACCAAACAGGGGCACAAGGCAGGGGATAAACCTACCCATTTAGATATTGGCACCAATAGCTGTAGAGGTTTTGGTAACTTCTGAAGATAGAATTGTTGCATTCTGTTTTCCAAACTTAGTGGATCACTACAGATCTCAACCGTGTAAATTAGCAAGCAGCTCTTTTCTCTTCCTAATGCAACTCTACCAGTGCAAGTGTAGAATTGTTGAGACAGTGTGTTAGTCTTCTAAGTGTTGAAACACAATGTAAGATATAATTCCCTGCAGAATTCAGACAAGTATTGATGAATTTCTGTGAGACGTAGTTAGGAATAAACTAAAGAATAATGCTAGTTACTAAACTGAACTCTAGGCTGGAGGAGGTGGGAAAAGAGATACCGTATGCATTTTTTAATTAGATTCCATATTATCTAATATTTAAACAGTCAAACAATACAATTGCACTCCAGTCTGACTAAAGAAACCAAAAGTTTCTTGCTAGGCAAGCAGAATTTTCTCTTTTAAGAGGAATTCAACACCCTAACTGAATATCTTTGGCCTCAGCAAAAACATCAGGCTTTCAGCCACATTAAATTACTGGCATTAGAGTAGCTTGGAGGGAAAAACCCCCAAACAACATCACGTATCTGTATTTGTAAGTTTCAAACTGGATTTTCTGAAGTGGCAGAAAAAGTCATCAGCACAATGAGGCAGACTCAGAAAGTGCAAGGATAAATGCTTGTCCCAAGGCCTCATTAAAAGAAATTTGAAGGCTACACACAACATCTTCTCCTAGTTAGGCCAAGTTTTCAGCTCTGTGGTTGAAATTTTTGATGCTATACAAGAGATCAGACTATCTAACCGTTTCTCTGGCTGTAAATGTATGAAATATAACCTCTAGAAGTGCTCAGACCTATATTAACAAAGAAGGCAAAAGATATAAAATATGGTAAAACATTTATTTTTATAATAACTGCAGCCAATTGCCATCTTGGTTGTATTAACCGAAAAAACAAAATCAACTAAGATGATATTTTATTTTTTTTTATGATGTCATTACAAAATGTAAACCCATTTTAAACAATTCTGTAACATAACAATTATGTGAAAGAGAGACATGGAGAAGAGATACTAGTTCATCTGATTTCTATATCTGGACCTGCCATTCCTCAACTAAATTTAGAACACAAACAGTAGGAAAAAAATTATGGACAAGTTTTGATCAGAGATTTATATAAAGAAATCCTTGGATGGAATTCAGATACAGTCTATTGATAGAGAAATAGTAATTCATGCCAAAGCTGCAAAAAGTTTAGGAGTTTTTTTATTTGACTTTCTAAACCCCTAAACTTTTTAAAACTCAGGACTTCTTTTATGTCTTTACAGATGACCCTAACTGGGATTTGCAAAGATGTATGAGAACTTCAAAGCCAAAATTAAAAATTTCATTTCAGAGCTGGCAGAGCCCGTAGACACAGAAGTCCATAGGCTTGTCTGTGCTCTGTATTTTTCTTATATAATTCTGGGTAAAGAACCCAGTGCAGCAGATTTATGATTCTCTAAACCGCAGAATAGTCTTTGGTCTTACAGTTAAGGAGTCAGACTGATGCTCCTACAAGTTACTACAGTAGTTCCTTTTAATTGAATCAGACCCTGCTGAAAAGAGAAACACAAAACAGGTTAGAGTGGTGCAAGGTAATCAGAAGCTTGCAGAAATACAGGCTTTTTTAAGAGATTCACTGTTATTGCCTCAACTACTTTAAAAATAAACAAGTGTACAAAGAATTAACATACGTAAAATCCTACATTAAGGTGAGATTGACTCATTTAGAAGCAGTAATACAGCAGGAAAGCAGCCTGCAGCCAACAAAAGGGCTGCACAGCGGGAGGTTTATCCCAGCAAACAACAATTCACACCTGTTAATTACTCTGAATAGGCTTGCACACAATGCTAGGCATGGCATTTATCCATTGTTTAGAAGCAATACTAATGTAATCTCTCATGTTATTGTTATAAGTGAAATGAAAGTTTAACATGAATCATTTCCTTGCAAATCATCAATTAACTCATCATAGCATTTGCCAGAGGACTCATAAAGTTCCAGTGTATCCTAAAGCTATGTAAATAATGAGTATTTCAGCTCTGCTGACAATTATGGTAAGGTTGTTGATAGTGGGATAACACAAACTCAATATTTCAGGGAAATTTCTATTTAAACCATCATTTCTTATTTAAAATCTAAAATACATGCTTGTATCAAAAATAAAAACCAAAATAAACATCTCACAGAAGTTTCATTTACAATTCCAACACTTTCTAATTAGAAAGCACATCAATCGAATTTGAAGGTTTTAAAAAAATATTTAAGTAATTTGAACACCAGTCAAAATCTAACCATTTAACTTGACACACTTGAAAGACTTAAGACTTTTACAATTTCATTCTGCTTTTTCATGTTAATGCTTGGATGAACAGAAATTGAAGGCATGAAATATTTTTATCTTTTTTTCTTTATCAGAATTATTTGACTAAATATACTTTTCCTACCTGTACCCATCTGTGTACCTAAAACATTTATTTGAGCAGCATTAGAACTCCTGTCCCTAATCTTAAATGCTAGCACACTCACTCTGTTAGCAACTTCCAAGGGACATTTCAGTACTGAATGATTATAAAATATTGTCCCACTGCTATTTGTATATTCAAAGAGTTTGGCCTGAATATATACCCAGGCGTTTTGCACATTAAAAATAGTAAACTATATAATCATATTGAGAAACTCATTAGGACAAAATAAAGGAGAAAACACTCTCATAGGGGTTTGATAAAGATTTGGTATCTATACAGATCCTGAATATGAATAGGACTGTTCTGATTTTTTAATAGTTAAAAGGCAGTAAAAATCCAAACCAAACAACAAAAAAAAACAGCAAAGCCCAGAAATTTTGGAGGGGGTGGGTAGGAACAGAGTATAGACATACCATCTGTCATCTAAAAGCATTAAAATTTTAAGGTGATATAGTTTAAGTTGGTCTTTTCTGTTTCTGCAGTAAGCAGAGATCAATGCCTCTGGAAGCTTATTTATCCTATAAATTTTCACCCCTGTTTCCTTCCCCATCTATATTGGTATTAATTTCCCTTTAAAAGCAATTTCCCACTGATTTTAGAGAGTCTCAATGACCCATTTAGACAACATCCTTAACTTTTAGACTGGTTGTGCTCAGGGAACAGGAATCCTTCCTGAAATGTTTGTACTTACTAATCTGTTTCAGGTGTCCATGTGAAAATCAAGGGATCCTAGGCAATATATTCACAAATATACTCACCATTGATTTGTTTTTGCCCTTCTCTTGGACAAGTAGTGCTAAGGGGTAAGCCTGGTAGTCAGAGATCACAGCCAATATGATTTCTTTTGTTGAATTATTACTCCTTTTTGGTTGTGTAACTAACAATGAAAAGGCCATGATTTGTTACTAATCACAGAATGGTTGAGGTTGGAAGGGACCTCTTGAGTTCATCTTGTCCAGCCCCCTACTTAAGCAGAGTCAGCTGCAGCAGGTTGCCAAAGACTGTGTCCAGTCGAGTTTTGAATATCTCCAGAGACAGAGACTCCACAATCTCACTGGATAACCTTTTCCAGTGCTCAACCACTCTTACAGTAAAAATGTTTTGTCTTACATTCAGGTGTATTTTCCTGTGGTTTTATTCATGCTAATGATGATTGTCAGCAACAGCTTGTAATTCAACTGATGATCAAGTTTGTTCAAGGAAAAATCATCATGGTGGCATGCAAGACTACAAATCACACTAAGCATACATCTGTCTCCAAATTTAAGGCATTTGTTGCTTCATTTGATTTTTAAGAGACCTCATCAAGATCCTTCTTAAGGTACTATAAGATTTGAGCTATCATACAGTCCCCTAACACAAGGGGGATTTGATACCCATCAGGAAACCTTTTATTTTCTTCCACTCACCACAGCTGATGAAACAGTAAGGATTCAATTTTCATTGGAAGTTTCCAAAATTAATTTCAGGCAAAGCTGGACAAATGAACACTCTAGTTTGTTCTGTACTACCCAATCAAGATGACCTCTGCTCTTCCTAACAAAAAGGCAAAGGAAGTTTGAGAATGTGGTTCAAAGATACAAGGAATCTATATTTAGGGGTACTAACTCCAGAATAAGAATGTTGCAATCACCAGTGCAGAACTAACTCAGATTTGTTTAAAAAACCAGCATATTTTGTGTCACATGTAAAACATGTAAACATAAAGTTAGTTTGAAAGCACAATGTCAGCAGACAATCCTCATTATGTGCCTTGGCTAATTAAACAGAAATGCAGTCATTTGTCTCCATCTGATATGGATCCTGCTGGGCAAATACAGCATGTAGAAAACTAGTGTTAATAACTGTGGAACCGTAGCCTGAATGGATGCACATAGGAAAGAACTTGCTGAACATATAAGATATTTTTGCCTCAAGTATCTTCTGTCTAACAATATTGGAAAAAATTATAATGCAACAGAATAAGGAAAGAATAATAATGGAAAAAATCTGATCTACTGCCAAGCATTTTCCAGACCCACCTGTATCAGAACAAGAGTATAATAACAAAATTGTTAGAATCTGTTTGTTAAATCATTCTGAGTTCAAATTTGATCCACCTAGCCTCACTAATATTACTGGGTTTTCTTTCAGTCATCCTTTGGTCTTCCGCTTCCACCTCTTTTGCTAAGGTGCCTAGGACAAAGGCCCAATAGCTTTCAGGGTTTGGTTCCATATACAGCCTGAGAAAGTATCATACTATCTTAAAAAGATGTGCTTGGTGAAGAACCCTTGGATGAATGAATTCTCGAACAATGCATGGTGCTCAGTATGACCTGTATGTCAATAACCAGAATGCCCTTGCAGCTTTTTCACAGACAGTTCTGGTATCTTTGTGCTTGGGGCATAATGGATCTGCTGCACTTGTGTGAGAGCACTAAGATCTTTATGCCAAAGAGCACTGCATGAAAAAGCACAAAATCTGCCTACACATCACCAAAGAAACCTAAGACACTCTTGGGTTTCCTGAGGTTAAACCAGTTTAAATAAGTTTTGAGTATTTTGCATATTGTTACTTGTTCATCTCAATAGGGTGCAGATAGAGCTGGATAGCCATCTGTCCCTTGTTTCAGCTGCCAGCAATCAGCCACTTGGCAGGGCTAAAGCAAAGAACATGTCCATTATATTTAAAGACATACTGGACATTTTGCCATGAGATTCCTGCCAGCAGTTCTATATTTAGGAAGCATCTGAGTAGAAGGAAGATGCAAAACTGAAAGTAGGTGGAGTGCTTCAGACTCAACTGAGTCTGAAGAATAAGTTGAAATAAACATTGAAGCCTTTCAAAGATTTTAAAAGGTTAGTAAATTTATTTACAATGTATTTTTGTCCTTGCATTTTACAAGTCAAGCCAAATGTATGATTAGATTATTATTAAGTGAGTGGGTTCTCCCACCTGATCATAAAATAGATGGAACTGAAATGGAGTGATGTATATCTTTAGAAGCCTTCATCTTCTGACTCAGCAAACCCCCTTTCCAGAATGAAGTGAGGCTAAGTTTGAACTAGATCAAACACTAACCAAACAGTATAATTGATATTCATTTCTGAGCTTTGTTTCCAAACCTGCAAAAGAAATAAACAACCAACCTCCTCCACCACAAAAAAATCCTCAAAATACTGCTGAATATTGCTGAAACTTCAGATAACTACTTGATCATCAGGACATAATCCCAAAGAGCAATGTTTACCCATATGTCCTGTCAGAATTAGAGAGAAATATATTCCTCATTGCACGTCTGAGTTTCAAAACCACAAAAAAATTTGGATAACTAAAGTTTGAAGCCAGTTTTGATAAAATGGTGTATCATTACTGTATATTTGCTGAATATAATCCTATAAGAAGATTTAGAAATTTGATGACAAAATCTGGAATCTTCAGCCAATTTTAAACTCATGGAAGATGAAGTTAACATTTGAAAGATGTTGATTTCAGATTCTTTTGAGTGATGACTGTATCAATTAAAACATCACCACTAATAATAATGTAATCTCATCACAAAAAACAACTGTTTTTTAGATATGAAAACTAAATGCTGAACCTTAAATTAAAAGGTTGGAAACCATTGGAAACTTAGTTTCCTGTGACCGATAGTTTTAGCTAAGTTAAAAGATCTCTATTTCTAGTTTGGATTTTTTTTTTTCCCTTGCATCATTATAAATTAGCTGGACAGCCTGTAAACAGTAAATTATAAGCTATGCTTTGCTAGCAGCATAAAATAGGCTTTATTATAATTAAAGTCCATTTAAAATAGGGTGGTACAGACATTCTGTTTTTCAAAACACCTTCAACAGTAAATACAATCAATAAATTTTATATAGTGAAATCTAATAGAACAATGCAAATAACCTATAGTTCTTAAGATTCACCATCACTACTTAAACCTCCTTGTACCAAACAGCTTTGGTTTGTATATTGCAAGCATCAAGACTAAGTTTTAACAAAAGTGTTAAAAGTACAGACATGATGTAAATAGCTTCAGCAGTTGTCATGAAAAGTCTAAATGATATTGTTTCATATGTTACTGAAACAAATAATATGTTACAAACTTCATTTATTGAACTTTTTGGACAGGAAAAAATCACAGCAGAGTTGAATGGATTTTGCACAAGGATTCTTAGAATCAGTCAACAGAAGAAAACAGAAAATTAAGATCTTTGAAATAAGACAGAAAATTAGAACATTTTATGATACAACCACAATTGCAATTTTAGCAATTTATTTTTCAACAACATAAAGGGGAAGAAAGAGCCTTTTTGTTGTGTATATATGCAATCCACATTTGTGTTATATCAGTTTTATTTTATTACTTTAATAAATGGCAAGAGACTTAAAAAAGACATCAGATTCTCCTCTGTGCTGATATCCATTTTTGTGACATTGTCAGTAAGCTGATCATTGCTCTCTAGGATTCTTCGGGTAACCTATACAAGTCACAGGAGACTGCATATAAACTGTGGCCTATCAGAGCTTCTTGGCCTCCAGTAACCCTTCTTGCCCCAGCTGTTTAGCAATCTTTGCACTGAGGATGGATTGCGGGTGAATACTTGGGTGGATTTGATGGGTGAACAGTCATAGCATTTACTGCATGAATAAATAACATGGGCCAAATTCATGGTTTGTGTAATTCCATTAGAATGGATGTTCTTACACCAAGGATCAGAGTAGTTTGCTGGTGGATAAGTGTACACAAGGGCAGCAAATTACCATGGTGCCTTCCTTTCCTGAATATGTAAAATGTGAAATAGAAAGAAATTCCAAGGCCAGCAAAAAAAAGATGTTTGATCTATAAAGAATTAACTAGACATACAGTACTTGAAAAGGTCTGGTGCTCACTTTGGGACTGTTTTGGACAAATATAGGTATTCACATTTCTCTTTGGCCTTTTTTCTTCATAAGTACAACATTAATTTCATTGTCCAAACAATGGAGGAGCAATAAACCCATCATCACAGACACTATCACCATTATAAAAGTGTTTTCTTTGTATGGTCTTCATTGGGTTTACCTGTTATCAGCCAATTTTGGCATTAGACTTACACAACCTAGTCGAACTATAACATGTGAAGTAGAATGTTAACAAGCAAGTAATTTTCCCTGAAACTTAGATCTCATGAACTCAGTTAATAATTCTACATATTCATGTGCATTTTTATGCAGTTCCTATACCAGGAACTTTCTGTCATATATATATATATATATATGTGAAATACCATAGGAGTATTTTATCAACAGTGTAGCAAATATCAATGCAAAACTTTGGAGGAGTGATTTTATTTAAAATGAAAATTGGAAAAAAACAGTTTTCCTTTACTCTCACTCTCTCTCACTGTTCACATTCACAAACACCAGAAGTCTGTGTGGTGTCCAAGAAGTCTATCCTGCTGCCAGGCACCACGGCAGGGGTGTTCAGTCTGTCCAGGCACAGTCAGGCACCTTTTTAGCCATATGTTTGGGTTAATACCTAGACTGTAGTCTTCATTATACTAGCCTGATTACCTGTAGCAGGTGCACCTGCCCTGATAAAGACTGGGGGCATTAAGACCACTGCGTCCTCACTTTTTGTGCCCTTTCACACCTTTAAGGTGGCAGGTGCTGACCATCACGTACACACCTTGGGTGAGGTGTGATTATGGTCACTTATACACCTCGGGTGAAGGGTAGGAAAGTCAAGGCCCTCAGCCAGTCAGAATTGACCACAGATCAGATTTGACTAGGGTATAAATGGAGCCCCGCCAGAGGGCAAGTTGAGTGGGTTCTCCTCAGAGCAGTGGGCCTGCAGATGGGGACTCTGCCCTTGGGTTGGGATGCTGCCCAGGGTTGAGAGCCCTCATCTTATAGGTGAGTGACTGTGCACATTTTGGATCCTCATTTCTAAAGCTGGCTGTGCATTATTAATTACTCGTATGCCATCCTGAACCTGTGGTTTACTGATGTTGTCAGAGTGTTGACACCTCATTTATGGTTAGTTTTCTCTTAAACAATTTTGGTTAAAATAAAGTTTATTTTTGAATTTATCACCTGCCTAATTTGATTTTGTGAGTCTCTGTGACATCACCTTGTATAAACAATGCATGCCTTACAATGACTATGCCCTTGGAGAAGAACTAAAAGACTGATAAAAGAGGAACATCCTGCCCTAGAAGGTGCTGGAGGCTAGATGATTGCCAAAGAAACAAGAAGTCAGCAAAAACTGTGGTAACTAGGGGAAAGGTAAAGGTGGCAGGGGCAGATCGCAACCACCAACTCAATTTAAGACTGGAAAGACTTGCCCCCCCACACCTGCAAGGAGCATACATGCTAATCTACATGGCAAGTGAGGCTAATTTGAACATAACTAATTAATGAGCATGAATTTGGGTGGGTCTTTGCTAATCATGTAACAAGATAAATATGCTGTAGTTCTTTTGTGTGGTGTGCTAGCTTTGTGGAATTACCACCTAGCACCCATCTTTGCACAAAATTGAGCTAAATAAATACCTTGGCTCTGTGTGTAAGATTAGCTTGTTGCACACTGGGTACTGGACCCTGCTTGTGGGACAGCACCATGATATTTGTGTCCACATGTGGGATACAGGATCCGTCACAATGCCAAGGAGGACAAGGGATACCATTTGTCCTCACATGTCCTAGATATTTCTTAGTTTTGTGACTATAAGCAGGTTTGGGATATGTCTTTTTGTATCATTTTGGAGCTGATGGTAGTCAGTGTGTCTGTCCTGTCTCAACTTCATCACACAGCAGTCCATACTGGTTTTTTTCCTTCGCATCTGGATGTCTTGTAAAACTCCAGGTATACGTGCTGGAGTCTTGACAGTGTTCTGTGGCCATCTATTACCTAACAGCTGCAGTCTGGCCTCTGGTTGTTTCTGTATTTAGCTTGATCCAAAATGTGTTGGAATCATAGAGAACTCTCATATAATGAAAGATTGAATCAGACCCACACTTGTGAAAAGCTATTACTCATTACCTGACTGGGATAAATTAGACAACTGATCAGTGTCGTAGAGCAGAAACATTCCATAACACTTTAAATAGGCTCCACAGAGTTATTGTTAAGCCCCTTGCCTTAAATTTAGGCTTTGACCCTTGCATCTCATGTAACCTTAATTTAATTAAAAACAAACAAAAAAAAACCCTTTGTTTCTTTTTCTCCTGAGCTGCTGATCTACTGCATCTTAGAGATCAGCTTTGTCCTCTGTCCTTTTAGCTCATCCATCAGCCATTACCAGCTTAGAATCATCACCTTTTTTTTTCTACTAGATGACGATTCTGAGGATGAGGTACTGGAGGACAGAGAGAAGGAGACAAGCTGATTTTCATAAGCTATAACATCAAAAGTTGCAAAGAAATTGTTTTGTTTCTGCAATAAACAGTTATGGTAAATTGACATGAGAGAAACAAAGTTTATGAAACTTCAGAGATTATTCTTCAGAATTCCTTTTTGAAGAGAGAGAAAAAGGAAAAGGGGAGAAAGAACAGAGATTTAACTTGATGTTGAAAGTATGGAAGGGCCAAATATTTTATTGGTGTAACTGGGCATAACTCGGTTGAGTTTCAGTTGAACTCTGTGTATCCATTAATAGTAGCTACATTTCAGACACACAAAATGCTTTGTTTATTCTGCTTTAAATTCATGGGACTAGATGTAGTACACAATCTACACCAGACAAAGTTAATAGTGATAAAAATTTTGAAAAAATACAACGGTTACATAGCAGTAAAGGGTCATAAACCCTCTTTATATTAGAGGCTGGGAACGAGAAAAGAACTACTAGTATGCCAGTGCTGCATGAAAAATAGATTATTGTCAGCGGGAATGAAACAAGGCCATGATCTCAAATAATTCAAAGTTCCTTCCCAGCTTTTCTCTCTGTCTAATCTGCCAGTTTAAATTTTTATATTACTCTCAGTCCTCTGGATCTTATTTAATAAGTTTTTAGTACAACACAACTTTAGATCATATGATCATTAAATAAATTTCTAGTTTAAGCTAATATGCTCATTAGAAATAGTTGAAAATTTCTATTGAAACAGTTTTGGCCTGAAAATTATTTTTTGACAAAATTATAACTATATATTCATATATATAAATACATCATTGCTATATAATGCATAACAAATCTTGAAATAAAATGATTTCTGAGAAATTAAAGTTTTACTTCTATTTTGTTTTTCCATGTTTTAGATGCTTCATCTATTATAAACAGATATGTGTTAGCTGCGCTTTTTTAATAACTATCAAAATATTGAATTTAGTTGAAGTATTTGCATAGAACAATTTTTCTTGAATAAGACTCAATGTAAGCCATAAACCTTAGCTGCATATCTCATTAAACAGGAAGGGAGACAGTATCTTGATGTAGTACTTCTGATTACAGTGGAGTCATGATTGAATTTAAGTCAACTGGTATGAAAGTCATATAGCATAACATTCCCCTGCTCTACTCTTTTAATATATATATCGGGGATAGGGAAAAATACTAAGGGAAACATCCTCATCAGTTTTTATCTCATCTTTCTCCTTCTCTTGGCTTGTTTTTCCCACTGTTCTATTTATTATCTTTGTAATGTAAATGACAAATTCATCAAATGCAAACCTTCTGTTTTTAGACTGAAACAAGGGTAACATCTCAAATGATTGGTGATCACCTGTGTCCATGCTGCTTTTCTGTTCCAACATTTGAGATGGTAATAGAGAGTTATAATAGGTAACTTAGCAAAACACACTTGATTTTCTTTTTTTTGGACTACTCAGCTGAGTGCATTGACACTTATTCAGAAAGCACAAGGAGCCTGGAAAGCAGCTTTCAGATTAGGTGGGGTCAGCACCTGGCTGGCAGTTCAAGGGTCTTATTGTTGATGAGTTCAGCTAGCTCTTTGCTGGAAAACACAAGGAAATTCTTGCTTAATATGACTTTCAGATGTAGCTGATTTTCAAAACTTCTACTGAGAGCCATCCAACACTAGTGTGTCTTTTAGTCCAGTCTCATTGCTTTCTCTTCAATTTATTACAGTTTTATGGAAATTACAAAAGTGATGTGAGAAGAAAGGGAGAAGAGATTTTTTTTTTTGGCAAGCTTTAATATCCTGTTAGCAAGCTCTCCAGAAAGAGTTAAGAAATTTTGATAGGATAGATATTCTTTTTTCCTTCCCTCCGTCTTCTTGCTTACTAAAAATAAACTGTGTGAAGATACACAGTTTCATAGAAAATCACTCTGCAATAAAAACTGCCCATTATAGAGTGTCAATGGATGTGATAACATGCATAATTTACCTCGGGGGAGTATGTAATTAGAAAATTAACCTTTTACATTTCTCTCCTTAATCAGCTGCAACAAATGACTAGAGAATAACACATTAGCAGCTGCATTTACTGTATTTACATGCTATTAACGAGAAACTGATTATGCTTGAAGAGAAGAAAGAGGAGAATTGAGTCTGTGTCTATGAAAAGTATGGTGGTTGAGGTGGCATGGTGGCTTTTTGTATTTTTTTTCTTTTCCTTTCATTCTGGCAAAGGTGCATTACCAACTCCAGGTATCCTAAGGACATGTCAGAGTATCTCAACTTTTCCTGTTTTCAGGAATAAATTTATTTGTCTTGTATTGTATCTTTCTACCATGGTGACCTCTGCTTTGAAAAGATTTAATGAAAAAGTGCTATTTAGTACCAACTGTAGTCACTTTTTTTTTAAATGAGAAGAATATTTTTCTATTATGAAGTGGATAGACACCAATTTCTTTATGAAAGAGCTGTCTACAAGTAATAATGTATTTTAATCACTATGAACTTTATCTGAAATTATTCACATAACAAAATTAAAGTCGCCATATCTGACTACCGATATCCAGAATATTTTTGTTTCTGTATTGTCAGCCATAAAAAACCTCATGTCTGTGGTGGTCTCAGAGGAATTTAGGATGATGGCAGGAGATATAAATGTTAATAGTGCAATCCTCTCTTTCAGGGTGAGTTATACATTGTGTTATCATCTATCAGAAATGACAAGAGGTATGAGAGGACCTTCTCCCTTTTTCCAAGTATTGAACCAAAGTGATTTCTGTCATCCTGAAGAACATTCTTGCCCTTCAACAAGAAATATACATATTAATTTTCACAGGAAATATGGTAGAGTTTCACTAGTGAGTGGAAAAAATTCAGAACGACAAGCAAGAGTCAGGATCTGGAAGAATAAAAAACTGTTCTGGAAGATGTAGGGATCACAGTATTACCATAACTGAGATTGTCCCATGCCTCTCACAGTAAGGAAAAATGAATAATCAGGAAAAAGGCTTTGACTGCCACTCTTCAGAATACCTAATGTTTCACCAGTGATTCTTTCTTTAGCAGTAAAATTTAGAAGACAATAACAACTCAAACTCAAAAGCTGTGCTTCTCTGCCTGGGTCATGTAATCATGAACAAATCAATTGTCCTCTCCGAGCTTCAATTTCCTTGTCTATAAAGTTAGGATAATTATAGTCCCTTATCTCACAGGGGTGTTGACTGACTGAATGCATTAATGTTTATAAAATGTGCAGTTATAATGGGGATATGCATCATAGACATCTTAGAAACCATAAATAAATTGCGGTTCTAGAGACAGTAGTTTTACTCAGTTTTTCTCTGCTTGTTATGCCTGGAAAAAACTCCACAGAAATTCCTCTTTATACAGTTATCTGGGACACCTTATTCTGATTTTGTACTTCACTCATGCTACCTCAGAGTTTCATTCTTAGAAACATGATCAGAATCTGGCTAGTTGGGCTTGATCAACAGAAAGACTTAAATGTATATATCTAAGATAGCTTTAGATTCTGTTCTTGAATGTATGCCACTGTGCATAAATCACAGTGACTGGGAAGAGAGGGTTCAAGAGGCCTCTTTTCAGGGTTAAGTTCCCTTGAAGGAAGGAGTCCCAGCCCTCAATCTTAGGATTTTATCATCTTGTTAATCAGTGAGGCTTAACATACGGTAAATGAACAGGAGTGTCTCAGACTGGACTGATTGCCAAGACTGCTAGAAAAAGCACAGTGGGGAAGCACCACCATCTCTTCCTTCTCCTGTGACACAATTCTAAGTATCAAGCAGCTACATTTGTGCTTTTCAAGGTGTCATATCCTGCTGGTGCATCGGGATGTTTCCTGATGGGAACTAGATCAGGCTCCTCAGGCAGCTGCATGTGAAAGAAGTGAAAGTTTTACCCACTTTCCACCCCTATGGAGGCAAGCTCTCCAGAGTGCAGATGTACAGAAAGGCTAAGGTGTATCTTAAGCAGAGCATTTCCAGTGCACTGACTTTTGTCACAATTCTGCAATAATGTTGGTACACATTCACCTAAGTACTGTGTGAATAGAAACGTTAAGTACACTACACGTACGTGTAAGTACATGCAGAATCACAGTGTGTCTTAGGTATATGTTGTGTGATATTGTATACATATATGCATGTATACATGCCTCTTTGTTATTTCCATGTAAACAATACTTAAAATAAAACCAACAATCTTCCTGTGCAAACATGGGACATATTCCACCAGATTACAGCAGTTTAACATCGATTAGGATGTTGGTTTCAACTACTTAACAGGCCACACACCAAGTATAGTATGACAGGCCTAAAATAAATCTATTCAGTTTGGTTGCAGAGTATTTTTTCCCCTGGGATGTTTGAAGTAAATTGTTAGCATCGTATTCAATAATATTCAACTTTTTTTCCTGTAGAGGATACAAATGCAAAAATGGTGCTTAAAAGTGATCTTCTAGACTGTATTTTATAATCCTCATGGGTTATGATGAATTCTCACATTTCTCATCAATAGGACTATAGATTAGTCACATCATTTTAAATGCTTTGGATGAAAACAGAGGTAGTAGAATTTGATTTAGTATGTTGTACTGATATGTATTTTTAAACTTAGAATCATAGAATCATTAAGGTTGGAAGAGACCTCCAAGATCATCGAGTCCAACCATCAACCCAACAACACCATGCCCACTAAACCATGTCCCTAAGCGCCTCATCTACCCGTCTTTTAAATACTTCCAGGGATGGTGACTCAACCACTTCCCTGGGCAGCCTGTTCCAATGTTTAACTACTCTTTCAGTAAAGAAATTTTTCCTCACATCCTTTTTTCCTCACAAACTTAAACAAGTGCTTCAATTTAACTGTAATTATTAAAGCACTTAAGCAGATCCTGACCTGTTTTTTGTTTTACAGTTGTGTAACAGAGAATATTAGCTACTTTGTATCATTTTTGAAATTACAATGGGTCCAATCTATTTCCCCATATAACTTAAAGGTCAGCCCTGATATGAACTGCTGTCTGCAAGATTCTGAGAAAAATATAATAGTAAGTCCTATCCTTCAGTACCTAAATAATAGAAATGCCTCCACTGAGACTTGCATTGCAAATTTGATTTTATATAATTAACCAAATCAAAGTAACAATCTGCCTCATTGAGACATCACGCTGAATAGTCATCCTAGTTGATAATTTATTTAGTAGCTTGTTAACAAATGAGCTATTCTGAGTGCTATTACTACTATTCAATTAATTGAAGTATGGAATAGGAGTACAGTTCATGTATAAGAACACTATTTTTAATCTTCTAATACTGCATGCATCAAGTTTCCCATCATTATATCAAAGTGCTGTGCTTTTTTACTAGCAGGAAAATCAATAACCTTGATGATAATTGATGAATGTTAAACATTTTAGAAGTTCAGATAAGCCCTTCAGCTTGTGTTACCTTCATTTAGTTTATTCTGACTTATTTTCTTTTCAGAGAAAGGTGAGAAATTGATGAAAACAAGACATATCATAGGATATTAATTTCAGTCCTCTCCAGACCAAAGGACAGAGATACCAATGTAAAAAATGACACAAAAACATTGCCTAGAGTTGAAAAGGCTCCTAAAATTTTAAAGTTTTAATATATCCAATACTATTCATCTGGTTATGATTAACCATTGTGTCAGACCTAGAAGTACTATTTTTAATTTAATATCTTTTTTAGCAGTTGCAAAAATATTAAAGGTCCCAGAAAGCTTAGTGTAAAGAACAGGCTCACAGGACATATAAATGCAATCTACTTCATAATGTATTTGAAAATGGAAGGTCTTTGTGATGGACTTTTTTTCCTTAGCTCATTCTGCAATATTTTTGCAAAGGGAACAATGTTTTTTAACACTGTTATGAGACAAATGACAGACATCAATATTGACTAGCCTGCTACAGACTAGGAAGAAAAAATTTAAGTAATGGTTTTACTTGTATTAATATCTAAAATTACTAATATTATTAATACTGTATCGATGCCTGTTACTGGACCTCCAGATAAAGCTGATTTGACCTGTAATCTGGACACATGAAGTAATTTCTGTGAAATTAGCCAATGCATGTGGTTTAGAGTTTATTCTTGCTAAAGATGGCAGCTGATTCCTGAAAAGTTACAGTAATGCAAACATAAGGTGGTATAAATCCTGTTAGAATAAAATTAACCAGTTAAGAGGTTTGGGGTTTTTTTTTTGTTTTTATTGGTTTTTGTTTAGGGTTTGCAGTTTTTTTGTTGTGTGTTGGTTTTTTTTTTTAACAATATTTGAAATTCAAGTTCAGCAGCCCTTTGCAACAGCTCTGAGTTCTGTCAGTCTCCAGTTATTTCCTGAATGCATCTTGAAGTGCATGTTCTGTTGGGGATACTTGTTAGCCTTCCCTGAAATTAACTCATGCAGGTAGTGGATGAGCAACACTATCCCAATATTGCCCATGAGGATATTATCTCAGTGATAAGAACTTGCAGGAGAAATATTTAAAACTTGTAACACTGCCAGAAAAGAATGAATTTTGGTTAATGATTATTTCTATGGATGTATATTATGTTCCAACACTTACACAAGAAAGACAGGGTGTGAACTTTAAAAGCTGTATATAAGAAGGTGATTTGCAGGTGACTGAAAGCTAAGATTAAGTATGAGTTGGTGGCAAATTATAAACCAGCAAGACAGTTTTGATCTATTCAGTATTATCATAACCTTGAGCCAAAAGGAGATTAATCATCAAGAAAATATGACAGTATTCTTATAATCTTTGCATTTTATTTCTATTTACATAAATTATTTCATCCTCTACAATATGGCTTTAGAATACTGAATCCAAACTTTCAGGCAAAATTCTCCTTTTGTACAAGCCATCGATAAGTTTTTTAAATTCTAAACATGTCTAAATCAATTTTGAAAGGTTGCAGGGGGAGGTAGGTCTGTCTCAGGAAATGTAGACTATTTTTGTTGGAAATCTGATATTCAAAGCAGTGCCTCATAAACCAGAATGCTTCTGGGCACTTTTTGTAGGGTCCATCTCAGGAAACATTAGAATCATAGAATCATTAAGGTTGGAAGAGATCTCAAAGATCATAGAGTCCAACCGTCAACCCAACACCACCATGCCCACTAAACCATGTCCCTAAGCGCCTCCTCTATCCGTCTTTTAAATACCTCCAGGGATGGTGACTCAACCACTTCCCTGGGCAGCCTGTTCCAATGCTTAACTACTCTTTCAGTAAAGAAATTTTTCCTCACATCCAATCTAAACCTCCCCTGG
>NW_008825270.1:1351875-1352232 GCF_000699105.1 Pygoscelis adeliae | reverse complement strand
TTCTAGCTGGGCTTTTGCCTTTCTTATTTCCTCTCTGCACGACCTAACAAGATCCCTGTACTCTTCTTGAGTTGCCTGCCCCTTGTTCCACAAGTGGTAAACTCTCCTTTTTTTCCTGAGTCCCAGCAAAAGCTCCCCGTTCAGCCAGGCCGGTCATCTGCCCTGCCCGTTCTTCTTACAGCGTATGGGAACAGCCTGCTCCTGCGCCTTTAAGACTTCCTTCTTGAAGATCGTCCAGCCTTCCTGGACCCCTTTGCCCTTCAGGACTGTCTCCCAAGGGACTCTCTCAACCAGCGTCCTGAACAGGCCAAAGTCCGCCCTCCAGAAGTCCATGGTTGCGGTTTTGCTGCCCCCCCT
>NW_008825270.1:1330153-1351810 GCF_000699105.1 Pygoscelis adeliae | reverse complement strand
CCACCAGTCCTTCTCTGTTTGTAAACAGCAGGTTGAGCGAGGCACCTCCCCTGGTAGGCTCACTTACCAGCTGTGTCAGGAAGTTGTCTTCCACACACTCCAGGAACCTCCTAGACTGTTTCCTCTCTGCCGTGTTGTATTTCCAGCAGATGTCTGGGAAGTTGAAGTCCCCCACGACAACAAGGGCTAGCGATTGAGAGACTTCTGCCAGCCGCTTGTAGAACGCTTCATCTGCTTCTTCATCCTGGTTGGGCAGTCTATAACAGACTCCCAGCAGGATATCTGCCTCGTTAGCCTTCCCCCTCATCCTTACCCACAAACACTCAACCACAGTGTTGTACTGAGCACACCACAAGTTGACAACAAAAACTATTCTGCAACTTAACATTCATACTATTTAAAAAAGTGGGATTGATAAGGAAAGAAAACACTTTTTCTTTTTCTTTTTTATTACTATTTGTGGTATTTGCATGTTTGACAAAGAACATTTGTTTTGGTCCAATATTCTGGTTAAATTTCTGGGTGAATTAATTACAAAACTTGCTTATTTACATTCTTCTGTAGATTCAAACTGAACAGTTGCTTTCATTTACTGTACCAAATTGTATAGCAAATAATGGTGGGGAAGGCTCCATTTTAGAAATGGTTAAAATTATCTCTTTAAGACTGATTTATTCTGCCAAAGAATATAATGGAACAGCTATTCACGATCCATTCAGCCTAGTATCTTGTTTCTGAAAACAGCTAGTTGCAAACGCTTAGGAAAAAGAAGTATCAGAACAGAGAAGTTTGTACTGTGAGACTTCCCTGGGTGCCTTCTCAGCTTCCAGCAATTTGGAATTTAATATCTTATGTCAAATTCTGTCTTCAACTTTGTGTTTAATAGCTCTTGATAGACATTTCTTTCATTGGTTAGTCTATTTTTTTAAGTGCAAAAAAGCGATAATTATAAAACAATGTTCATTTTTCATTTTGATTTTTTTAATGGTGTATTTTTTTATTTACTTAACAGTTTGGACATTACTGAAGGGTCCATTATCTGCATTTAATGAATATTAATACTGCAGAATATGTTTTGTCAGTCCTGTAATGCCCACAACCAGTTAGGCTTTATAGATCACTTCAGTAAAATTAACACGAAGACCAGTCTTCTGGCCTTGAACCATAAACCATTACCATTCCAGAATAAGTGTTAAAATAGAGCAGAAAGATGTATTGGAGCTTATGAAATATGATCTATGACATTATTTGTATTTCAGATATGACAAAGCATTCTCAGATGAAGTTTGGGTTTCATTTTTACTTTATGTTTGTAAGATGTAGCCATACAACATGGCTCACTAATGTAATGTGGGTTCCTTGACCATATGAAATGGTTTTTAAATCCTAACATTAAAAATCACTGTGTAAGTGTAAGGAAATAAGGAGCCATCTATTACATTCCTGTAAAAAAGATCAAAAGTGTTTGAGAAAAATCTGGAGGACTGTACCTTCTGAATGTGGATTCTGCGGTGCCTGGCCCTAGAGCCTTCCCCTGCTGCAGAGAGCTGGCCTCTGGCAGCGGTTTGTGTGCCTTACTGGCAGACTGCACTACTGCAGTGAACAGCTGCAGGGAATGAGGTGGTAAAGTAAAGAATGATGGTCTAATGAGTAGGTCATTAGGTCTTCCTGACAAATGGTTAGCATATTAATTGGTGGTTAAAATTAATATCTTTATTTTGGATTCTGATGAAGCTAAAGACAACCATCTGATTATCACCGGTAGAGAAGACTCTGTGCTTTGATTTAGATACACGCACATACAATTTTGGAAAGTAATCTACAAAGCACATAAAATCCATAATTTCTTGTGGTGATTTTTAACAGGCTGTAGTATTGTCTTTCAGGGAATCAATGAAAACCTCATTGGTTGAAATTTGTGAGGCTCAGCTGGAAAAGATTTTGGAACATAACTTCATCTAGACTGGCTTCTATCTCTAACATTCTAATTCTGTCATATATAGCTCTGTTAAAAGAAAGCAGAGATTAAGATTTCAATTCTACTGTGTCAGTAGAGAGAAGCTGTGTGCAAGACAACATCTACATGTGGTTAAACGCAGAATGGCGTGGTTTCCACTGAAGTTAAAGAAAACCAAAATGGCAAAAGGATGATCAGTGTAAATGATACTGTTCCTTCAAAAATTAGTATCAGCATAAATAATAGTATATATTACAGGATAAAATATAGTATGGAATCCAATCACACCAAATAGAATAGAATATTTCAGTTGGAAGGGACCTACAACAATCATCTAGTATAACTGCCTGACCACTTCAGGGTGACCAAAAGTTAAAGCACATTACTAAGGGCATTGTCCAAATGCCTCTTAAACACTGACAGGGGACTCCTTTTCATTTACAGATAGCATTTGTGAAAATATTGCAGCTGACAATTTATCCCCCATTTTCCCATTATGTCTTTCTTTAATTATATATTATTAACTTTTCTAGGAATCAATGTCTTCCTTAAATGACTTCTATTCTTATTCTGCAAGATACTCCAAAATGCCAATAAGAACTAAAAGTTCCTGGCAAGTTGCAGAAAATATGCTCCAAGTATAGATGGTGACTTGGTTTGCCTAACTTCCCAAGACAAAACAGCCAATTCCTAGCTTCACAGTAGGGTATTTCACCTCTCCTATCGCACTGCAGTCCCTGTTATGCTAGTGGAATAGAATTATCTGGTCTATGTACTCTAACATACTAGCAATATCCTCTGTTGTCATGTACTAGATACAGATTTACAGTAAACTTGAAGCAATAAAAACCTAGAATTGAGATTGTGACTTTTAAGGATCTCAATCTGGCTCGTCTAGACATCCTTAGGATGTTTTACTAAACTTTCCTCACAAACTCTAAGAACTAAGCCCAGGCAGACTGATCCTCTTCCATCTTCTGTCATGAGAAGACTAACTTTAAAAAACATGTGGACATCCCAGTCTTCCAGACTGGTCAGGTGGAAGAGGTGTGGACCATTTCCAGTTCCAGCCCAATGAGCTCTAAGCTGGATGCAATGGAATAGCCACAGTCAGTTCACTTCCTTGAAAAGGGCAGAATGTTTACTAAGCACCTTGTCAACAGTTCTTATTTTTGTTGTTGCTTTTATTGTTATGATTATTTCAAGCTGGTATCTCATAATTGTGATGATTAACTTATTTGATACTGAGATTTAAAAACACAAGAAAAACTATAGAAAACAACCTCTTAGCATACTATCAATTTAAAACTGTCAGCTGAAGGAAATTTCAAATAGAAAAATCATTTTCAAAGTAGGACACTGGGATTTTTAAACATGAATATCATGAAAAGCCTACCTTCTGTTATCAGCAAGCACACTGCCAGCTCTGTATCTATTTATAGGACAAATTTTGACCTTGGCATCTCTATTCATGTGCGTGAGAATTCTGGGGGGCTTCACAGCAGAAGCAGTGTAACAGCTTCATACAAAAATGGGTATCAGAACACGGGAAACCCAAACCTGAAACTATTTTATCAAAACGCCTGTGCTTTACAGAATTAAAACCCAACATGTTTATATCCCCCATACTGCTGTACACTGCACTTAAGGGTGTCCCTATGGCCCAGAGGGTTTGTGGTTGCTGTGCAGACTTAACTAGTCACTAGCAGGACTGTGACTATACAGCCAGGTGGGCTTACGCTCGGTCTTCCTTCCCTTCAGCAATCCATAGGAAGATATATCTGATCTCAAGGCAGGTATGCAGGGTAAGTTTTGCATTAAAGTGGCCTTTCTCAGTATGCTGTATCTTTAACATGTTAGGAACATGCTGGGGAAGCTACAAGGAGCTAAAATCTTTTAAAACGGTTGATCTTCCAGGATTTGCAGTATTCTATCTTTTAAGCATTGCCTACACTGAAAAAAAATTGATTTCAGTAATGTTGTATCAATGAATATAAATGTATTCTTTTTTTAGTGCATACTGATTGCATCTTCTATACTTTATTGCTGCTGGTGATCAACCAGGACAAAAGGATCAAAAGAACTGACTGTGTATTTATGCCTTGCAGATGTTATCAGAGGCGATAACAGGTCAAATTATTAAAATCATTTTAGAAACACCAAATGTATGGCAAGAATTATCTCATCAGCAGTGTTCAAAAAAAAAAAAACAACATATACAACAAAGAAAATAAACCACTCCAAATAACATAGATGAAAAAACTCTTCTTTTATTAAAACAGCCCACAGACTTTAGTTCAGGATTTTGCACTCCGGGTAAGTTAAGAGTAATGTGCAAAATTCAGATACTTAGTTTCTGAATACCATAGTGATTCCAAAGCTTTGCTTTGGGTTTCTTATGGGATATAATCTCCATCAACAAATAACATTTACTAAGAACTATAACTTTTTTATTGGGAAATGAATATTTCTATCAGTATATTCTATCTGTTAATGAATATTGTATCATTAAGGACAACTGCTAAAGAAAAAGCTTCTGTTTTTCTCCAGAAAACTTGTGAGTATAGAAATTTTTTTTCCCTTAACCACTGCGAACTGTACTTTGTTTTCAGGAAAAAAAGTATCGAACACTGAGTTAATATATCAGGGAAAAAATGGGGTAAAAATATTTGACACTTTCTCTGCTGTGGAAATGTTATCTGTAAAATTTCTGGCATAAAAAATTCCATCCACTCATTCATCATCCTTTTTTTAATGACTCTTTCCAATTTTTACATAGTCCTTTTACAAAAAAATGTGCCTTTTGCACTTACTTGTCCTTCTTGAGATAAAAAAAAATCCACTTTTCTTTATGCTTCAGTAGTAAACAGAGGTAAAGAAATCAGGCTTATGTCAGACCTCACCTGGCTTGCTAAGGATCAAGGATACCTCAGATGAGCATAGAGGCAAGTGAGTCAGTGACTGCCTTTCTGACTGGCACATCTTTGTGCTCCAAAGAGGTTGTATTTTCAAGACATAATCCTTGGATAAGGATCAAGGTGGGGTAATTTCTGAGCAGGAAAAAGTGTGTGTGAATTAAAAAAAAGAAGATATGAATTGATTCCTACTGTTACAAAACCAAATTAAGAGACACCAGGCCTTCATGATTTGTGATGCTGTTACCTACTTGTCATATTTTATTTAGTGCTTTTTTGTGACTTCCATTCTATCTTTCAGAGAGACTTGCTCAACTGCCGCAAGAGAGTCAAATATGCTGGCATTAAGTTGATGTGCCTTCAGTGGAGTTTAAATATTTAGTTCAGATTGGAAGAAATAGTCTTTATTTGGGCTTTGAATATTCTCCCATGCTCATAAGGCCTAAGGTCTGACATGCAAGAGAAACGTAAGTGTAGATATACGTAATGATAAATAGTCTTTTACAGGTTCTCAGCTGAGAGCTTAGTTCATTTCTCAAGCTCTTTTTCTTAACTATAAATCTTTTCTAAATCTCTGAATTTAAATGAAATATTTGTAATTTCTGTCTCTGAACATTCTGAATATTTAAAGAAGTAGTGAATAAACAGCTTTCAAAAGCACAATAGGAGATTTCTGTCTCTTTAAGAAATTAATTGCATAATTAAATGTAAAACAGTCACAATATTTTTTGCAGAATGTTTAAAGAAATCTTTCTTTCCTTCCTGTCTTCCCTTGTGTCTGTCTGCTTTTTAGCAAGTAATGGCTTGGCAGAGCCATTCTATGATTGACATATGCATGAACTCAAGTTGACTGAGTCAACAGAGATTTCAATTACATGTTATTTTTCTGAAACATATCTTCATAACACCTGGTGTTATTTTAATGCTCTGTAAAAAGACGGCTTTTTTAAAATAAATGGATGCAAACAAGAGATGGTATTATTAAGGAAAATACTATGCTACAAATTTTAGGGCTGACTACTCATTTCACAACCCCTAATAATAGCTAGCACCATTGTTTTATTTATTTTAAACATTTGAGATTGCTTTTCCTCCTTCAGTAAAACATCTTTCTGGAATCCATTTTTGGATTGGAGCATGAGATTTTGGATTTACTCCATGTTGAGCAAGAGTAACTTGGTAATTCTCTTCCTCTTATTCGCTCCAGGGGTTGCAATGGTGATTCTGGGAAGATTGTTCTGAATTACCTTTATATTTCCATTGCTTTCTCACTGTTTTTTCTAAGCTTCCTATTAAAAACATGCAAATATTCAATTTAATTAGAAATTCTGGTACCTCATAATTTACTCCATATCTGA
This sequence comes from Pygoscelis adeliae, assembly GCF_000699105.1. Classification (NCBI taxonomy): domain Eukaryota; kingdom Metazoa; phylum Chordata; class Aves; order Sphenisciformes; family Spheniscidae; genus Pygoscelis; species Pygoscelis adeliae. Next base: position 1,345,580 of record NW_008825270.1, on the reverse strand, counting down.
CATAATGTGAAAGCAGAATGTGTGGTCCTACATTTGACTATAGATTAGGGGAATAAAATAGGTATCTATCCAAATGTAACAAGATTCATATGTCCTTTGTATTATTTATTTTCATGTATTAACCTGTATATCATTGTACAATGTGAATACAAAGGTTATGTAGAAGAAAAGCTGAATGATAACCTTTTATATGTCCTTTGCACCATTATAAATGCTGACAGTAGGTGAATGCAACAGTGGTAGTTTAAACATTTGATTCTGTGAATTAGATTTTTGTCTCAAAGTAAGCTTTAAAAACCATATCCAGGGGAGTTCTGAGCTCTATTGTATATTATTCCATTTTACATTCAACAAATGTATTTTTTATATATATACAAATACACAATTTAAGTAAAACGTTACTTTTGTCTTCTTTTCCAGTAGAGGAAGGGAAAAAAAACCAGCTAACAATCCTTCCCCCATCAAAACATAAACTCTTCAAACAAGTACTTGAAGGAACAGATAAGTCTTTTGCTGTGTGGTAAAGTCAAAAGACAGCCTCTGCCAGACCATACAGGAAAAATTAATTCCATTATTTCTGATTATGGAGGTCTCACTATACTTGCACAGTTTATCTATATTTAATTTCCATTATTTGTGTTTATGTGTTGTTGTGTGATCTGGAGAAAGGTCATGTTTAGTAAAAACATGCTTTTCATTATTTTTTGATTCATATTTCTTCTTGTTACACTTGCAAAATTTTATATTCAGATGAGCAACTTTCTTCTGTAGAAGGCCAGATGAATAACTTAAAGCCTCACACAATCCATCCTCCTTCTGTGATCTGTAGATTCTGCTTTTTTAAAGCAAACTATAAATAATTTTTCTTAATACAGCAGCCTTCTCATTTCAGACTGTTGCCATATTCTACAAGAATTTACTTTTATGAAGAGCTTTCTTCCTTTCAAATTTTAATTTTTTAAGGGACTGAAAAATCAGTTGATAGAAACCTATCCATGTCAATATTCCCACTACCTCTTGCTTACTTTCTCAAAAAGGTTTGACATTAGCTTAGACGAAGACTTTCATAGACTTTTATATGAAGACTCTTAGACTGAATCTGCTGATTCATTTACATGAATCACATATCATTAAAACATAGAAAACATAGAAAATGCAGAGGAAAGAATTGTGAGCCTCAGAATTTGCAAAATTGAAAATTTGCAAGCTCAGATAAATTTTACTGGAAATTCTTCTCATGAGAAGAGCAAGGAAGTGTTTTTTATAATACCAAATGCTGTATTTTGATACTTTTAAAAATAAACAGTTTAAATATTTGTTTTAAAGTGAAGTTATTTTAAGTTTAATATCTAAGTTAACTTTTTTTTGATCTCGTACTACAAATTAAAACAAAAGAATTTCAATAGATCTGCTTTCTGAGGTTGCATTTTAATTTATGGAGCATTCAGAATTTTTTTTTCTCCAACTGGTAATAGTTTAACTTCAAAGTCTTGAAGTACTACTTAAAAATACAAACACTAAACACAAATAGAGATACCATCTATCTATAGATATAAATAGTATAAAAAACCTAATGAAATTTCTAGGGCTTTCTAAATAAATCAATCTAATAAAACAAACCCAAAACCAAAGATGAAAACACAGCAGAAACTTGGACAAACAAGCAAAACCCATATTAAAACAAGGTGCTAAAACCTATCATTGACATGATACTGTGAACCGTAAACTTATCTAAGTGCCCTTCAGTGCAATACTAAATTGAATACCAAGGAAAGTTTGCTTCACCATCTTTCCGTTCTTAAAAAATCAATTAAGTATATACAGAAATGGAAAGCTGTCAAATTAGGGTGTAGCATATCGTTAGCTCAGCTTCTTATGCTAGTCTAGATCTTTAATACAATTGCTTGCGGGTGGAAAGAGGTAAATGCTAGTTTTGAACTCCCCTTATTAGAGAATATATTGAGCGCTATTGGTTTCTTGAATCCATTTGTTCCCTTTTGAACTTTTTCTCTTGTTTTGGGACATCAAATTAATATTTTAATGCCTACAAAAAGATCACTGTGCACAGAGCCAGTCTCCAGAGATGTCAACTGATTTCCATTGATCCTCTGGTTTAAACCACAGAGATCACAATCTTAAGGGAATGTGTAATGTTTCATAAAAAATGTGGTATGAAATAAACTGTATCCGCTTGGCTGGGATGGAGTTACCTTCCCCATAGCAACCCTCATAGTGTTGTGTTTTGCATTTGTAGGTAGAAAGGTGTTGATAACACACCAGTGTTTTGGCTACTGCTGAGCAGTGCTCACACAGCATCAAGGCTGTCTGCTGTCTCTCCAACTGCTGTCCCCCACCCTCCTCCAAACGCCAGTAGGTTGGGGCTGGGCAAGAGGTTGGGAGGTGACATAGCCAGAACAGCTGACCCAAGCTGACCAAAGAGATAGCCCATACCATATGACGTCGTGCTCAGCAATAAAAGATAAAAGAAAGGAGGAGGGGAGGGGGCATTTATATTAAGGTGTTTGTCTTCTGGAGCAACTGCTACACGTGCTGAGGCCTTACTTCCCAGGAAGCGTCTGGACATCACCTACTGATGGGAAACTGAGAATAAATCTTTTTGTTTTCCTTTGCTTCTGCACGCAACCTTTGCTTTTTCTTTATTAAACTGCCTTTATCTCGACCCGCGAGTTCTTTTTCATCTTATTTTCTCCTCCCCTGTCCTGCTGAGGAGGGGGGAGTAATAGAATGGCTTGGTAGGCACGCGGCAGCCAGCCAAGGTCAGCCCACCACATAAACACATTACATGTTTTGTAGAAAGTATCTATTCAACAAGCAGCTTCCTATTTAAACTTCATCCAGTTTAACAGCCTTTGAAGCTATAAGGAAAATTAATCTCTAATGTAAATCATTAACTTTGAATCATACCAGCAGTGGACTTAGTCCATTGGATATAGTACTTGTCTGAAGTAGATAATGAATTTCCTTCATTGAAGTTTACAGGGTTTATGTTTCTTATCACTGACAAATGCATGGTTGTAACTTAGTGAAGAAGATCTAGTATTCACAATTTGGAAAAACTGTTTTTAGAAAGTCCAAGACACTAGTTTTGAGAAAACTAAAGTGATTCCCCCTCCCCCCTGCTGCTTTTGGATTTTTTTCATTAAGTGACCTGCCTGCATCCAATACACAAGGTACAAAATAATATTGTTTAATATCCTGTGTACCTTATTGATTTCCTATGCAGCACTAGCAAATCCTGTGGTGTTTTTCTATTCACTCTAGTTGTACTGATCATCTTATAAGTTGTATACATCTGATACATCTGTCAGGTACTTTAATTGTATTTATATGTTTATGAGTTGCTGTTGGATCTAGGACTTTTAAAAATACTAAATATTTAACAATAAATATTTCAAAGGAAATGCATCTAGTAATTCAAACAGATTATTTACTGAGATACTTTAACTTAGATATATCTTGGTAGGTTTGTAATGACCTTTTTAACATTTATTGTTTGAAACTGTTGAAGAACTGTGATTATGAGAATCATAGCATAACCTGAGCAAGTAGGCTGCTAGTTACACACCTGTTTCTCAAATTCAGAAATGAATGGTTTTGTATTTCCTGGCAGAAGTGTATTGCATACATGTATATATGCATCTGTATACTCAAGTATACATTTGCACACACACATATAAAATATTTATTTCAATGTGAATGTGTAATTCTGAGGAATAAAGCCAAACTTAAAGTGACACTTTTCAGTTTTATCACAAGCAAACTAGAAAAGATTGGAGAGCTCTATCTTTCTTGAGGTTCTACCTGGGAGGGGGTGGTTCATATGTGTTAATCAGCCTGAGATTAAAAGGTGATTTTTATTTTTTTTAAGCTTCCAAAACAAGACCATTGCCACATATGATCAAGCATCAGTAAAATTATGAAGTTTCTATACCTAATATAATAGTTTGAACTTTATAAATACTGTCTAAGAAATAATAGGGGCATAGCAAGTTTAGGATTAGACTATCACATCTGTAGCTCTAGGTTGATTCTTTAAATGAGAAATTGCTGTAAATTTTTAATGCAACTTCCTTTTAAGATTAATTTAGAAACAAACAGAAAAACCCTCTGCAACAAACAACCAAATGAATAAGTAAAAGCAGAATTCAAAACAGGTGCAATACAGATAGTTTTAGACAGAGACATCTTTTTATCTCCAGAAAACTTTTGTCAAGAACTTTCCAAATGCAACTTTGCAGAGCATTGCAAGAGGAATTCAAGCTTCTGACAAACTCCTCTTCACTGAGCTTTGATAACAATAATGGTGATATTTTTGTGGTGTACCTAATTAGGTATGCACTTCAGGATTCTTTTCTTCATTCACAGACGTGTTACTCTTTGGCACTTCTTTTGACATGGGCATCTATAATGGTGATTTTTGAGTGATTAATTTTTTTGCCAGGACATTACACAAACCCAATTTAAAGCTGATTAAACACAAAACACTGAACAATTTTCATATAATACTGGCTCTGTCATTATAGGTTTTGGAAAGTTTTAAAATTTGACCTTAAGATGGAGGTTTAGCTCATTACTGGTCTTCAGAGCTAGATAGTCTTCCAAAACCAAGGCTGACCATGGACTCCCTCAGCCTTTTAAAATAAATAATCCATGGTATTTTCATAGAAGGCTAGAATTGCACAGACTAGATCCTCAAAGCATCTGGTGGTGTCAGCTATTAAAGGTTACTTCAAGCAGTAGCCAATTCAAGTACTCATATCAGGTCAAGGTGTGACCCACAACATCTAGTTATTCTCATCTAAATCAGCAAATCCATGAGAATACTAACTAAAAGCAAAGCAAACCTACAGTTTGTGTTGTCAAGAGAATTGTCAAGACTGAGACTGTTCTGAGTGCCAGTTATCCCTACCAGTCCAAATGTGTGCAATATACATTCAAAGTAGTATTAAGTTTACTTTTCTCACAATGACCTTGAAATAGCATCCCTCTCATTTTAGTAGTTTTCCATCACATTGCAAAAACAGAAATAAGAAAAAAAAGCTTCACAGTCAGTCTCTCAGAAGCAGCCTCTGGTCACAATAAATCCCATTCTACTTATTTGTGCCACTGGATTTAGACAATTACTTCTTATCACTGAATGTGAAAAAAAAATTGCCCACCCTTATATTACCACTAGATAAGTAAAGATAACAATTATCCAATTGCAATATACCATTTATGCACAGCGATATATACTATTTATATTAGTGTGAACATAAAGTATTTCTATTCCAGAACTGTATGCAAATTCTGTGCAGAAAATAAATAAATAAATAAACCCCAAGTCTCCTAAGGATATTCAAAACCTAGGGCCAGAGATCCTGCAGTCAAGTACAGGGACATAGATGTATCACAACTAATCCTTAAGGACGTTGTCTGCCACAGGGAATCCTTACATATCTAGCATCACTACAGCCATCATTTACTGGCCTCAGCTATGAGGAGTGTTGATGCAAGAAACAGCCGTACAGAAATGTCTTTCTGGAGTAGTGTGCTGAGGCCACAGACAGGCAGATAACCCTGTGGTTTGATTCAGCCCTCAGATGGTCCCAGGGTCATGGGAGGGTGCTGAGGCAGCACAAGCAGATGTCTCCACTGGGGAGCCCAGGCTGGTTGCAAGCAGGGTGCACAGCCTCACCAGCAGGGACACCAACCTGCAATATGTAAGCAAGCAGAGTGGGGAAGGTCCAGAAACAGTAACCAGGGCCAGATAATGGTTGCCAAAGCAATGAATCAGGTCCAAGGTCTACCTGGGGAGCCAGGTCAGCAGGTCTAGTCAGGACCAGCAAGAGACACAGCCAGGCACAACACACCTGCCATGCAGCTCAGGCAAGAACTAAATGTTGTTCTGGAGGGGAGGGAATGGGAGGCTGCCCCCAACAAGGCTCCTCACAGCTTCCCCCTCAGTCAGCTCATCACAGAGGTCTGTCTGATGCTCGTTGCCCAGCTGTGGTGGGTTAGAGCTGGGGGGGCACAGGCAGCTCAGCCCCTAGGAGGGGCAGGAGGAGAGGCTGCAGGGACTGCTGGTGTCCCCTGTGCCCTGATAAATGTATCCAGCCACCCGGGAAATCCAACTGGGTCTGCACCCAGCTCTGCAGCTTAAGATTTCTGTGAGCAGTGTGATGGCAATGTCTTTCTGTTCCTTTCCCTCTCAGTAATGCTTGAAGGGGAGAAAATCCAAAAGGGATTGTTAAGGACTTATTTAAAATTAATAACTTCCATATATTAAAAACCGGTCACATATCTCTAATGTTACAAATAATAGGCAGAAGCAGCTACAGTGAGTAGAATAAATTTGATAACACTTTAAGTAGATTAGCCCGAGAAAAACATATTGTGTGCTTGCAAGAAGAAGGAGAAGAAGAAGGCAGAGAGGGGAGAGTCTCCAAAAGCAGTTTTATGCTCAGAGCACTAGAAGCTGAACACTAGCACTTGGAAAATTCACATTTGTCTGTTCTCTTTAGCAGGTTTATCTTAAGTTTTCAATTACATAATACATCATTAAATTTAAGCTGGAGTTTTTAATATCCAGTTAATGTCTGATGTTATAAGAAAAGAAAGAGAGAAGTGCAAAGTATTGTGAAAGAAAAATGCGTTGCCCCAGTGTCCCTGGACAAGCAGGCAGCAGCATCCTGTCACTGATGTCTAACATCTAATGTATGAAAACTATTGGTAAAAGCATAGTAGGTGCTCTCTTTGTCTGTATACTTACTGCAGTGCCAGCAGATGAAAACCTCTTTATTTATTTTTTAAATGTTTTTTTTTTTTAGATTGCTGGAATAAAAAATGCTCTACCGGAAATCATAATTCTGTTCTTTTCTGCATATTTCTGGAATATGGATAAATAATTAAGAAATTGTTTTCTTTTATCAATGTCAAAATTTTAGGAATGTCTCAGGACTGCAGCTTTGTATTTTTATATAAGACAGTTTGTGAAAGCGCCAGACTGAAAAGTTTCTCTCCATGGGGAAGGAGTCGAAAATGACAAGTAAGTTTCTACCATTTCTGTCCAAACTTCTTTAAGTCTACCTTGAAAATAAACTCAGCAAGTGAAAGGACAGCTCATCTGCCATTAATCATTCAGGTTTTGACCTCTTTACGGAGGCTGCCAGGCAGGTTGCTGGTCATTTAATGTTGTATTTTCCAGTATTAGCTGAATTTGGAATACCAATGAATTTTATCCTACATCTATGACAGGGGAGCAACATTTAGTACTTCTAGAATTTAGTCATTATATGAATCATCAACCCTGCACTCTTCCATTCTGTAAATCTGAAATAATGGCCATTTACAGTGCAGGTATATGTCAACTTGTATAACAAAGTTACCATACAGGTTCTTCCTCTCTGTAAATACCATCACTGGTAGTCAAAGTAGTTATCTATTTCTGCTGGATGTTTTCTGACCTCTGCCCCTTAACTTTGCATGCTGAAAATGTCATCTTAGCAAGGCTTCCAGAATTGTTAATACTGATACAGCTGTACCATCAACAGCAACAGTACTTTTAAATCAAAAAGTGACTACAGATAAGATTTTAGAAGTCTCTTCCAGAAGATTTGCTCTTGAAAGCTGTGTTTACAATATGTAGTTAAACCTCTTCAGTATGCCTAAAAGGAAATAGAAATCCATTCAGACTAACAGTTCAGTCTTACCCTTTTGCCCAATGTAGGCAAAACCTTTCCATCTGTCAGACAGATGCTGTGAGCATTTAACTCTATGGTGGGTAATGTTAGCATGACATACTCCCTCCAGTATAGCTGAGCCAGTGATGGTATCACTGAAAAATTTTGGTTATCTTACAGAGGCCAGAACACTAGACTTTCCTCTTAGTGTTTGAGAAGGGGAAATGAACGATAATTCTCATGCTGGACAAAGCAGCAGATGCTTTCATGCTCCCCTGTTATCAAAAATTGTAACTGTTGTCTATATCAGTTGAAATTTGTCAAGAAAACTTGTGTTTCTATCTTCTTTCTGTCAGAAAATCGCAGACCAGATTGAATCTTTGCAACTGTTCACATTAGAAAAGACAACAGATAAAAAACCCAAATACTTAAACACATTATTTCCTTTTTTTCTAAAACACTCACCTGCTGCTTGGTCTTTCTGCCTTGCACTAGGTGCATTCCCAGCTAGTTCAGCAAGATAGGTCATCCCTCTCAGCCTTTCTAAGCTGACATAGCACTTAAAATTAATGAAAGTAAACAAAATGAAGAAGGTACTTCTGGTTTGCCTGTGTGTTTTTCACTCCAAAAGGTGCTCTAGCTCTGAAACTCTAGCAGACACTTCTGCAGCACCAGAAGCTTGTTCATGTAGTGTTACTTATGCTCATCAATCCCCACAGCTCCACTGGCCTTCAGGTTAAGTGGAGGGTGTTATGACTTTTACTGGTCTTAATATCTAAAACCTACTTTTTGGGTCCTTGTTTTTAGTTGGATTGCTTGTTCTCTTGATGAAAAGCTGATTTAACAAACACAGTAAATGTCAGATAGTATTGGAGAACTGATTTGCAGCAGATATAAGTTGTTCAGAAATACCCTGGAAAACAGTTGCTTGCCCAAAAGGTTGTAAAGTTAGAGAAGTATTTCCTTTTCCTTACTGCTTAATGCCAGTTTTGAGTACCAAATCAAGATGATAACCCTGCAGCAATTTATGAAAGGGTGGTATACATTCAGAAATGAGCCACCATTTATCAAAGACTTTTGGTAATATAAACTGTAGGATCCTCCAATTCCCAGGAACTCCCTTTGCTAGAAGAAAAGGGTCGAGTTAGAAAATAGTCAGGACCAGGCTATTTTGTTTTCCTTTAAAAGGCTGTTATATCTTGGGACTTAAATGTGCACAACTGATTAAACAAAATATTATTTGTCACTATATTACATGTCCATCAGTGTCACTCATTAAAAACTCCTTTCATGTGGAGGTTAGGATGAAATAGGCACAAGGACACCCCCGCACAAGCCACCCCCATGCAAACAAATGTCATATGGTAATTGGTGATATTTTTCAGCCTTTTCTAATAAATTAAAGGTTTGAATTTAAAGAGCTTTTTCTTTTCTAGATGAGCCATTTCCTGTTTGTTTATTCTGCAGTGACAGTACCTATTATTAATACAAAGAAGAGGAATATCAATAATATCAAATCTAACTTTTCTCTTCTTAAGATAACTAAGGTTTCTAGTACATTCCAGTCAAATCCAGAATTGACACAGGATGTTTTGTTTTTAAATGCCAACAGATGATAATGGCAACTTCATGACATTTCCCAAAGTTCATAGAGAGTCTCAAGTCTTAAAAGAACATTCCACAAACTGTTAAGGCAACTGAACTAGTTGTGGTTTAGCTTTTATCAGACACAAGTTGTGTCCCATTTGATTACTTTTATATGCATTTCCACAAATAATAAAATCCCATGGATTGCACAGCTCATAGGCAAATACTAGAGGCGCTTTTTCTGAGTATTATCTACCTATCTCCTTTTTGAAATAATTCTTACTTATTTTGTGGTTTTCTTCAGCCTTTCTTACTCTGCCCAAACATACTTTCTGTCTCCTGAAAACCTATTTTTTCCCTATATTTATTAGTACCTTTGCCCTCTTACAATACTGTATATACTACCTTGGAAGGTCTCTGCTTTTCCTGGACATACCTCTTGCTTGTTCTTTCTCCCTTTCCCAGATCTATGATTTCATCTGACCATACTGTTCTCTATATCTCATTTGAAAAAACTGAAAGTTTGGTTGAAAAAACTAAATCTGAGTTTGGTTTACAGCTGGCAATAAATTAACAAGAGTTTGTTTTGTATTTTATTTAAGCTTCATCATTAAACTATACTCGTTCGAGATTTGGTAGTCTGTTTGTTCTTTACTGAAGGTGATTTCATAGTTTGTTTTCCAACTAACTAACCAAATATCAGAACTCCCCAGAAGATTTGCAACAGTATGGACCTGAAAAAATTTAGTGTTTGTAGGTCTTCCAAATTTACGTTTCCATACCAGGGTGTGTGGAAGTCATTTAAAGTATGGATTTCCTAATCCTAGATCACACCATATGACTAACGTCTTCAGATACACATCCTTAGGGACAGCATGAAGCATGCTCTCAGGGCTGTCTGGCCATTTACCCTTCTGGGCCTGCAGATTATGAGAGAGCTGGGGATTATGTTGACCAGTTTTTTCAGGCTGACATAGTAAAGAAGCCAGGGGAATTTCCAAAAGAAACTCTTTATTCCTGTAAAACAAACAAACAAACAAACAAACAAACAAAAAACCCCAGCACAATCAAACAAGTATTTTGATTTTTGCTAATCAGTATCTTTCAGTACAAAGTCTTCCATATGAAAACTATATTAAATCAACTAAACAACAAATAAGGGTTATAGAATCAGTTCCATCATCATAAAAGATTTTTTTTTCACAAATGTAATATAGTAGGACATTTCTTTTTCAACTTCACTAGCATTCTGTTTTGTTGAGCATTCAATGTAATAAAATATTCATCCTTGTGATGAAAAGACAGATTACAACACTCAGAAAACACCTGGACCAAACAAAAACTTGTGCTCCAGCAAGGCTTTATTCAAATGAATAGTCCCAATGACATCTATAGTAGTATGCACATAAAGATGTCTTTCACAGGCATATGTGCATATGAGAAGATTTGAGAATCTCAAATAATATGATCTTGTCCATTTTTACTTAATGTTTCAAAACGTTAATTCCATTTAGGATTGGTAAAAAAAATGATCAGTAAAACATTTAATGACAAATTGAAAAATATCTATTAAAAACATTTGCAGATACGATATTTTTCTGTTAGTTTCAGTGAAACCTTCCTTTCTTTTTACTTTCCTTTTCCCTCCATCTTTTTATTTCCTTTTTTCATCAATGAAAAAAGATGAAAGGAGGATGAAAATAAAATTTAAGCAATTAAAAATATAGATTTTTTTTCCACACGTTTTTATTTTGTGCTAAAAATGAGTTGGTAGACAAGAGTTCATCTGGTCTGAGCAGTCTGTAAGGTAATAGTTACATCTTTCTTTGTTGTTCAGTAATTACTCTGAAAAAAGAGACACAGCTAATATTAACTTAATTTAGTAAGTGCAGTGGAAGGATCAGCATTGCACAGTATGACACAAAGGTTCCCACTGGCTCATGCCCAAGCTTGTTAAATATTCCCCATGTTTCTTTTTAACTTCAAATGGTATTTCTCAGACTGCAGGAAAATGGTAAATGAAATAAAACTTTTATTGAAACAGAAACAAAACTAAATTAGTGATGAAATGAAGCGTGTTGAAAATTTAGGTTGATGACAGGTATTGATAAATGTTAGAGAACTGGCAGCTCATCCAAAATTTATCTAGACTATGTAAACAACCAAATCTAAACCAGCAGAACTGATGTGTTGAAACTTTCATTAATTTTCAAAATGTCAGAGGAGCTGAAGCTGAAATGCTTTCCCTTTCAGCTGGCACCATTAAGGTAATAGGTACTTCTCTATTTAGTAAAAAAATCCAAATATACAAACAAACAAGCTAAAACTCAGCAGGACTTTTCCAAACCCCGACAAAATTTGTCTACATGATGACTATTTCTTCCCCTTCACCCTCTCAGGCTATGTAATTTCTGAGAAGGTTTACCTTGAGTTTCTACACAATTGCACTATTTTAAGTTAATAAGATCCTGAACTTCAGAATTGTTTTCACAAGAAGGTCAAAAAATCTTTGAAGGCAACATGAAAAACAGAGATAAAAAGACTTTGTATAGCGCTCCTGAAATGAGTATTTCATTATAGCCTTTCCAATCAAAAAGAAAAAAAAAATCTTCATATAGTGCCATATAAACATTGGTTATATTACATGAAAATTATTTCTGTGGAAATCAGTTTAATGTCACATATAAATTAAACTTGTAATTTTCTCGATTTTCTTTTCCTGCAGCACCTTAATGCTTCCTTGACAAATAAAACTGACATAGTGAAGTCTGATAGAGCTTCCTTATCAGGAGGGAAAGTTGTGCTATGGTTGCAGGAGGCCTAGTCTTTCCTTTCCAAATTAGCATCAGAATAAGTTAGTTACCTGTAATGATGTCTCTTCTTCTAAGAGACTAAAAGAAATAAAAAAATGAATAAAGGTGATCTTAAGGAAAATAAAAGAACATTTTAACTGAGCTTATCAAGCCTAAGGCTCAGTAACAGTGTCTGTGGCTATCAGCTTTTTGTAAGACCAAACTTGATACAATGGACTCGGAATAAAACATTTTTTTAGAAAGATTTACTTTGTCACTGTATTATACTGTTGATGATTTCTCAAGTTGTTCTTTACACATCCGCTAAACTGAAACAATTGCCATGCACATTTTTAATTTTTAATCAAGCAGAAGCCAAATTAACATATAAAAACAGGCAGAGATAACTTTTTTTTTTTTAATATTCTTATAAAGAGTTTTATTACCATTTATCACTCCATTGGTTAGTCAATCCTTTCAGGGAAAATTAAAATTGATTAATATTGGAAATCAGTCTGACCAATCATAGATTTAGGTGTTGGAACCGTTTTTTTCTTTACAGCATCAACACAAGAAATGTGAAGCATATTGCAAACATACAGTGCGGCAGCTATTTTGCTTTAAATTGCTTTACTTCTCAGTGAGCTTGCACAATATGCATCAGTAATGGAGTTAAGGGTTAAAGGAGAATCAGGCCTGAAACAATCAAGTCAGATACATTCACGTTTAAAGTTCAGTAAACATGCATCAGGTGATTAGATCCAGGTCCTGCTGGATCATCTGGAATGAAGATCATGAAATTCAAGTGCAGTTTTTACTTCAGTTCTGTTGTCATCTTCTGATGAGAAAATTATTTTATCTTATCAAAAACTTGTCTCCAAAACAGGAATAATTTTGGTTTGGGTTTTTTTTTTTTTTGTCCTTTGTTTTTCTTGACTATTTATACAGTGAGCTCCTTGAGGTAGAGACTGGTATTCCTTACAGGTTTACATGCTTTTAAGAGAATTATGGTATTGCATTTTAACCCTTGATGTAAGAAAATAGACATATTATAAGATACTACATAGTCCTTACAACATTTGAAAACAAACGTTTTTCTAAATCTGTGTTAGTATTTTCTCCTGAAAGAAGAGTGTATTGGTGTCAGAAGCTGGCTTGAAATGTGTTGACTTAACAATCATTTTTTGTTTCTATAAAAGTATGAAAGGAAGGTAAAAATCCAATCTCAAAGGGTAAGCAGAAAAACATGTATGCATTCCCTTCAGTATTCTGTTGCCAAATTATTTGTGGTCTCATATGCACCTATAAACAGAATTTAATTAAATTATGAAGAAGAAGAAAGAAAGCAATGAGCACAGATGGATGTTGTACAAGAATCGTTTGAAGCAGTAGGAAGAAGAGATGGTTAAAGCAAGCAAGCTTGAAAAAAGAGCTGTAGGGTAAGCACTCAGATTCCATGAGTGTGAACACATGTTCTTAGTTAGAGATGGCTATCTCTAGTTGGAGAATCTTATCACTGGTCTCTTCCCCAAAGTTAGTCTCCTCCTTTGAATTTGTGAGTACTAGTTTCACAACCTGCAAAAATGCCTAGCACAGATATTTAACCACAGAACAACAGAATAATTGAATCAAAAGGAGATAACAAAAAAGGAGAAAGGTGTCTTTGGGAAAAGGCAGATAACATGGAGATTTGCGAATGATGAAAGACCCCCTGTTTGTAAGGAAAGTGGTTATGTTGCCTGTTATAGTCTTCCTGGGTCATGTAAAGTGTAAAAACTCAGTTGTAATATTTTTACATATCTCAGAAAAGAAGTCTATGATGAAGACTAAGAAGAAACCAATGCAAGTGGTCTGAATCAGCATGCTGATGAACTTATCTGTCCATATATAGAGAGATTAGCCTCATCAAGTAGCAGACAAGTGCCATAGGTTTTGCACATTCTTTTGCTTTATCTAAAAGCAGAACTGAAGAGCAGACTAGATTTGATGTGCACTCAAGAAGAAGAGAAACAAGTGAAATTAGTCAGGGAAGATCAGCAGGCAAACAGATTTTCAGGTATCCTATAAGGACCCCTTATGCATTCAAGCAATTATTCAAAAAGTAATGAGAACAATTTCATGAGTCTTTGTTCTTGAAGACTGAATTGTATTAATAAAGTTAATCTTAAACAAAATCAAACTAAAGAGATACTAACAAGGCTCTTTGCTTTGGATAACCTTTCTGAAAGACAAAACAATTCTCTGCTGAAGTTTTAGTCAAATATTTATTCATTTACTCTTGAAAAGCCTCCAATAATACACAGTTTCACACAGATGAACTCCCTGTCACATTTTTAATTTTTTATTCCTTACAATGATATCTATCTTAATATTGTGATTTTTTTTTAAATGCAGACAGATTTTTTTTCCCTGATAACACAGCTAGCTAATGGATTCTTCAAGAAAAATGTGTATAAAATGTCAACAACAGATAAATACTAGAAATATTCAAAGATACTGTCTCATCAGAGTCCTGATCTGTTAGTATCTCACTCTGTGTATAAAATGCCATTACTTTCAGGAAAACAGGTTATATGTATATGTTCAGTTGAAAACAGTGCCCTAGCAGCTTGGTTCTTTCTTTGAACAAGATTTAATTTGACCCATTGCAAGTGCAAAATGTGAATCTGAAGCAGACTGAGTTAAATATTTTCACTGCAGTCTACCGTTCATCTTGCAGGAACATTTTTATGCTAGTTGTGTGCACATCATGTGGGCCTCCAAGGTAGAGAGAAAACAAAAAGCTGACAAATTGGTTTGGTAGTAAATGGGAATTGCTGCTTCTCAGAACTATGACCCATGCCCACAGGAGGAGGATTTAGCTATATGCATTCATTGATCCATCTAGATTATATATTGCTGCTTATGTGTGGATATTTTTTTGTTTTAAGTGGGTTGCCTGACCTAGAATAGAAAGAGGGGGAAAAAGCTTTAGTTGGAATAAATAAATAACCATTTCCACCCACATTTTCCAATTAATTTATGAGATTCCCAGCTCTGTCCTTTTATTTATTTATCTGTAATAACATTTACAACATACTGACTTTTATTTCTGAAGAGGCCAATTGTTTTTCACTGATCAGTATGAAAAGCAGACCTATGTTGGAGGTCAGTACTAAGGAGCTTTGTTGAAGTAGCATGAAGGCTGCCAAGACTGGAGTAACACAAGATTATAATCTTTATAAGAAAAAGACAAAAGAATAATTTTAAAGCTTTGGCCAAAAATACATCAGCACCCCTATGACTAGTAGCTTTATAAATATTTTGTGATGAGCTGCCAGTATGTGTTCAGCTTTAAAACTTTCTATAGACTGACTCAAACATCTT
>NW_008825270.1:1307563-1330116 GCF_000699105.1 Pygoscelis adeliae | reverse complement strand
ATCAAATATCACTAATTCTTGCATAATAAGGATACAAAAACAGTGTGTACAAAACTTTACAAAAGTACAGCTTTGCTGTTTTGTAGCAAACATACTTTCCACTGAAGCAGTCCTCCTGTCAGGACATGCCTTATAAATAATTGAACTGTTAAATGCAAATGGTACCTGAAGAAGAGGAGAAATGGGTTTGGAGGGTTTCAAAGACTTGGAATTACCTTAGAGATCCAACAAAGATTGTGATTTTAGAGAACTGTAAGTAGGTTGTTTTTAGATTCCAAGGAATGAAAATAACAGAGAGAGGAACCTTCTCTGCTTGGCTGACTAGAGCCTAGCAATTCCAGAAAGTGAGGTATTTAACGGTGATCTTGGAAAGGGAAAGAAATAGGTACTAAATATTCTGAATTTAGATTATGCTGTAAGTCACTTTACAAAAAGAAAAGAGAAAACAAAAAAAATTCTAGGAAATTTTCTTATCAGTTTAGCTAATATTACTAAAAAATACATTTACTTAATAAACATACTAAATATGGTTGAATGTATAAAATTATAATGGAAATGTTTTCATTCAGTTTCAGGCAAAATGCCCAGATCCTCAGGTGTCAATAGATATTGAAATTCTCAGGTGCGACCAAGAGGCATATAGGCATCGGTGCTTGAAGAGAGTCAGAACTTATCAGTCTATGTCTTTTTTCACATGAAACATTGGTGCTTCAGATATTTTGGCTCTTACAAACTTTGGGTTTGATTTATTTAGAAATAAATAATATATATAACAATCCTGGCAGGAAATTAAGTTCTGGTCATGCTATTTATTCAAATTTTAGTGACTACAAAGTCAGCAATTTTGTAGAAAGTTAGTTTCCTTGAGAATTTCTAATTCTTCCCCGAGCTTGTGATGTAGGGAACAAAAGTGAATTTGGAACAGCAGTAAGATTTTAAGTAGCAATGTAGCAAATCTTTAAAAAATGCAAATCTTTAAAAAATGCTATACTAGGAATATGGTGACTTCAGATTCAGGAAGGCTAGAGTGTTGTCAGAATTTCACCAACAACCCCATTTAGACTATGAAATGGGGTAATGCAAACCTCACATAATACAACACAAGAAAGATTTTCTGCCAAAAAAGCTGGAAGAAATTCCTGAATCACCTGCTGGGGACTCTTTATTACACAAACCAATATATTCTCACATAACTGCCCCTAACACTGAAACTCCTGGAAAAGCATCCAGGCTTGAGAAGACTTGAAAAGATGCTGAATCCACTATTTCTCTTTGTAGGTATTCCAAAATTTAATTGCCATCATTGTGAAAAGTGCACGCACTACTTCTGATTTAAATTTATCTGTCCTAACCGTTGGAACTATTGGTTCCTGTAGTGCCTTTCTTTTCTAAACAAACACTAACACATGCCAGCATAGAGACAGCATGAATGAATGAATGAGCATATCCTAAGGGAAAGATGATTATTATTCATCAGTACTCAGAGCTGCTGATTAATATTTCATGGGTATCACTCAGACTACAGAAATGAAGAAAGAGTCAGTGATGCTAACATGACCCATAGCAGAAATATTGGTCAAAAACGCCAGGACAATCATTATTATTATTTTAAATATATAATTTGTCTCATCCTACTTAGGACTGCTCAGAGAGATACGTAATTTCTTTCTTTGTATAGCCACAATCAGATGAAAATATGTCTGTCACATGTTTACAGGCAGAAGAGAGTGAAAAAAACCCCAGGAAGATAAATAATAGTTTAAAAAAAATAACAGAAAGATTTTGCAGCAGATTTCCACCTCTTACTGTGACTCATACAAATTAAAATGAGATATAACCTTAGTATGAAAGCTATATAACTTTTATGCAATGAATTTAGTAGCATTCTATTTCTTTGTACATTTTTTGCTAGCACTCTAAACTACTCCACAAACCTTTTTTCCAAGCTGCTGTTTTCTTTTTAATGTCAAAGTTTATATAAGTTTTCTCAAATTAACTCATGCAAAATTTCTTGTGCCAAATAATTTGAAAAATACACTCTTGGGCACTTTTTTTTTTTTAACACATTATGGATTGTTTGTTCTATTTTGCAAGTGTTTGATAAAAACTAAAACTAGAAAATAGGTGGGTTTTGTGCTTGGGTTACCAGGTATTGTCTTCCAGAAAATTGAATGCTCTTAACTTTTAGAAGTGAGATAAGGCTGAAGAAGGCAGAGAGAGAGTGCGAGAGAACAAGAACATCACACAAGGGAGTCTCCAAATTTTTTTTCTTCATTTATGCTCACCTGCCTAAAAAGAAACAGCTATATCAAGATTAGCTGGTTAGATTTCTTATTTTCACACATTTTCAAAAGAATGTGTCCATTTATCTATAGTTTTAGCCATGGTACATTGAGAACAGGGCAAAGTTCACTTGAAAACCTGTTTACTGGGCTTGAGCAAATTCTTCATTACCTCTAAACAGCAATATGCAGGAGTTAACTGGATTGTTTTTGTCCTTTGAAAGCATCTGAATGCTGACCAAAAAGTTAAAAAATTGATTACTTCAATTTTTGCATGTCACTGTAAGCCTTGACAGAGTTGCACTCAGTATATCTCAGACTCTTATTTGTCTCTGTAGTCCTGGCACCTTTGTTTATTTGCACTCACAATAGTATACTGAATTCTCTTTTTGGAAGGCTAATTTCATGGTCAGCTCATCCTACATAGCTCTACTGCATCATGGGAGTTGAAATCTGGAAGGGGATCTTATTCCTTCAAACGGAATAGAAAGTCTTAATAAGAAGGGGTAAAAAGGAATAAATTTGCTTGTGTAGATGCACAGAGAATACATTTTTTCACTCTCCAAAGAGAAAACTTTGGATCTCAGACACTTGTGGGGGTGGTGGGCTCTTTAATTTTTAGAAGAAAAATTATATGAAAAGTGAAATTTCAGGTGCACAAACACCCACCATTCAATTCAAAGTCAAGCAGTCTTGGGTTTGGGGTTAATTTGTCAGATAGTTTTGTACTACTGTAATAAAAAGGTTTCAGTTCCACTGTTCTTTCTCCTCACCTGTCACACTTCCTTAGATAGCTCTCACCTATGCACATCAGAAGACTGATGACATTCTATACTATTTCAAGAATTCAATGAGCCTTTTTGAGAAATGTGATACTCACCATGTACTTGCCATACTTTCTGTAACGTTTATTAAAGTTTATGATTTTTACTTATTCATTTAAATGGACTATTATATTTTTTGAATAATTTTCTCACATTCTTGTCTACTTTCTTCCTAGTTCATACTTGCAAAATGAAATGTATTTATTGGAAGTTGGCATACTAGTATATAAGAAACGAATCTACCCATTCTCTTGTCCAGTGTTTCAGGTTGTGCTTTTTTTCTTTATTTACAACCTGAAATATAATTCTGAAGATGCTCAATATACTTGGGGTCATTTTCCAGGCTTGTCAAATATTTTTTCTTTATGTATCCTTAAACACTACACATATTCTCTCTGCAAGAAATATTACACAGAATTCCATTGTTTGCATTAGCTGTGAATTCGCACTAGATTATGGCAGTGATCACCCTCCAGCCACAAACTCCCACTTTATCCAGGAAATTCCAGTTAGCTGTCTAGAAGCAAAGATATTTTATTCCTACAACAGCTAAAATCCTCCAAGACTTGGTGCAAAGTTGAAGTAACATCCAGTGCAATTTTGTTGGCATGAATTAGAGAGCTGGATTGGAATTTGCTAAGTGAATACTTTATCATTTGATGTGTCCTGTTATTGAGATCAGTTTTCTCCAAATATGAGGTAATCGCTATCATCTATATAGACGAGGAAGGTAATCTTCTTCACATACTTTCTCATCCATTCAGATGCTGAAAGCAAAATGGACTTAGGACAGGGTTAACCGTCCCAGAATCCCTACCCCTAAGCATATTTACTTCAAGCCTGCAGATAGCCTGGAAGTCTAATTCAGATGGATGACAAACTCTTCCCCCATTCAGTGGGATGCCTTATTTTTCATACCCTGATACTGCCAATATTCTCTCTCTTCCAGATAGGCCTGTAGTAGGAAAACAGTTATTTGATGCATCATGGGTTAACTAACATAATCTTCAATTTCTCTACTGCAAGCCTATGCAAAACTCACTGCCCCTAATTGAATTATTGATTTATTCATAATGAGAAAACAGTGTGCATAAAGCAGATGTTAAACATAACGAGCCACAACTTTAAACCCAAACGGGATCAGTAGCATGGCTAACAGAAAATTATTGCTGTAATTTAATAAATTTTTAAAGATGCCATGGTGGTAGGAATTGGTTCTTTGGTTAATATACTCTGCAGTGCATGAAGATAACAGGGCCATCTTCTTTCCCTCAAGAGTTCTGCGGTGACAGGAGGAAAAAGATTTTTTTTTGGTTAAAGAATTAGAGCGATGAAACCCATGCAGGGTTTACTATCTGTTCAAAGGAAACCACAAAGACTGTTGATAACACACGCTGTGGCACATCAGAAATTCAGTGCAGCAGGACTGCCCTATTGAGCATATCCTATTTCAGAATCTCTACCGTTTGCTCTTACAGCACATGAAACTGGATTTCTTCAGCAGTCACAGCAGCCTATTCTGTACAATTAGGAAAAAATGTCTGTCAAGCAAGAGTATCTTTTAATATGATATTGCTTCCCTATTCAAGGGGATGATATTCTTTTTCTTCTGTGTATATTAAAAAAAAGCTGATTTTATTAGAGATGGGGCTAACCTCCCAAGAGTTACAGTCAGAAGGACTGAGATGCAGAGGTTCATTTGACCTTAATGTAGGGACTAGATAGAGAACTGGAGACAGTTGATTTCCACTTAATAATAGGAGCCAAAGCTTTGGGGTTTGTTTTGGCTCATCTTTAATTCCACTGCCTTTTAATCAAAATAAATAAATAAATGAAACCAACTCTTTTTCAGCCACAGGCAGTGCACAGAAGAGAATAAAAGCAGGCTATACTCTAGCAAAACTCAGCTGGAGAGTACCACATAGAGAGATGTGGGAAATCCAGGGACTGCTAGCAGATGGAAGCACTGAACTGAGCTGGGGCTGGCAGCCTGGGCACAGGCTGTAAAAACTCAAGAGCTCCTACAGTGCTGAACCAAGGTTACACAGGGAAAAGTGAATACTGAAGAATAGTTCCAGCTTCAGTCTTGATTAAGCTGCTCACTTTTATTCTTTCTTTCTGGCCATTTTCTTTTTTCTCTTTTTTTATTTATTTTCTTTGAGCACAAACAAGTAAAGTCCCTGCTCTATTTCCCCCTCCTCCTTCTACAGGAAATTTTGGTGAATTACTGACACAGAGATCCTAAAGTTACTGTAGGATACTCTGACCACTCTGGTTTTATTTTGTCAAAGTAGGATGCCACTGAAAGATCTCAGGGAATATTGTGTAGGAAAAAACATAATCATATGCATAGCAACACATCATATTTTCATGGTGTAATGAGATAAACTGATTTTAGTGTTGTTATCTGTTATTTGCAACTAACTCAAGACTTTATACTACCTCAGCTGACTGACATAATTGGGATCCTGCGTTCTCTATATGGAAATATATTTCTTCACATCACTGAAGCTGCAAGAAGAGGGGGAGTATCATATAACACTTTTGGGCTCAAAGGAAGAAACAACAGGCTGGGATTTGAGTTGGTACTTTTTAAGTCAGCTACTTCCTCCAACATTGCATTAATTTGAACAGAAAATCAAGATGAATTGAGAGACCAGTAAATCCTTTTTCACTGACACCATTCCACCGACTACTATTAGAATATGATAATCTGAGAAGGCATTTTGCTTACAACTATTGCAAAAGACATAGACACTCATTTTTCCTGTAAATAAGGGAAGCTATTATAGTTGTTAGGCAATATGACTTTTAAGTAGTTAATACAATCAAATATACAATACAAAAATACAATCAAATCTCAGTAATCATGCTTTTATGTTTTATTTCTACAGTATGTCATTATGAAAGACATAGAATTTTGGAGTTGAAAATCTACAGGTCTGGTAAGGACGTAAGGCCAGAGGATCATAGAAATCTCTTATGGTCTTAAAGACCTACAAAGACTGATTCCTCCTGCGAAGGAATCTATAAGTGTAGCACTCTGGTTAATAATAAGCAGGTGTCAGTTTGGTTTGGTTTTGAGAAAAATAATTCATGTTACGTCATGAGCATCATACTCAAACTATTAAAGATGGATAATTTTGCTTTGGCCAGTTCTGTTGTATGCCTTACTTTCAAGCTTGATCATTCTCCTCTTCGTGTTGGCATTCCTACTTTGTCTAGTTTATGCTTATAAAAGTATCAGTTTTTATTCGGTATTGCAGCATACTAACCCATCTGTGTGTCTCTACTGACAGTACTGAAAGAACAGCCCATGAGCTACATCAGCAATTATCACTTCATATCAAAGTTCAGGTGTGGATCACAGTTCAACGGTATGCAAGAGCTGCTGACCTGAACAATCTGATCTAGTGTGATTGCCAATGTAATGAATGCCTTGGATCAGATATTAATGGAAATAACAAGCTAAGAATAATGGCTAAGATTATGATGCCTTGAAGAACAACTGTGTCAGGCTAAAGAAGTGAGATGAACATCAGGATACAAGACAGTTATGATTTTGGAAATACCAGGTATGAGCAAGGCTCTGCAGTTCATTATTCTTGAAATTTTAGTCAAGAGGATTTACACTTGTGTAGGCAATGTGTTTGAAAAATGGAATATTTTAAGAAGATTCAGAGGACACAGATTACAAAATGAACAAAGTTAGTGTCTAATTTTATAGGGAAAAATGAACCAAGTATAATGGAACCAAATAACAACAAGTTTTTTCTTATTTTTAAATCTTAAAATGTAGAAGCTTTCAACTTCTATAAAGCTCTGTATTTATTTTGTCAACATTCATACAACAATAAACCCTGACGACTGGAATTTGAAAATTATGCTTTCACAAATAGTGATGAATACACACTATGTTATTGTCTGCATAAAATGTTGGTTTTGTGAATCTCTTAATCAAGCTGTAAAATTATTTCTTTAAAAAGGTGGAATGAAAATAAAGAGTATAAAGTTTTTGCCTAATTAAACTTCTTGTTATTTCAGCTATATCTTGCTCCTTTTCTTTTTAGCATGCTAACATAAATTATGCCATAATATCTTGACAACTAATTCAGTACCTGGAATCATTCTCCCGTAATCCTAGGCCGATACCTAATGCTGAAGGAGGGAAATATCCATTCCTCTGTCTTCCCTCCCCCCCCCCCCCCCCCTCCGCCCACCCCAATTATGCCAAAATAAAATGAAACACCAGGACTATATCTTCCAAGATACCTATCATGAGAGGAGAGAGAGGCATGTACATTTTTCAGCTCTTGCATTGGTCTGCCTATACCCAGAAACATGAAATTTGATTATCTTGATCTGATCATGCATAAAATACATTTTGCATTAGACCTGGAATTATCCAATCCTATTAAAATTATTTTGTGAAAAAATATGAGTGTCAATTACTGAATCCTTCTAGAAAAGAATTCCACAGATTATGATTAGATGCTGCATACTTTTCCCTTCTTCTTAATTATATAAAAAAAATACCTACTGTTATTTACTGGTCTACTTGAATTGATACAAAATTTCTTTCTTAGCTCAGAAAACACAACCACAAATACAAGAAGGGCACACACATCTACAAATTGCATGCTGACTGACTCTAGATGGCATATTTGCTAAGGTACCTGTCACTGACGTTTCTCAGTGATATCAACATAGAAGCCAATTGTCAGGGTATTTTTTCACCAGATAAAGTCCACCATCAATTCAGTACTGTTAAGAATAAAGGTTTTAGTGTGATTTTACAACACATACAGTTAAGTTTATACAATGGTATATTTATAAATAAAATCATTCTTAGGTGCTCGCCATAATCCTTTAGATGCACATATAAGTTCTTAAAAACATAAGTTCTTAAAAACTAATTACAAAAATTCTGTTAGTACTTAAGGCAAAACACAACTATCTCAAAGTTAATCACATACAAAAAAGCAAGATACTTATTTTTGTTTACCTTTATAGAGACACTTCTGGTTATTTTTTTTAAATTAACTTTCAGTTCTGACTTCTACCAGAATATCTCATTTTAATGGAAGTACAACACCATAAAATATGAGGAAAAGCCATGATGTATCAAACTATCACAATTTAAAATTCCACCAGGGAGACAAATGGGCTGTAGACAGCAGAACATAAGTATTATTTTGAGATCTCCAATTAACTGGAAAATGACAAGTTACGCAATGGGCATGATTAATTAGCAAATTCACTTCCTATTGAGTATATACCTGACTTGAACATGACCCTCTCCAATATGGTTCAGCCTTTCTAATGTTTGTTTGCAGTATTCATGCCTTTGAGTATATTCCATTCATGCACATGGACCATTTGCCAGTTGTAGATATTTTTCCTGTCATAAAAAAACTGCTCTGAAGCTAAAGTTTGTATTAACCATTCTAGTCATTCTAGTTCCATTTTAACCAAAGCCTAAAGCCTATAGCAAAGCTAAACCAGTGAGTCATGCAGGCCCTAGAATTCACAAACAGAACTCTACTTTTCAGTTAGGAGACTGCTATTGGTTTCTTCAGTTAAGCAAGTTTATTGTTATAATAGTTTATGCAGCAAATTCTACTAAAAATTGTTTTAAAAGGAACAATTATGTGAGAAAGGTTCATTCATTAAATCAAGTGCACTTTAGTGCAGCAGAGCCCACATGACTATCAGGAACTTGAAAGAAATAAAAACCACTACTGGTCCAGATAACTCATTTATCTAGGAAGCAGGATTTTGTTTATTTGGGTTTTGTTTTGTTTTGAAATAGTGATTCATTCTTCTTGGATCAAACTAAACTTTGCAAGTACTGCTTACTTACACTCTGCTTTTTTTCTTATAATTGAGTGAAAATATCATGTTTAAAAGAATCTGAGGACAGAAGTTAGCCAAGCATATCTGACTTTTCATACAAATTTAGCCACAATTTAGCCAAAATTCACTCAAAGCAAGCGGTAGATCAAGACTCAGACTCATTTTAGTTCTTACTTCCCTAGAGAAACACCAAAAGGAGCATAATCTAGATATTAGGTTTCTTTACCAAGGCAAGCTACAGTTTTTATGAATATGCCTGCTGTTCTTCCTTTACCTCTGCAACCTATTAAACAGAGAAATCGGGAATGAGAGTACCATTGCTTGTGAATTAAGTGAAGCATAACTATTTAACATCTCTGTAGAGTACTGTTTATCTGGCTTCAAATTCAGGAAGTATAAAGACAAATTTATGCTGCTAAATGCAGATTATTCTATCAGATTGACTCGTGGAATTTGGCTTGATCAACAAGAAAATCAGAACTTGATCTTTCCCTTTAAACTTTGTGTTAGGCTAGCTCTCCACAGATCCCAATTTCTGTTTTTTTCCGTCTAGAGGATGGCTTTTATTGTCCTGTCTTTTAGTGTGAGTCCAGCTTTTAGTTTGAGACAGGAAAATCTGAGGAAAATTATCAATGGAGGGACCATGGCTGGGACATACAAGGTCATTTGTAGAACTAACTTGATTCAATTTACTTCTTATGTAAAGTGTGATAACCTTTCCATATTATGTTGTTTTTCCAAGATGGAGGTCACAATATTGGTTTATGGGGAAATTTGCTGCTGAGCTCTTGTTTTCCCAACGATGTGAATTTGTTTATGCTTTTCAGCATATACAGTTACTAATTGCAGGCTTGAAACACAAAGTGTCAAGGAACTATCTAAGGGTAATTGAGGGACAGTGTGGTCAGCCTCCACAAAACAATATATTACATAATTCTTAGATTAACACAGTAGTAGTTTCTTCCTTGCCTAAAGGATAATTATGTTGACAGTATTGCCCACTTGGAAGATACAACAAAATGTATCAGCAAACAGATATCATCACAAAGGGCATTTCAGTACACTCCATAATTACTCCTTTGGACAAACCATGCTTCTCTTAAAAGCTTACCTTATTTATCTCAGAAGTTATGCTAATGGATGCCTAATAATATTATAGATTTCCTACTTGATATGATAGACATTATCATGAGTTTAATGCCTCTGGACAGGGGACTGCATACTGCATCTGCCCTTCCATCTGTGATGTTTCCCAGGACTTCTGGATATGATAGGCTGGCTTCTCTTAATTGTTGCTCAAAACAACTAGAGAAGAGCTGTCATAGTCTTTAGACCCTATTACCTGGATCTTGGAAACATGAGCTAAACTATGAAGAATAAATAAAATAAGTTTAGTGAAATGATAATAATAATTAAAAAAAAAAAAAAAAGGGACTGGAAACTGCTACCTTGCCATTTATTGAATAAATAAATCCAGGTCTGAAGAATGAATAATGCTCAGAACATACATCAGTAACTTGAGAGTGCTTGGAAACTAGCACTCCTCAACAAAGCAGAAAGTCATAGTACTGATGTAAACTTCACCATTCATGAGGAAATACCACTAAAAGGTGCTAGGAAATGCAACGAATGATCCAAAAAATCATTCCCTTCAAAAACACAGTGGTAGATCACAAGACCCAGACTGTTTTGCTCATTACTATAAACAAATCCTGTGTCCAAAAATTAGCAAGAAAAAAAAGTTATGAAGATCTGTCTTTCATGAACAAGTCTGCTTCAGGCTAATTGAAGACCATTGCAAGGTAATCTAGCTTCTTGAATCATTCCATGTAATACAGTGTTTTATAGGAATTTCAGCCTTTAACTGCATTCTCCTTTGGGTTCAGCAACAATGTATCTTGGAGCTTTTACCAGGATTCTTTCAGAAACTGCAGGAATTCATACATTATATGTTCCCAGAAGGAACATACCTTCTTCAAAGGCGAATGCTATTACTGGCTTTTTCATGACAACAGAGGTTAATTGATTCCAGCTAAATAAATAATATGTATTCCAGTCTCCGGTGACAGCAGACCATTTGAAAGGAATATGGAAACCATCCCTGCAATGGTTATTAACCCTACTAACTCTACCAAGTTTCAATTAGCACCTGATGTTATAAAGAATCCGGACAGTCAGCAGATAACTGGCTGTCCTCATTTCAGCTGGGATAGCTAATTTTCTTCCTAGTAGCTGGTACAGTGCTGTGTTTTGGATTTAGGATGAGAATAATGTTGATAACACACTGAGTTTTAGTTGTTGCTAAGCAGTGCTTATTCTAAGTCAAGGACTTTTCAGCTTCCCATGCTCTGCCAGCGAGGAGGTGCACAAGAAGTTGGGAGGGAGCATAGCCAGGACAGCTGACCCAAACTGGCCAAAGGGATATTCCATACCATATGATGTCATGCTCAGTATATAAGCTGGGGGGACTTGTCCAGGGGGCAGCGATCGCTGCTCGGGAACTGGCTGGGCATCTGTCAACGGGTAGTGAGCAGTTGCATCACTTTTTTTTTTTTTTTTTTTTTTTTTTTTTTTTTTTTTTTTTTCTCTCTCTCTCTCTTTTTATTGTTTTCCTTTTCATTACAATTATTATTATTATATTTTATTTCAAACATTAAACTGTTCTTATCTCAACCCATGAGTTTTCTTATTTTTGCCCTTCCAATTCTCTCCCCCATCCCACCGGGGGGAAGGGTGACCGAGCAGCTGTGTGGTGCTTGGTTGCCAACTGGAGTTAAACCACAACACCGGTTCACTAAAGCAGTCCTGAAGCTTCTGCAGTGCAACTGTTCGAACCAAATAGGAAATGCATCCTTAGGCAAACCCCAGTGTACAGATACACAAGCTGTCATCCTGTACCAGCCAAACAACTGTTGATTGAAAGTAGAATGGTTTGCAAGCACATCATACAGAAGTCATGAAGAGAAGGAAATGTGTTTTTCAAAGGCACCTTACAATATATCCAGTAGACCTTCAGGAAGGAAAAATATATTACCACAGCATGGTATATTCTTTTTAGTTCTTTGTTTATATAACTCATTTCATATATAAGTGTAATGTTATAATTGGCATAAAAATATATTTAATCACTGTATTGGAAGGTGTCAATGTTAAGAAAACAGTTTATCCCTACTGAACTACCATTTAGCAGAAGTTGCATCCAAACAACATTAATAGATAAGACATCTTTAAAAAAACTCCATCATTGAAGTTTGCTGCCTCAGTGATATCGCTAGCTGGATGTATAATTTTTGGATTGCTGACTATAAGAAATATAATCAAGTATGATTATTTTTTTCCTTCAAAATGGAGATAATCCCTGAGTTGGAAATTAAGCTGAAAATCCAGTACCACTTCTGACAAAGATTACTAGCAACAAATACACCAAGATGGGAAATGCTTAATTTCTTGCATTGCAGCAGAAGCTGCCCAACTAAAAATCACATGTGGAAAAGAGGTAAGGACTTTAACAGCTGACATACTAAGTTAGACAAGAATCTCATCTCTACTAGTGACCTGAAACAGTTGTTTAGAAAAAGAGCCTAAGCAACAGGTTATAACTACTTTGTCAGCTCTTAGCGTATCAGTGGTTTAATAAATTTTCTGTTAATATTTTTTTTTTTTGCATATATTTGTCTAAACCCCTTCTGAGACCACTTGTAACGTGTTTTGCAACATATTGTGCCTGTGAGTACTAAAATTTTTTCTTTTTATTATTTTTAAAGTTGAACTTGTTACTTTCTAATGGGTCATCCTTGAAAAAAATACAATAGAAGTAGTCTCTTTTTTTTGTTTGTTTGTTATTCATAATTTTAAAGATTTTATTATATGTCCCCTCATGTGTTCTTGTGTAGGGATTCTCACTGTAAAAAAGCAACATCATACCCCTAATTATTTATGTTGTTTTCTATCTTTTCTTGTTCTATTATATCATGTTTTAAGATGGGATTAGCAACAATTTTAAAGACCAACGTAATAATATTTCCCTGTTTTGTTTGTTTTTTGTTTGTTTGTTTTGTTATACCTTCCAAATAGTTCCTAATATTCTATTTACCTTTTTTACTGTTCCCACAGACTGAGCCCACTGTTTGAAAGAACTAATCACAATGATTCCAAGACCTTTCTCTTAAATGGTAATACCTAATTTAGCTCATATCACTGTCAAAACTATTTTTCTTATACGCATTACTTAACAAAGAATTAGGAAAGGATTATCAGAATATTGTCTGTTATGGGACCATTTTAGTCAGGACTTGACTTGAAAGCAGACTTTGCTCTCCCTTTCAAGAACGCCCTTCTTTTCTTTTGAAAGGAAACCACAGAAGCAAGATGCCTGCCTGGACACAGAGTAGCTTATAATGTCAGATGTAGAGAGAGTGATCTTTAGAGACTGGGATATTCAAAATTAGATATAACAGAAGAATAGGACATTCCAAGAGGAAAAGGATCAGACCAGAGAGGAAAAGAACCCAGAAGCTGGCACGGCAAAAAAGAAATATAATATAGAGAAAAGGAGAAAAAAATCTTGGAAGAAAAAGAAGCCAGAAGAAAACAGGAAAGTGACAAGAAACCAAGCCTCCCTTTGCCTTTGGTTTTTCATAGGCCTCACAAGGCCTGATAAGTCAGCAAAATGTTTCATGCACTAAACACAGGAGTAGGTTATCTACAGGTTAAGGGTTATCTACAGGTTGAAGGTTATCTACAGAGTATATTGTGAGCTGAGGAATAAGCAAAGTCAGTAAAGGGAGGGTCACAGTACTTCTGGTGGAAGTGTATTTTTGAATTGCCTAATGGATTGTATATTTGGGCAATAATTTTCATCCCACTTCATTTACTTTCAATTTTTTTTCACATTCTCTTTTTGGTTTTCTGAAAGGGTTTTTGAGGGAAATTTGAATAAGTTATATCTGTCAAGTTGCCTGTACTGAATGTTTCAGGAAAAGTGAAAGAATGATAGTTTGATCTTTCTTTATAAATAGTGTTCCACATACTTCCTGAAGCACCATTGCCACCTAGATATCATAAAATTTTATTTTAAGATTATTATTTCTGAATGTTCTTGGTACCCAAACAAGAATTTCTGGTTGAAAAATATGTTGCCTTATATTTACAAAAAACCCCAAACATAGATATATGATTAAAAATAAAAACCTTTGCATCTATGCGAGTTGTATTTTCACATAGTGGGAAAAAGAAGGAAAGTACTTGACCAAAGTAAAAGCAAAATATATGATTTGTTTAGGGCTATTTTTTAAAAAATAAAGCAAAACCAAAATTAAGTTAGGTTTCCATATAGTTTGAAGTCTTTCGTGATATAAAAGTTATTGATGTTCTGTGCCTGGCATAACTGAGAATAGTCAGAAACAACACCTCAGTGACCCTCCCCTCCAGTAAAAAGATAGCACCGTGGGGATTTACTCAATATTGGGGATAACTTTACTTATTTCTTTTTAAATGTAGTTGTAGAAAACAAATGTATCTGTTAATAAACAAAGGGTGCCTTTGTCAAGCTGCTTTCACAGAATTTAAAGCAAGTTATTTCAGTTACAAATGATTTGTTGCATATATTACAACTACAAAATCTAAATACTGCCATTGAAAGTATGTGCTTTTTCTTTTTAACTATCACTGAGGATAAAGGGAGAATTCCCATTCACACATGAAAGTGGATTAACCTTATACCCTTTGTCTGTCTACTGAGATTTCCATATCAGACAGGAGGACTGCTAAATTGAAGCAATCTTGCGAGTCACTTCACAGTTGAATAGTTAAAGTAGAAATAAATATAATGTTGCTGAACAAATAATTTTCTGCTATGAGGCACAGGACAGTTCAGTGGTATTACAGGATATTCAGTCACTCCATGGCAAGAAAGGAAAAATATGCAGGCTGCATTTATAAAATGATTTATCTACTGGACCAAAATTAACCCAACTTCATAAAATATAGCCAGGTTATTTCCAAAGATTGGAATAAGTGCTGAGTAAGAATTTTATTTGGTTGTATTTTAGCAATATTGCCACAAAACATAGATTATTCATAAATAAATAAAAATTGTATCATAGAAATGCACAAAATACCCATAAACAAAAATTACTTTTAGCCTTTGAGAGTCTCCACTATGATCATCACTAGAGTACATTTTCAAAAGTGAAGTTAGGCACAATATTTTCTTTCAGTTTATTGCATAGTTTAACTGGACAGTGTTTTGCACACCATATTTTCCTATCAATAAATGTAGTTGCATTAAACTGTCAGAAAATTAATCCTTTTTTTTTTTTTCAGCTACGTCCTTCCCATTTCCCTAAATCCAAATCCATACATTAGAATGGTTACATCTTAGCTGAGCTAACCATTTCCCTGATAATGATTATTCGAACTGTTTTGTAGTGGCTTGTGGAAGCCATTGTAGATTATTGAAGCAATATAAGGAAGTTGAGACAATATTGCATTTTTACCACAAATGATAAATGGACAATATATTTTGTAATACTAAAAGAAGAATCTTGCAAACAGTATTTTCTTAGAACAACTGGTATGTATAACATTGGTATAATACAATAGTCACATGGAACTATATAAACATTTTATTACAAGATAAATAACTTATATGTATACTCAAACACAGTCCCACCTCGCAAAGTATTCCACTATCCATGGATCTGTTAATGGATCAGTTCCCACATTTCAAAGCCTGGTAAGCTGTGCAGTACTTTATGTTTCTGTGAATAATTCACTGAGGTACTTCTCTTCACATCTGTGCACAAGATACCTCTACCTACATATTACATCTTTGCATGTCTCTCCCTAACTTTGTATCATGACTTTCTTCTGGTCACTGTCCATGGTTCAGCCCTGCTGACTTCCCTCTGTGTCCTAGGATATTTATTTTTTTTTTCCTCATCTTACTCCATAGCTTATCCCCTTAAGTAATTAAGTTGATACATAGCCTTTCAGAAAGCCATCCTTCCTTTTCCAGTCTCTGCCTGGATACTGTAGGCAATTCTTCTCAGCCATCCTGACATTGTTTCATCACCTGTCTTCCCCAGCTTCTGATCTATCGGAATAATTCTTATAACTCTCAAAATTTTTTCAACCCTTATGGTGGTGTGTATTTCAGTATGGTCCCACTTAAGCTTAAGTACTTCTATGCCCAGCTTTGTAAACCCCATTCAAAAGTTCAATCCAGGTAGAAACCTCTGAGGGTGTTCTTATCTCTGTGTAAAAACCTAGTTCTTGACTGAATCTGAACAACTGTATTGGATTATAACTAAATAACGGAAGGAAAATTTCCTTTATGAAGCCTGATGAGCAATTCCATTTACCAATTAAAAAGTATGAAATCTGTGGTTAATACAAACTAAAAATGCAGTTAGAAATGTGGTAAGAAAATGATAAGAGGTATATTTGTCCTTCAGTACATGAATAAAAGTTAGCCCAGTATACTAGAGGAGAAGGTATGTCCACACTGTTATGTAATAGCAAGAAAAAAGATATATTATGGAGTTACAGTTTTCTGTGAAGAATTCCAGATTTGCCATAATTGCAGATAAAATGTAGGATTGTAAATATATGGCCTCTTCTATGTTTCTATAAAGGGTCCAAGATGTACATAGAAAAATGAGAGCTATGAATGATGATTTTAGTGCTCAGACTCATTCAGCTTAAGATCCCAACTAAATTTTGAAAGTGTCTCTCTCCATAGATTTAAGTTGTCAACAATTCTTAATGTAGGCACACAACTAAAATTTTGTCCCATGGTGAATCTGTTTGTAGCTTTCAGATACAGTATCCTCCAACGATGTGATCTGTCTACTTCTTCCTTTTGAGTTTTGGTATTTTCATGTTTGTATCCAATTATGCCACATTTACATATAGCCTAACCTGCATTAAGAAATGCATTCATGCATTTCTTAAGTTTTTTATATGAGTAGCAAGGACTGGAGTCTTCACAAAAAAAGCCTTTGTGCAATGAAAGACTGCCAGAAGAATGTCTCTGATAAACATAGGGAGCCAAATGCAATCAAATCTGCGACTTGATTACAAAGATTAAGCTCCATCTCTTCTTCACTTTATCATAGCATAAACTTTTCAGATTTCTTTTAATTTAGCCAATTGTAGGGACTAGAAAGGATCAGACTTGTAGGATCAGTGTATCCGTTTCTTTTTTATGTGGCAGAAAGATCTTAGCTTATGGTCATGATCAGCCACATTGTAAAATATTCAAACTTGTATGTTCTGAATGTTACATATTAGCTACTTTTACCATGCATACTTTAATACTGCCCTTCTGCAAATTTCTAGCATCAAATAATGAAAAAGATCTAGACTTTGTTTTAATTTCAGCTTTTGTATTTGATTGATATACCCAAACCATAATAACATACATCTGATGCATTGGAATGAGGCACCACAGTAACAGGTTTTCTTATGGAAACACTCATTGCCAGAGAATATCGATGTCTTGCTAACTACAGGAGTGCTGTAAATAGAATCTGCCTGGAACAACTGTTATATATAAAATTAGCACAGTTAAAAATTCACATACAGATACAGAAGCATAAGTCTATTTATTTGTTCTGGTTTACTTCTTGAGGGGGTATGTTTCCTTCAAATCTAAGTAACAACTAAGAGGTGATGGCCTGGCCATATTTTACTCATCTTTTGGCTTTACAAACAACTGTTTGATGTGCAAGAGAAATCAGAACCTTCAACATTTAAGACAGACAGGAGCATATATGCAGGTCTCTCTGCTGTCATTCATAACTGCAGTACTAGTAGAAGAGCTCTTCAGACTGAAGAATTTAAAAGCTGAGCGATAAGACACACATGTAAAATCCTTCATGTACAAAAGGGGTATATGCAAATTCTCTTTCTCACAAAAGGTGAAAGAGAGCACAAAATATCAACTAAAGGTTTTTCTAGCTGATACATGTAATGAATAGCCTAGTTGTCTACAAAGGTTGAAATACAAACAAACCCTACAAGCAAAGTCCTCTCTCAGTTTTTTTCTTACTCACTACTGGATGTCCTCAGTACTGAAGGACTTACAGACAAGGACTGTCCGTCACAGAAATAGATGTTTTAAATTCTTTCTTCAGAAAATTATCTAACCACTTTTTTCCATTAAGAAAGGCTCATGGTTTTCTTCACTTTCAATATGGGTTTACTTTATATCCCATAGATTTCTTAGAATCTCTACAAAGTGCTATCAGCATCTGCTATAAGAAAACTGGGATATAAGAAAACTTCTTCTCTGACATGATGGATACAAGGGATCTTCTGAATATACTGATTCCCAGCTAAGAGGCTGAGAAGAGAATGAAAAGAAGCACTGCCTCCACGCTTAGGTACTGTCTGTACATTGCTCAGGCATTTCAATTCTCCTTGAATAAACAAATCCTTGGTTATTTGAAGCACACACTACTAGATTAAAAGAAATGAGTTGAAAAATGCATAGAGATAGACAACTCTTTTTTCCCATAAGCAGTGGAGTTATGTTCATGGAACTTCCCACATACTCATGAGGCATGCTCACCTCTCCAGAAAATACAGTGGAAGGAACGTGAAATTTATAGCTAATACTCCTTGTCAGATAAAATCTCAGTATAGATCAGTGTCCTGTTCTGGATTATTATACTAGTGAAGGCAAAATGGTTGAATAGATGAAAAAAAAGCATATAAAGTGTCATATTTACTTGGGTATACTCTTCCATTAACCAGTGATTAGAACTTCCTTAACTGGGATTGCATCTATATTGTTCTGTTTTGTAGTGATCAATATTCCTGTCTTCCATAGTTTTGTCTCAGCCTTCTTTGTGTCTGTTTGTACTTTGGGACCCCAAAGAAGCACATAGCAACGAGTTTCGAAAGCAGAAACAAACAAAAGCACTTTTTTTTTTTTTTAACCATAGGACATTACTGAGTAACTTCTATTTCTTGGAATATGAAAGTAAATCCTTTATTTACCTTCTTGATATTATTAATTGTAATGATTTCTGTCATATCTCCCCTATTTTATATCTGTTCCAGGAAGAAGAAACCTAGTCTGCTTTGTCTTAATCCCTTCCATTCTTTTTCATACGTTTTCTAGTTCTACTGCACTTCCCTAGGACAACACCTAGGATTTTATTCTATAAGTGTTTATATGCTAAAGGGGATCTTGTCAAGCTGTTATAGGAGTTCTTATCATTTCAAAACTCCTCTAGTCTCCACTCTTAACAAGGGTAAAAAAGAAATCTCCATTATTTTTCTTTTACCATTCCCTCTACTGTTTTATTTTTTTTTACACCAGCACAGAGGTCTGCAAAACTGCAACCAGAGATGCATTGATTCTGAAACTGCACAATATATTACTTTCTTGCAAAAACATATTTTCAAAGTTATTTCTGTCTTTCAAGAAGCATGCAAACTCCTTCATCCAGCAACTTCAGTCTGAAAGACTAGAATAGTTCCTGTTCCTGTTTGGCCTAATGAAATGAACATTATCAGGCAGGTAAAATACCAAGTTTCCCTCTCTAAAAAATGAATAGGATTTCACGTTGTTTGTGTTTATGATAGAGCAAACTATTAAAAACATACTTCATAAATCATACGCTAAAGAATTGGTGGCTTCAATTAATGACAAATCTAGTTAGATTTCTTTCACTTTACATACTTTTCTCTGAATTGTTTTTAGAATTACTTATGAAAAGCAAAATAATTCTATTTTAAAATTATTTTTTCTTAGGTTAAAAGTAAAATCTTTCTTTCACAATTTTCCAAAAAAGTATAATTCTAGGTTAAATGTAATGTTTCTTTTCACTTCATCTAACGGAGTAACTCCACTGTTATTTTTTGTTATTCCTTTGTAATACCTTTAAAAGAAAAGAAAGAACAGAAGAGGTTTACAGGGTGGCTTTCTGGGTGACAATGTTTACAATTCATTTTAACATGGGAGTTGTGTAGATTTTTGAAGAAATGAGCTAATAGTGTGGAAATGCACTGAACACAGTGGGTAGCCAGGGCAGACAATAGAACACTATGTTTATCTTTAAAAATTAGTTAGGTTGCTTCAGAAACCATTGTAAATATGATTTTTCTATTCTTCTGGACAGTTCATAATATATCAGTTTGGAATAGTTTAACTACTGCTCAGACAGCCAACAGGGAGGCAAGAAAATTATGCCATTCTATTATTTATGTATATGGACTATGTAAACATGTAAAATAGCATATGGTTTTATTAGTATTATTTATTTTTCTTATTGTAGCATTATGAAGCACAAGAGATTTAAAAAAACTATATCCCTATCACCAGGAGCTCATCGTTAATACACAGCACTGTCTTACATTTCATTTCCTAAGCTAATGCAAAACACTCCATATTTCATGTTGTAACAGTTTATTATTTCATACCCAGCAGGAGTTCCCATGCCTTTCCATGGTACAAAATCATAAACCGTGGAAACAGTGATACAATTTTCCAAGCAGTCTGTCCATGCTATTCCCTTCTTTGCTTAGTTGAAGTTTCAATGTTTCATCCTCAGCAAAAGTATTCAACCTTTACCCACTTAAGAAACGCAATAGAAACTCAGCCTTTAAGAGCCCACAAGTAATTTGATTTTCAGTTGAGGCCTTCTATAAGGAATACAATGCAAAAGCAGTTCCCTCCCCTCAAAAACTTAAAAAATAAACTGACAAATAGGAACACAAATAGTAAATAGAATAAGAAAAATATTTTCTGATTTTTGTTTTGTTTTGTTTTGTTTTTGTGGTAGCGATACATAGTTCTAGCTAATTCTGCAATAGGCAAGAATATGAAACCACATTTACATCCACTTCTGGTAACACCTCTTGTATTGGTGAGGCTAGAATGCAGCCAGGAGTTATAGGAGAGCACCTCAAATACAGTGAGGAACATACTCCCTCCTCCAGCATTTTTTAATAGCACAACATCTGGGACTACTCAGACCTGGAAGAGTTCCAGTGAGCCAACCTCCCGACAGCAGTATTCATGAAGTGTTCAAGACGGGCAGGACTCACCCTCTTCTTGCTTTACAAGCCTGATGATGCTTCCACACAAGAAGGTCTCCAGCAACACAGAGGAGCTGTATATGAGATCCTAACTACAGAAATGTTGTGCATACAGTCTAGTCCAGAACCATCTTATCCCAAACAGTGAGGATTAGAGACCTGCCTGAGAGAATGGGCACTTACTCATACTGGGTCTCAAAGACAGCATGTGCTTTGCCTGGAGCCATGCATTGCTATTGCCAGCAGTGAATATAGACCCATATAGCAACCGAGACTATGCTGGCCAACCGCAGCATGCTCCAACATATTCTAGCATATGCCATTAGTTCTATCAGGAGCTGCTATGCACAGGCAGAGCTCGTGCCTGCTGATCCCTACTACTTTTCCTCTGACCCCAAAACCATGAGACACTGCCCAGCAAGTCAAGCTGGTTTTGAATAGGCTGCACACAGATAACGTGCATGAAAGTACAGCTAGATATGTACAGAATAGATTAGCAGAAGCAGTTTATATTTTCATTGTGAAACATTCCCAGTGTGTTACAATGGAGACTGCTTTTCTATCAGAATCCTTTTTATGTCTTTTTTCCCTCCAGAACCAATTTTTTTTCTTCCCTACTGTCTCCCAGTCCCTAAATTGTGATGACATGAGTCTCCAAAAGGAGAACTGCCCCAAATTAACTTGTATAGAGACAATCTGGTTTGTCCTGGAATAGCCTTCACTCCTCAGTGATAGATAGCACACGCTACATGAAAGCTTCCTACTCCATGTAAAGGCATGTGGCAACCTCAGTATCAGTTTGAACTTAAGTCCCCAGTAAATCCATTTCCTCAGACGGACTGGGCAGCTAGGTAACCACTCTTTGTGAAAATGAAAAGTAATTTCTTGAATATGAGGACTTGGAGCTTAAAGTGAGCTTGTCCCTCATGAAAAGTCTACCATGAATTTAACTGTCTCCTACTACTTATGTCCTATTTCAGGTCTTGCTTTGTTTTTAATATTCGTAGGATCTCTTGTCTTCATCCTTTGTCAGTGACAGCTCTTTTCACAAGTTAATGGTTGCTTTTAAAAGTGGAAACAGGGATTCTTTGGTGTAGTCCTTTCCAGCTCATGAATAAAGCACCAAGAAAAATCAATCACTCAGTCCCTAGATGAAAAATATTGTGCTTCCCTAAAGTGAAAAGTTTTGTTTTGGGAATCTTAACAAATTTTACTTTAAATTTGCAACAGTACTTTAGCAGTGGAAAGCTAAATAGGAAAAAGAAAATGGCAAAGACTGCTCTGAAATTTTACTTTAAATAGACAGCATCAGCATTTGCAATGAATATAAAAAAAGGCAGTCTCTGGATATATTCTGTTTCTACTAGCTGTGACACTGGAGGAATCAGTATTAGAGTAAAAATTGAGATTGAGAGAAAGCTGGTAGAGTTGGGACCCTTTAATATACTACTTTACCAAAAGGTATCTAGGTTTACTCTAAAATAAGTTATCTGTAATAGATGGTTCTACATGGTGCTACACAACGCCCTCCCTCCTC
>NW_008825270.1:1286674-1307468 GCF_000699105.1 Pygoscelis adeliae | reverse complement strand
TCAGTGAGGAAGACCTAGGCCAGTATAATGGTTTTAAACATCCTACATCATAATCTCTCTACATCAGGTCAGAGTGACTGAAACACGAGTGTTTCTGCTGAATTTATTTTGTAATAAAGCAAGAACTGTATCTCCAGTTTGGTCCATCTGGCATATTTCACAAACAGCAACATCATGTTTAGATACGAGGAGAAGAGGGGTATTTTTAAATAGGGATGCTAGCATAAACAACTTGTTACAGTTTTGATTATGAATTTTTGTTTAATGGTTCATGACATTTGAAGGTTCCTAAAGCTGTTTCTCTCTTCCTCTTCCTGAAGCATTCCTGTCTGTGAATATTATCACTTCTTGTACAGCAATACCAGTATGACTGCTATTTTTTTTTTCCTGTGATCACAATTAAAAACATTTTAGCTGAACTCTAAGGAAGGAAATGATTAAAGGAATCCTGATGTTGTTAGTTATCTGATACCTGCACACAGCTGAAATTTCCAAGATGAAACCAAGAGGATAAGAATTATGTTAATAAGTGGTTCAAAACGAAAATTAAACATTTACAGTAAAACATTGTATTAGTCTGAATAAAAGAAAGAGAAACAGTCTGGTGCAGAATTTGGATCTAACACTAGCTCCCCACTGAACACCCTAGAAGGATTCCAGACTGAAGAGGAACTGCAGCAAGTGTGATGGAAGTTAATGCATAAAACGGAGCTGGCCATTTTCCTTCCTTGTCCAGGGGCAGACCAGTTATTAAATAGCATTGAGTTTTCCTCAGTGCATAAAAAGCAGGATCAAAGATTGTTCCCTTGCAAAACATTTTTGAGATTTCATGCTAATATGACACCTCTAATAAAAGTGGTAAATGCATCTCTGGCACAAGAGATATGTAAATTTAAAAAATAAAAGCAAATAAAAAAACAAAACAGAAGTCCACACTTGTAAATATTTATTTTATTTATTATGGTTCCACTGGTATTTGCACTACTTCTATGCTGAGAAAGCCCAACTAAGTTTGCTTTCTCACAAATGGGATTCCAACATATATGGGGGTGAGATATAAAAGAACAAAGTAGAAACAAAACTAAGGTAGGAGAAACTAGGAATTGCAAACCAACTTATGCTATTTTGTCTCATATGTTATTTAGTTTCTTCACTCCTCTCCAACTACAAGAAGTTTTATTTAGAAAACTCTAGAAAACACAGAGTAGTCTTTTCTTTTACATCATTTTAGTATTGATGCATTTTATTTGGACTGAAGATTAAAAAATTTCGTTGATAATCTATAGTGCAAGAGTAAATGGAGTCTAGATTGAGGCCAAATGTTCTTGTAGAGGTCATACTATGTTCAACATGCTGTTTTCTTTGCTTTGAACAACTGCAAATTAATTTGATATTCTATCAATACATTTTTTGACAACTTTTATTAGCAATAACTTTATTTTTATATACATATGTATACTGTCATTTGAAGCCCAGCTTAATGTTTTGTGCAGTTAATGCAACTAGGTCTCTCTTCTTTCTTGTTCTTTAACTTTTTTTGTAATTATTCTTTGGGAAAAAATCTATTTGAAACATCCTCTGGCTGATTGTTAATTGACATCTTTGTCTTTACATCTGTGTCTTTCAACATGAGAAATTAGTGTGACAGAGCATGCAAAGAAAAAGCACTAGAGTAACTGCATAGATTTTTTTGGTTTGTTTAAATGGAACTCTTCACCATAGTAGAAAAAAAGATATTGATTTTCTTTGATGTTAATGTCTTTATATTAATAAGCAAATGATTGCTAATATTAAAGTAATCTTATTTCCCTGATGTGTGAAATCTGTAAAATATGAGAAAATGACAAAACACAAGAGAAAAGGTGAAAAAAACTCTTTTAATTAGTTGCCTAAAAAAATATAACTTCATTAATGTTCCTATTTAATATATTTAATATCTTTTGTCTAACTGTCCAGTGAAAGTTAATAATAACATGCTAAATCTATTTAGACCTTTTTATCCTGAAGGAATCTAAGTGCTTTACACTTTGTATATACATTTTTATATATGTGCATGTGACAATAAAGCCATTATTAAAATAATGTTGGGTTCCTGACTTAGAGCACAAGATGGACAATGCATAGTCTGCAAAGTAGAGGAAATCTTTCACTGAAACTTATATTTTGTTTACCGCTAGAATAATATAAACTTAATCCTGTTCTATGCAATAAAAGAGACAAAATACCTACATCTTTAACTTATATCTCCACATTTGAAGTTGTGTTTCACTGTTGTCTCACTGTGATTCTCAGAAAAATTGTAAACTCTAAAAGTGGCCAAGAGTTGTAGAGAGTAAACATCTACTGCCTGAGACAACAGTCCTTCACAGTGTGTGGATTTAATGGCTGTTATTCAATTGAACATTGGATAAGAAATTACTCCTTCATATTTCATCATTTATTTTGAGGATGATCTCATGAACTTCCATGGATGAGGCGTACGCTGCTCATGATGGGCTCTGTATTGCACTACATCAGTCAGAAAAGCATCCATGCACACTTACATGAGAACAACTTTTCTACTAAGTAATTTTTCTGTGCATGTGTTTGCACATGCATTTGTGGTTTATGTATAATTTTTATATGTATGCAAAACATGTAAAGTTGTTTTTCAAGACCTAACTTCTCCTGGACAAAGCAAAGCTCTTTACAGTATTCAGTTCTTACTCATTTACTTTGCTGGCCAGCTACAATATGTAAATTGGAACATTGTTCTCTGTAACCTCTGATGAGTCTATATAACCCTCTGCTCTGAAGAAGGGGCATAATAACAGAATTCACAGAAGGGCTAGAGAGATGAATTTTGAAAAAAAAAACAATTAAATTAAAATAAATTAATGAAAAAATAAATAAGAATGAACTATTTTTGTTCTACAGTAAATTGTGAATCTTATATATGTATACTTGTATAATCACCACAAAAAAACATACAGATGCACTACTGTTCCCATTTTATGGTCTACCATTTCACCTCCTTCAAAACTCCAGATCTCCTCCTAACTTTCCTATGGCATGCAGCATGCCCTACAGAATTACTGCTGTCATTTTTCAACTCACCACTGCAGGTTTACAGAAGACTGAAATAAATGTGTGTTGGAGGCATATGTTCATTCTTACATGACCCTTAATTATAATTAATTGTTAGTGCTCATAAATGCTAGCTATATATTTCTAGATGCTTTTGAAAGTTCTATTTTATTTGCTTTAAATGAAAAAGTCACTGCTGCAGTTATCATCTCTGATTACTTTATTATGTGACACTAATAAAATTAAATTGCTTGAGGAATTTTTGTGTAAATCCTACTTTTATGCAATAATTACATAGGCCAAAAGAATTACCTAAATGATATGCTGGATAACTCTGAAGAATTTGAATAAGATTTCAAATTGCGAAGTGAGATCACCAATAAGTTAATCATTTTTGTAATTTATGATACACAAATAAATTAATTGGTTTTTTAAGAATATGTACTCTTGGCTTGGAACTGAATAAAAACTGTTACTGTCTGATGGCTTTTGGATTTGCTTTTGGGAAAAAATGTCTTTGAATATCTGATTAATTACTGTAGATTTGAAACTTCGTTCTACCACAGCAGTATGTTATGGTCAGAAAAATTGCTGGACAATTCTTTGGCATATAAGCTCTAGAGCCTCAGGTTCTGCTCAATCCTACATTACTGCCAACTATCTTGTTCCACTGCAGATCACTGGTTTTAGAAGTACAGAAAGAATAAAGTGTTTTGATGTCGTGATATCTGCTTGCTAGAAACAACACTTAAACTCATAGGCAATTGTCACAAATTAAAGTAATATATGGCCTGCTCTGGTTTATATTGAAAAATAAACCAATAGTTGGCTAGTTTGAAGCTCAGTGGTACCCGTATATAGTCAATACTATACTGACTGCCTCCAGAGTCTTGAAGTATCCAGATGTTGGCATTTCTGCAAAATATATTAATGTAGGTAGACTGAGAAGAAAATAAACAATGTGGATGAAATATTCTCCATATCAGCAATGAAATACATTTAGGGGCAGGAATAATGTCTTATTAAAATAGAAAAATAATTAAAAACTAATTAATTTGCTTGATTTTGTGTCTTTCATTAAGCTATTTTGTTATCTTGTGTGTATATTCATAAACCCCCAAGTTTTAGCATAAACAACTATGAAATCTAATAATTAAAGAAGAAAGTGTTCTCACTCATCTTTCCTTCTCCCCCTCCATCTCTGCTTTCCCATTTCATGAATCTTTAAGCTACATAAGCTTTCTTCCTGTGTCATTTCCTAATTAAAGACCCAGTAAGGGGGCAGAGCAAATAATTCAGCTGTCTTATTTTTAGAGAATTATGATGGAAGCTTGTACTTCTGCTAGTGATGTAGCTTCTGTAGATAGACTTAAGTCAATTCCCAAGGCTGTTAACACTTTTTCTGAATGTTAAATTCATTTTTAGAGTACTGTTAAATTATGAAATACTCATTTAAAAAGGAAATATGCTTCCTGTGTTTTCGATAATTATTGTAACTATCTATTTCACATAGACTAGTGTGAATAAATGTCACTATCAGCAATTAATAAGGGGTGAAGTTCCAGGAGACAGCTTTATTGTTCATGAGTAATTAAATAGTTTATCTGGTATTATTATCTGCAATGTGAGGACACAGAGTCAGTACCAATGTCAAATTACAAACCTAACTTTGTGACTGTTGTTTCTTCTTTTATCATAGAAGGAATAATTGTTCAACTTGAGGGGAAAAAGAAGGGGTAGTGAAGGACTAGAGTTTTAAAACAAATGTAGTTCATAGATATGGAAGACATGCTAAGAAGGGAGAACTAGAACTCACCTACTCAGAGGAGGTTCTGGCTCTCTTCATACCTGGCACTCAGCAAAAATAATCAGGAACTATTTTCAAACATATCTAACACCGAAGCGATCCAGCTAAATTCAGTCAGAGTTTACAGTCACTGCCAAGGCCATGAGTGCATCCTCGCTCTCCTGAAGGTTTGGCTGCTGAGACTCAGAGTGGCCAGCTGAGAGATAGTGCAGCTGGTAGTCCTGGGAAGGCAGCTCTGCAGGAACCTCCGCCAGGGCTGACCCTCCTTCCCCAGGAGCTGCTTTATATGGAGGTCCACACCCTGCCCTTTCCCTTGCCCTGAGCCACAAGGCAGCACAGCTATCTGTCTTATGATCAACTTGGAATGAGATAAATGAATATCTAGACCTTCTGGTAGAGGAAAAAGAAGAAAAAACACTCGTCTGATTTTCTAAATTCTCTGGATAAGGCAAAGGAGAGAAAGAGTGGAATATCCAAGGACTTCCTCACCAAAACCAAACCAAAACAAAACAAAAAAAAACCACCCCAAACAAAAAAAAAGGAATTATTCTGCAGTTCTGCTAGCTATAAAAATAAGGCTGTTACAGTGAATTTAGGCAACACTTTTCATTTCCCAAAACAAGTTCTCAAAGCATTTTACATACGTAAAATCATAGAACCATAGAAAGGTTCAGATTGGAAGGGACCCTCAAAGATCACCTAGTCCAACCCCCCCTGCCATGGGCAGGGACATCTTTCACTAGACCAGGTTGCTCAAAGCCCCCTCCAACCTGACTTTGAACACTTCCAATGATGGGACATCCACAACTTCTCTGAACAACCTGTTCCAGTGTCTCACCATCCTCATCATAAAAAATTTCTTCCTTATATCCAATCTAAATCTACCCTTTTTCAGTTTAATCTAGATTATTTTAAAATATCTGAAGGAGTTGCTGTAGCCATCTTAGAAAGGGCACTTGCAGTTTGGAACACAAGTAGCCATGACACTGAAAAGTACTGAAAAGAATGCAATTAACTTTTCTGTAGCACCAAGAAAGAAACAAGCAAACCTTACAGATTATTTATCAGATAAAAAGCTATCAGAATTTCAGATATAAGTTCCAAACAGCAGCACAATCTCACTCAGTAGCCTTCTGAGGCTATGGTTTTTTTAGTTCCTTAAGATTTTAAGCTTTTTGATACAGGTGTTTGTCCTTTGGAATTTTTCAGTCAGCCCAGCTCTAGTTTCAAAATACAGTTTGAAGGACTTTGGTATTTCTTTTTTATTCTCCGAAGTACAAATATGC
The DNA here is from genome assembly GCF_000699105.1 of Pygoscelis adeliae. Lineage (NCBI taxonomy): Eukaryota > Metazoa > Chordata > Aves > Sphenisciformes > Spheniscidae > Pygoscelis > Pygoscelis adeliae. The sequence continues at coordinate 1,301,309 of NW_008825270.1, read as the reverse complement.
AAATCCTTTACCCCTTATTTTGCCATTATGATATGAATGTTAATATACTATTGAAAACAGAGGCAAGAAATTCATGCAAGCTTCCAGCAGTATTTAGAACTTATGTAGCTGTAGAACTTCTTCTTCTAATCCTGACCTTATTATGGCATATATCTGTAAGAATACAGACACTCATGACTTCCTTAAATTGGAAATTTAAAATTCACTATATTGAAATGTCATTTAACCAAATAAAGGTTTTTGTATAGAGAAAAATGTGCTTTTTTTTTTTTCCCCAGAAACTTTCTCTACAGCAATGAAGTCTTACCACTAATTGCTGACCTTTCTATATGTCTATTCTATGTGAAGTAATTCATCAATCTCACAGTTACATTTAGGGATTGTATTTCTACAACTAAATTCAATAATATTTTTTGCCATTGGCTTTACTGGTATTAGCTTAACATGATAGGCCTTTTTACTTCTTAATATTTTTTTTCCATTGACTTTACATGATAGGCATTTTCCCAGTGATGAAAGGAGAAACAAATAACTCCTGCAAATACTGGAAGCAGACACTGCTTACACACAGTCTGCTCATGTGGAGGTCCATGGGGTGAATGCTTAGAGAATGAGGTATAAATATAACACAAAATAAAAAATGTAATGAGCTCTAATTGCATTATTGTTAAGATGTAGAAGTGCCAGACTATGACAGATAGCTTTGCTGTGATAATTTGCCAAAAGCAATAGAAAGAACACTCAGAAAATAGTTTGTTCTTAAAAAAAAAAAAAGAATAATTGAACAGTTTCTCAGCCAAAATGAAAGTGATTTCTAAAACTTCTAAGCTATTGTTATATAACAACCGAGAAGGTTAAAATCACATAGCATGATTCATCGTGATAATCGCTAATATTATAGCTAAGCTATTTAAGAACAGAAATGCCACGTGAGAGAGAAAGGAAAAATAACCATACATTATGCATTGTTCTCCCCGTCACACACATACACATTTCCTTTGCATCAGTTCCTACACAGCTACTATTTGTAAAAACTATACATGGGAGAGCTGGCACTTATTCATGAAAAAAGATCATTTTGTGATTCACTTAACTGTCCAATATCTCGGCCACATTGTGGCCATGATGGGTAATTTTAATGAAAGATGAGATAGCGTTTTCTCACTGATTCAGGTTTCACAAGTGCGAAGGTCAGTTCCTCAGGGTAGCAATGCAGGGACATTAATCATCCTTCATACTGAATAGTGGCCTTATTCTCATGTGAAAGCCTGCAGTTCTGTGGACTCTATGACTTGAAGGCTAGCAGAAAGTCAAGACAGAAAAAAGCTGGCTTAATCCCAGTGCTTCATGCATTAATATATTTCCCAAAAGGCAGCAAGATGAAAAACAAAGGGAAAAAGTCCACACAATGGGGGTTCTTATCATCAAAATTCAAGTGATACCAACATACCAGCTTTTCTCCATGAAAGAGAGAAATTAGAGCTGAACAACTTCTCATTAATTAATAATAGTGTTGCTATCATCATGAAGATCTAAGAATGTAAGAGAAGATTTGTAAAAAGCAGTAATATTTTTATTAATTTTTTCTCTTTGAAATAGTCCTTCAACTTGTTTCCCCAAATTCTTTTCTTCATAGTAGAATACTCTGCTTTCCTATTCCTTTCCTAAGCTGTTCTCAGGAACATTTATATGCATGTGATAATGTATTTGGAAATGAAGTCCAACATACGTGAATAATCAGGAAGACAAAGTGCCTCTGTCAGAAGAAGGCGCATATCTGCTTTGTCATGCCAAAAAAATGCATGATCATTGAAATAATGGGCAGTAGCAAAACCAGGTTCTGTGCTCTCTTAAATGCAGTAATTACAATCAATAGCCAGAATCTGCTCAAAGGGAACGTAGAAAAAAATTATCTTTTTACCCTCCTTATCATTTCTGTAGCATTACAATGTACATCTTCATCTTGCCTCCCATAGCAGAATTTTTCAGTGTGATCAAAAGTCTGGATGATTATACACCTACAATTTCCTCCTACTGGAAAATCCAGAAGAGGATTTTAGCTGGTAACTAATGCAGAAAGAACTTCTAATGTATATTTACAGGCTTTATTACTCAACCCCCAAATTCCCAAATTCCCAAAAAGGCTTTACAGCACTAGAATGTGTTCTTCTTTGTAATTAGTCTTTATAAATGTTATAAAAATATTTAGTAACTCTTCTTTATGAAAAGAACTTTCAAAAAAGAATTACCTCTGAACTAATTTAATTTTAAACTGTAGGGTAAAGATTCTTTGCTTTGGCCAGAGAGAAAAATGTAGAAATGTAGTTGTCCATGACAAAGTCATTGCAGTTGTTCATGAAGGAATGTAATGAAAAATTAATTGGTAAACGCACCAACAAAATCAAACTTATGTGACTAGTACATTTATTGTAAACCTCAAACATAACCATAATTAAATTATAAAACATTAATCACATTGCTCAATTTGGCTTGTTTTCTTCCTGCACAAATGAAAAACTTAAACATTGTATTTTGGGTTGAATAAAATGTTTGACCTGAAAAAAATTACTTAGCTAGAAATACTTAGGCAGTAGTGCACAGAAAAATCTCGCTACTCAGTGCTTGAAATAAAAGGCAGAAAAAAATGAGCTAATATCTCAAAACTGCCAGACTGTTATAACATGAACAAAATCAAACAAGTTTAGATAGATATTAATGAAAGTGTAGTTGCAAAAGTATTATGTACGTAAAACATAAACAAATATTTCATATATATTATTTAATATAAAAATTATAATATTTATGTGTACACATATTTCTATATAACTTACTATTCCTTCTAAGTTATCAGGGTAAACAATCATGGATTTGTAATGGGCTCCATGTTTATAGCAGAAGCCCTGAAAGTAGAGGCACAGGACGATACTAGAGGCCCCACAGATATGAACACAGATGGTTTTAGAGGTTTTAGAGCATAACAAAAGTAATTCTTATAACAAGGGGATATCCATGGCTCAGCTGTGCTAATGAAGCCTTTAGTTATGTATTAGAAAACTGTACCCTTACAGATGTTGAAAGAAAAAGGACCTTCTATTGGTGGAAAGCATACTATTGTACAGGGGTCACATAATTTGATTTTATTTAGAATTGTGCAACAACATAAGCTGTTGCTTAAAGCTACCCATAACCAATAGCATAGGCCAAGCTGTCTTTAGACATATATAAATCTGCAACAAAATCTATTAGTTGGACAAACACCTTTATTCAAAACCAGATATGCACTGGTATCACATACACATGTGATGAGACACAGTTTATCATTAAAAAAAGGAAACACACCTACATTGTTTGGATCCGGTCTAGCAGTCTGTTGCTTGTGTTTGGTATGGTATCCTGCTCATGTTGTGTGGTTGTAATTTTGACACAAAAAGGCAAAAAGAATAGCTGCACAATTATGACAAGTCAAATTCCACTTATGCTGAGAAACAGGAGAATTGAACCAAAATCACGTTTATTCAGTGTAAGCACCTTATGACTGCATATTAGAGTCATTACTTTTCTTAGCTTACTTCTGAAACCTAATAAATATTTTAAGCACTATATACATTTTTATATTTTGGAATGATACCTACTTTGGAGAAGGACGATTTGCAAACCGCTCTGGGGTTATCCAATAAATATCCCTTGTGTCTTCAGCCATTTTTATTGAGCATTCAAAGTCTATTGAATCAAGTGCATTAGGTTCTATTAATCTTTAAAATTTGTGATGTAACTGCTCATTTCTTTGGCTTTTGAGATAAATGACCTGAAACAAAAGGGTAGCAAATAGCAACTAATTTTGCAATGTGCTAATTTTTTCAATGTTGTTTTTATAGTTATGTCATTTTTGTTTAAGCTGAAATTATTTGGCAAATTCAGCTTAACTCTATGAATAGTTTCACCTCTACTTCAAAATTCTATTGTTATAGTGAATAATATGCTGCAAATTGTTTTAAACCCAACAGTTTACCTAAATTCAAATCCTGGATCACATCATTAGTGATATGGTCCAGAATGAAAACTGTATAAAAGGATCATGGCATTCTATATCTAAGCTCCAGATCCCTATTCAGTACCCATTCCTTTTATTAGACTTTGGTCTTTTTCCTAAAATACTTTTTTGAATGTGTCAAACATTAATGAGCAAACAGAATTTCAGGATTTCAGTGACATTTAGTTTCATGTGGAGAGCTTGCTTGGGAATGTGTATTAGTCTGAATAATTAACAACTTTGTAAAGAGAGGCAAGAACAGTGATTTTAATGTATCTAAACTGAAAATATTATTGTCTGAGTTAAACAAGGAAAAGAAATAATAGCACCCAGACACCAAATAAACACAGTACATATATTAAAGTTGCCAGAGACATAGACAAAGAAAATTATTCATTAATAACTTCTCTGCATTTAGTTCATTCAGCACATAGGAACAGCTTCGTACAAAATATTTGTTAATAGCTGTGTATAATAGGAGATGAAATAATGAAGTCTTTCCCAGGTACTACAAAGGAAGCAAAAAATCTAAATGTACTAAATCAGAAAGCAAAAGTCCTGTGCCTCAGATTTCCCTGGTCTAACCTTTAGACTGTAATGCTTTAGCTAATCATAATGAAAACTTTTATGTGTGTGTGTATATATATATATATGCTTCACCCAGGAAAGTCCATTGCAACGTTATCCACACAAATTAAGTACTTGTATTGCCCAGGGATGTACTGTAATGTAATACAGATAATGATAAAAATAAAATTATACATAATTATCTCATTCATCTATTTCCAAGAAGAAAGAACACTAGATAAAACAAAATAAAACTTACATGAAACATGCTAGAAGTCATCAATGCAACAAGAGAAAACTTCTGGCATGAGGAAGGCTAACGAGATTATACTGTGCCTCTGTGTATGAATTGTGTATGACCAGAATGTAGGAAACAAAATTAGTCCTTCCTATTACTAAGTTTCCTGTCACAGCTAAGAGTCATTTAAAAGACATAAACAAAAGCTATGTTACAGCTTATAATATGATTATTCATAAGCAGAAAAACAGATATATTTCAGATACACACTACCTATTATACTGCTTTACATGTATGATCTTATATGCCGTGGAAGAAAGAGAGGAGCGGTTCTAGTGTTGTTAATTTCATGGGTGATCATATGTTAGTCCCTAAGATTCATAACTCCACAAAAATACCCTTTGACTAAAAGGAATTTTCATAGGAATATAAGCTTTAATGAAGCAACAGTAATTTACAGAGAAGAAATGAATCTTGAAAAACTTCAGTATTCCCAACTGACTAATTTTGAGGACTGGACTTTAAGCTCTTATTACATATTACGTTTCGCGATATGGACATTTGCCAGTTGAGATCAAGGGAGAGATGCCATCAGTGTATATTTAAAGGAAAATTATCTCATTAAATGCTTCACTTCAACACTCTCTCTAACCTCTGGAAATCCCAGAAGAGCTCTTGTTCATTGGTGTAGATCAGACCATCAGCATTCAGACCTAACTTAGAAATCTAAGAATATGGTTGGTATTTTTAAACTGGTACAGAATACCTGACCAAAATTCTGACATTATTTTGTTTTCTTTCAGATTTACTATTAAGACTCAGTTACTGAAAAATATTTAATGACACAGATCTATTAGAATTATGTTGCATTTTTGCAATAAGCCAATAAGTCAGGTTTTAATAAACAGCCTATGATAATGACTGTCAAGAACTTCTCCTTTATACCTTTCCACCGTTCTTGTCTTGGTGTTTTCTTCCATTCCAGGTAAACCTGAAATTCAGTTCCTTTTCTCCAAAAGCATGGTACAGGAGATAGTGTTGACACAGCTGGTTGAAATTAATCCTTGGAGATTTTCAAGACCAGACTGGATAAATCCCTGAGTATTCTCACAGTCCACCATGTTTTGAGCAAGATGTTGGACTGGAGACTTCTCAAGGTCCCTTCCAAATTTAATTGTCCTGTGATCCTGTGAAACAAATGGTACAATGAAGCTCTGTGCAAATATCTTAGATTTAACGTGAGCATAGGTGTACCAGTACTGAAGGTTGGGGCATATTAGCTTGGATAAATCACCACCCTGTAATTACCAATAGCCATTAACTCCTTGTTTGGCCCCTAGAATACACGTTCAATCTGCCTGCCTCTAGTACTTCATTTGTTGTCCAGGAGACAGGTCTAGTCTGCTAGTTTGAATGTTTCTGCACTGCTAGGGAGATATCCATTTATTTCTCACTCCAGTAAGCTGGTATAGTGCTGTGTTTTGGATTTAGTATGAGAATAATGTTGATAACACACCGATGTTTTAGTTGTTGCTGAGCAGTGCTTACACTAGTCAAGGACTTTTCAGCTTCTCAAGCCCTGCCAGCGAGAAGCTGGGAGGGGGCACAGCCAGGACAGCTGACCCAAACTGGCCAAAGCGCTATTCCACACCATATGATGTCATGCTCAGCTTATAAACTGGGGGGAGTTGGCTGGGGGGCAGTGACCACTGCTCAGGAACTGGCTGGGCATCGGTCGGCAGGTGGTGAGCAGTTGCATTATGCATCACTTATTTTGTATATTTTTTATCATTATTATTATTTTCCCTTCCTTTTCTGTCCTATTAAACTGTCTTCTTCTCAACCCATGAATTTTACTTTTTTTTGCCCATTCTCTCCCTCATCCCACTGGGGTGCGGGGGAGGGTGAGCAAATGGCTGTGTGGTGTTTAGCTGCCTGCTGGGTTAAACCAAAACTGAAAATTATTCTGTTTCAGTTGAAGTAATAGATAACAGTTTTCACAGTGCATATAAGTGTTCTTTTCATACCATGACTGGAATAATGCTATGTAATTTTCACCTGTGACTACTTGCTATATGAATTTAAAAAAAAGATTTTGTGAACAGTGTATGAAGTTAACTTATACATTATTCTTTCCCTTTTTTCCCCACTCATGAACTAAAATATCAAGATAGACGAACTTCAAAAGACACATTTCAACCATCAGAATAAGCACTTTGTTAAATTCTGCTTTGGGAATATATAAAGGACTACGTGATGCTCAATATCGGCAGCTGAACTGCAACTAAAGAACACCGACTGGGAAATTTGGAAAAATATTCAAAACATTATTTTGTGCAACTTACTGAATATAAACATAGAAAGCTCAATATTAAAATCTGAAGTATATTGAAGACGTGCGGGACTTCGTATGTATGTAAATGTAAACATAAATTTTTAAACCTTGTGTCTATATTATTAGCATCCGTTTTAAACCATTAGTAATTTCAATACTCTGGAAGTGTAAAAATTGTTTTTAAACCATTCTTAAATTATTGGGTCCAATGCTACTATCTTCACTGCAGTTGAGAACAGAGTCAAAATCCAGGTGTTATTAAGACAATGAAGAACAATTTTTTACATATCTTTTCAATAGTCTGGATAAATGACAGACTGAACTGTAGCTTGATCACTTAAGTTATCACCCAAGATATTAAATCTTTTATTCACATTTGAAAAGAAATGGTTAAATAGAACAAAATGGTTAAAAACAAAAAAAAAAATTTAAAAAAAAAACCAACACTTCACTGTTCTTTACCATGTATTTCTGACTATGGGGAGACTTTGAACAGAAGACAAAGATATGGAAATATGTCATGTTTAAAGCTAAAATGAAAGAGCGAGATGCATGAATCTGGTGTAGTGATAGACTGTAGAGATGTGAAATGCAAAATGGCTCTCCAAATTGCTGTTTGTTGAGGTGTGACAGGGGAGCAAGGGGAGAGGCATTCAAATGAAACTAAATTGCAGTTCTTTGAAATAGCACAATCTATTGGCCTTAGGTCCAGGCAACCAGCTAAGCTGAGAAGGATAACAAGAAACCTGTGTCCAAATAGGGAGTGGGGGGAGCGCTTGGGAGGATCAAGTGTACAAACTAGCAGTTGTTTCTCCTCCCTCTGCCTGAGTCCAAAGGTGCTGCTAGCTCTTCAAACCCTGACTTGCCCTTAGTCCTCTAGCAGAACTGCCAGTCCCTGGCATCCCTTTGATAAATAGAAAGCAGCTGGTGTCCCTGGGATGGTTATTAATCTCCTCACAAGATGAAAGTAAATGGAGGAGCTGAGCAATGCTTTGCAATTATGGAATCATGCACGCCCTTCCTGAGGATAAAAGAAGTTTCAACTGTTCCTACTTTGAAGATGGATTAGTTTTAATTGATACATCATCACTCTAAAATTAATAAACCTGTTGTAGCAGAAGTTTAGTCAAACCTGCTTGTTTAGGAACACTTGGAAACATGAATCTGACTACTTTCTGCTAGGCTGTATTAGTAGATTGATAGACTGGATAGTGGAAAACAGTTTTGGGATGTTGGTTACACTAACTGTAGTACTTCCCCCCCCCCCCCCCCCCCCCCCGCTTTTTTCTCCTGTCCTATGATTTTCATTTCCGGAAGTAGGAAAAATGAGTGTTTTGGTCCTAACATTTTCTATTCAACATTGATCATGCTCTGCTTACTTTTCTGGTCATCCACTGAAATGTATTTGAGGGATTAATATAAAATGACTTTTACTAGTCTGAATGTACTGTTATAGAGAAGATTTAATATGTATGGAAAAGCTCACTGTTTCTATTTCTACTATCTAATTCTGCATTCTAGCTCAAAACACAAACAGTTAAATGCACACCATGCTTCGAGTATAGGTTTGAGCAATCTTTCTCTAGAGCACTGCTTTGGATCAGATATATATTGGTAGTAATACTAGAACAGTTTCATGAGCTAGAACCTGTGGAGAAGTGTTCATTCAAAATAATTGTTCAGTGAAAAACATCCTTATTAAAACCAAAATTATTCATAAGAACTTTCATATTTTTTTAAAAGGTTTTCATTTTCATCAGAACCAATACAAGGAGTATTAACAAAACTCAGAAATAAATTTTATTTTCCTAAAAGCTCTATAATACTTCATTAATTGTAAAAATCACAGATACGAGGACTACTTTACAAAATATATGAATGTATTGAATGCAATAATAGTTTTATTACAAAAAAAAAAGAAAAAAATTCTGATTGGCTTCAAGGGGCAAGTACTTCAACCATTAGTTTGATTGGCAACAAACTATAGTAAATTGCTAAATCAAATAAACCACTGAATTTCAGATTTGAATTTCATTATACAGATGTTACTTAAGTATTTTGCTAGCAGACAATTACACAGCTTTGCTCCAACATATTGTCTATTATTTTTTGTCTTGTATTTTTAACTGATTATTTTTCTTTCCATTAAGATGTAACTATCCCAAAACAATTTTGAGATGGCATTACTCAAGCAGTTGTCCAACAGATGCTTTCGTAGAGAATGAAGATAAGAATAATGCTAGTATAGCAAGAAAACTCCTTAAAAGCTCTGACAAAAAAATGCCAGTTCAGTAGGGAATTTTTCTTAGGAGTTGGCCGGGAGTTAGACAGACACAGAAATATTTTATTAAATATAAAGCCCAGTGGTTAGAACACTGTCTTAAGTATTTAAAGCAAAATCCATTTACTTTACTTCAGAGTAAGGATTGAAATTAAGTTGTCATGAATGAAATTCAAGTATTTTACCCACTCAGCTACTATCTTAATGTAAAATGGCAGAAATTTGAACTTTTATGATTTTGGAATATGGGTTTTATTTCCTGTGTTTGTACTGGCTGTATTCACATAAGTTAATTAATAACATTTTGTCTTTACTTTTTCTAGCATTCAGAAACTGTATAGGTTTTACCATAGTCTCAGATTTTGCTAAACTGAAGCAAACATCTCTCTCTCTCTTTTCTAATTTACAACTGGTAATTTTGGTACAAGTGGTCTCTGTTATATCTGTATTGGTAGAAGCTAATTTCAAAGTGCTTATCACATTCTAAAAGCAGTAGGAACAATTTTAAGCTAGCTATGTTGTTAAAGCAGTCCTATTACAGTTTTGTACTTTTAAGGATATGCTGAACGCATTATAATAAAAAATGTAAGATCATACCTGTAGGTGACACAGTTCACCATTTATGGACACTAGAAGAAAGATAAAAATAATAAGATCCAACTACAAACTAACAGAAGAGGCATTCATTTTACCTGACTGTATAGTAATATAGCCTTTTTTTAATCACATACTTAATATTATGGTCTCTTTCTAAGAGATGCAAATGGATCCTGAGATGATAGATTGACAAATCAAATTGGGGAAGAGATAGCTCATGAAAATTTTTGCCACTTCCAAGATTTTTGTGTTTTGTGATGGGAATAAACTCAAAGCTTTCCGAATTTGGAAGAAAATAAAGAGAATAACATCACAGCTACAATCACATGTAACAACTAGATAATAAACCACTTATTTAAGCACTAGAAAGTTGAACTTCTGTTTCTTATATCCCTGTTTTATATATCCTACTAATTAAAAATATTGTAACTGGAGTAACATAGATCAAATTATTGTGGGCTACAAGGTCTATTCTAGCAGTTGCCTGTTCTCAGTGATCATTTTTTCCCCAGGCCTATACACGACACGAAAGGAGAAAGGAGGGAGATTGTTTGTACTTATTCAGCTCAATTGCTCTGGTGTGGCAGAAATGGTTTTACGTTCCAAATTATCTGGGGATGCCCAATATTAGAAACCATATAGATATTGAAATTAAACATTTCGGGTGTGATTCAGTACAGAGAGGCCTTTATTCCTATATTCTTAATGAAATGAGAAGCAGCTGATACCTTAATTGTCAGAGTTTAGAGCAAAGGAACTTTTGGACAAAGGTACTTGACACAGCCTCATCTGCTCTCTTCTGGAAGTTATAAAGGGATTAGTCCATAGTTCCCAGATTTTGTGCCTGGTGTGTCTCATATACAGACAGTAGTGCAGAGCTGACCTGTACATCTGTCTGGCAGATATTTCACAGGCAATGATCTCATCCTTAGTATATAAATATAGACTAGCAGTAGTAATAATACCAATAAGGAAAGACTATCACTATGATATTGAAACACTATGTATGATTTAATGAAAGCACAACTACTTCAAGAAGGATTTTTAGCATCCTTTTTTTTTTTACATCTCTTGCTCATTGCTTATTGGAAGAGATTTTCTGTTTTCATGAAGTATCATTCCTTCATTTTCTGCCCCTCAATTTATCTCCCAAGAAGTCTTTCTAAAGGCTTTTCCAGTGGGAGTTATGTGAGACCCTTTATTACATGGTACGAGCTAAGTTATTTTTCCTTAGAAACATGTTAGTTTTCTCTTTATTCCTCTATGACTCTTTCTTTCATTTTGTTATACTCAAAGCAAACTATAGAACTTAAATATTTTAAGTGTTGCTAAATCAAGGCAAGCACCCACATCCAAGATCAATAATGTTACAAGGTGACAGTAAATGTAAGACACTCAAAGCCTTGTAAATATTTTAAATCTGTTTCTGAAGATTTGCAAACAGTTGATGCAAATGCTGGAAGTACTGAAAGAGAATTGGGGCTGTCATCATTAAATAACAAGACTGTTTGCAGTCTTTGTGAAACTGCTGAAATAGTTCTGAGTGTCTTAGATATGAATTTCTCTGTGTTCTCTTTCTTTTGGAACATCAGGTTCTTGATATATGAGTAAAGCGAAAAGGAACTGAATGTCTTGTGCTTAGAGAAAACAAAGGAGTAAGGGAAAGCAATGATAGTACTGAAGGAAAACTTGAGAGATGGTAATATAGAAAAAAGTGTTCTTACTAAAGGCTGACTAAAGATGTCTTACAACAGATGAAATGACCCCTATGCTAAAAAAAAACCATGCTGAGATTAGATAAGAGAAAGGAAAAAACCTTCCTAAGCAGGAGAAGGAGAAGTTCAGCAAGAGTATTTCCAGGAAGAGACATCAGCAGTGGGGATGCTCACAAAGATAAAATGTTGAAGGGAACAACACAGAGAAAACTAGGTGAAATTCTACTGTTGCCAAACAGTAAAACAGTAGTAAAGAAATCCTCAAGAAGTAGGGGAAGACAATTTCTTTCCAAGGGATCAGCATGAAAGTACAGACCAGACTACTACTAGCTTTGCAAAAATGGAGATACTTTCCTGATTGACCCATATCGTCTTAGATCCAATAACCATGACCTTCATTGCTTTCATAAGATAACTAACCCTCTTCATTCTTATAGAATGAAATACAGGACAAAAGTGAACATCCCACAGCAAGTATAAAGTCCCTGAATTTTGGGTTCCCCCCCCCCCCCCTTTTGGTTGCCTTGTGTACTGTACCTAAAGGCTTCATGCTAATTTTGTCAACCTCGAGAAATTATTCACCTAAAATTGTAGCTCTAGGTACGCCCATAGGCATGTTTCTGTGCTATTTCCTTTCAGTCAAGTACTCTAATTTTGAGACTTTCACAGTTGATACTGGTTTGGTACAGAAAGTACAGAAGAATTTTGTAACCATAGGAACTGCATTAAAGAAAAAACATCTGTCTTAACAAAAAAAAAATTCTTTTTTAGTTCTGGTTATGTAGAAAGAAAAAATTTCATATATATTTATCTCTGCTTTTTGTCTTCCAATGAACTAGAAACAGAGGGGAGGAGCAGCAGCACAGGGAAAAATGCAGACACTTTAAAGTTAATTTCAGCCTATCTAGAATACTGAAGTACCAGAAGTCAATCCTGATCTGCTATGATTTGTAATCTGAACATTTTAAGACACACTCAAGGACTTCGATGTGATCTGAATCCTTATTGTCTTTGTTGTCTTTGCAATGTTACCCTCCCAAAACTGCTGATTTTTTTTTTCTTTATAATACATGATAAAGAGGTCTTTTTTTTTTTTTTTTTTTTAAAGCTTCTGTTTGAAGTAATGGTAAGATTCTGTGATATTTCGCTTGAAACTCAATACTCTACTGTGTATGTGCCAGTTGAATTACACAACAAAAGCAAAGGTACTCCTTTTCCTTGAAATCATATTTCCACTATTAAGCTGACCTTTAAATGTACCATTTTGTTAGGCAAACATCATTATATGAAATTAGTCACAGCTTTCTTGTTTTGTGCAAGCAAATCTTGATTACTTGCCTTTCTGTAAAGCTGCGACTCAGTTTAATAATTCATGCTTCTCTGCTTATCAGCTTTAGAAAACAAAACGGTGCATTCTGCTATAAATCATACCCATTGCTGCATTTCATTTTAATGCACGGCAGCAAAACACTAACAAAATTGCTGCAATCTGTTATTTACAGATATGTTGCAAGACACAGGTGGCAACCTACTTTTTGTGTTGTAAGAGAAAACAAGACCTTCACAACTTGAGTAATGTTCTAGAAATTATAGTGATGGTAGGATAGAATTTGTTTATTCTCACTCACTGTAAACTTTGATTCTGTTATAATGACTCATACAGTTTTTCCTTAGAAATTCTCAGATGGGACCTTACTCAATTTATATATGAGCTAGAATGAAGGAATACTACAATAAAACAGTAAGAAAAATGACTTTGTAAAAAGTATGTAATTCCATATTTTTCTCATTTGCTGACTTATTCTACATAGCCAATTTCCTCTGCTTACAAATGAAATAAGGAATTTCTTTTTTATTAGTACAAGTCCTGTAGAGTAATACAAGCACACATAGGAAATCAATAGCAGACTTTTATTCCCAATTTTATTAATCGTGAAAGAATCTGAATACAATCAAAACCACTCATTCCTACTATACTGCTCAATCCCATTTGTCTGAATTGCATGGGGACCAGCAACATTTGCCATAGATCTGTGATTAATTATAGGTAGAAGTGATTTGAGACTGAACTGGGAGACAATATATTGAAGGCATTTCAGCAATTCCTCACTTGAATCAGAGCTGTTTAACTAATATGAAGGTATACTTATTATATGGAAGTAGGATTGTTGGAAACTCTTTTGAAGAATACTCCAGGTAAAATATCTAGAGTTGGTGAAAGAGCAAAGACATCACTGTATGAATAATTCATAACATAACAATAACATGCAACAAATTATTTGTTTTCTTTAAAATACTGACTGTTTTAACCAAATTGATGGAATACTAGCTGTCTTCAGCAGCCTTCATTATTTTTATGCATCATATGAATTCATTGCAATAGGAATTTGATCCAACCTAGTACTCCATCAGAATTTTCCTGTAATAAAATATTTTTTTCTAAAAAGACTGAGACAAAGACTTTAATTTTTAAAATGGTTGCAGTCCACATAGGAACCTCATTAACTGTTAAAAGTAGTGCTTATGGTAAAATCAAGGGTGAAAATGTAAAGTGAATATGAAATAAACATTTCCTGAATGACGTCTATTAAATAACAGAACAATCTCACTAGGAAAGTGTCATGGATTGTTTCACTTGGCACATTTTAAGTGGCTTGGAAAAAATACTGTCATATTTTCTTGCGTTAAAAGAAAGCACTAAGTATTTTACACTGTTATTTTCATCTCCAATTTCTATTTTTGTACTGTTCTATTTTATTAATTTCATTTACTGCGGTTGATCTGTATAGCGAACTGTGTGGGATCCATTTACAAGGTACTTCTGCAACAGAAACCTGCATAGCAGCACTCAAATACATTTTGAAGCAAGTGA
>NW_008825270.1:1249389-1286619 GCF_000699105.1 Pygoscelis adeliae | reverse complement strand
AGAACTTCCATGGAGAAAAATTGAAACAGAATTAATCAAACCAGAGGAACGTCCCTCGCACAAGAAAGCCAAGAGCATGTTGGCTTTGTGACGCAGCGAGAGGGTACTGCCACAAAAAGCATCCTCTGCTCTGACTGAGGCTCCTGATGCTGCCTCTTCTGATGCCAAATCGGCTGCTAACACCACATCATCTGCTGTTTGTGCTGTTTCCTGCTTTTGTATGAAGGGCCAAGGGAACACATTCTAGATTATCCTGTGCCAAGAGAAGGAATAAAGCAATTTGGGAAACCAAATTATGTAACTACTAGTGCAGAAGACTAATAAACCCTGCCAATTACTCTTTGGCACCAAGGCCTGAGAAAAGGAATAAAAAAAAAAAAACAAAACCATAAAGGCATAAATTTGGAACAAGTTTGGAACTTGATGAGAGCCATGGGAAAATGTCAAATGTATCACACCAGAGACTTTGAGCAGGATTACAGGCAGAACTTTAGTACAAACAGAAAATAAGTATTTAGTTGTAATTGCCACTGTTAAAATGACTAATAAACGTAAAAGGAAAAGAAATTACAAAGCAGAATATATTCAGTGGTATGATTTTTAAAATCCTTTAGACATATAGAGCCAATGAAAGGTGTGATGATTTGTTCAGACATTCGAGTTTATTCACTAACTCAACACCTATTAAATGACAGCACTGCAAACTGCAGCCCCAAACAAAACCATATGGAGTACTCCAAGTTCTCCTTGGATCTGGAGGAGTCTACTAGGGATGTCAAGAAAATAGGTCAGCCATTTACAAGAAAAGCCAAGCTGCCATCTGGGCCTGCCAAAAGTAGAGCCCAATTAGTGAAATCTGGCATTCTACTGGGGTGTAGGCACCAAACTATGAAAACATCACATTCATTTCATGCAGGTCACAAAACAACAGTCTGGTAATAAAGTAGCTATATATTTGAGTTAGAGTTAAACTCATTACTGTCATATGAAGTATTTATCCCATTGTGTAATCTCTAAAGTGTCTTGTTCCTTAAGCTTCGTTCCATTAACACTTAGTTGTAAATATGAATGAATAAAAGTACCATGCATTCTTACTATTTATTAATATATATAAAATTGAATCATACCAGCTATGATATTTGCCCAAAGCATTTTATGTACAGATCTATGTTATGTATAACTTTAACCATTACCATTAAACGGCCACTTCAAGTTGAAATGCAGCTTTTACAGCACAGAGTCAAGAATTAGTCAAGAGTTCAGAACCGCAAATGACATAGCATCTTTACCATAGTACTAACTACTGACAATTCAGGTAGAGCTTCTAAAGGAAAAAAAAAACACACACACACACAAAAAAATTAAGTTAGCATTTAGTCAGAAGAACAGGTTTCAAATGCCTACCCTGTAAGGAAAAGTGGTGTAGGATCTTTTTATGTCTCATCCCAATATTTGCACTTCCAGGTATACGTTGGCCTTCAGCACCATCCAGAAGCAATCACTCACTAACAAGCCAAAGAAAAGAATGTCATATCCTCAGTCAGTGATATCCAGATGTTGTCACAGAAAGGCAGCAGCTGAAGTTCTGCCATCCAGGTACAGACATGGCTCCATCTCTTTCAGGTTATAGGATGTGGCAGGATTTCAACTGGCTGTGATCAATCATAGCAATGTTAAAAATTCCAGCTTCTATAGAAAATACTGGTCAAAACATGCGTATAGAAATTCACCCTGTTAACTATATCTTTATGAAAAACATACTAGCTTGTGACAGAGGAAACAAAGACATCACTTTTACATGTTCCATTAAGACAATATGTTGATTAGTTCCTCAGTCTGTTTCACACAAGCTAATAGCTCCTCTGTAGGAAATTGATGTTTCCAGTGATACAAATACCAGACTTGCCTAGGGACTGAAATGACTTTGACACTTCGATTTCTAGAGGACTTCCTAAGTGTGCTGTGAGAAACTGGTATTGGCATCTCATGTTTACTTGTGTTTATCATCCACTTTAGATTTGTGGTTCCTTCAGGCTACGTGCCAGATGTATATCCTATCGTGGTAACACTTTATGATGATGAAAACTGCTGACCTGTCTTGGTTCAGACAACTTTGAATGTCTCTTACACAACTGCGACAAGTTAGCATTTGGACTGGTAAAGCAGAAGCAGAGAAGGCAATACACTAACAGTTGCAAATTTTTATGAAAAAAAGCTATGCCCCGTAATGAATGCTTATGGAAGCCTCAGTTATCAAATGTTACTCATGAAAATTAATTCGTAAATAGTATTACGAGTAAATTCAGATAGCAATGCATTTTCTTCAAAGTGAAGAACAACTCTGATCTACATCAGTCTTATGACAAATGGCAGTCCTTAGTTAGACTCAGGTCTGTTAGATTCTTCTCTTTACAGCCACTAGGTTAATTAAAATTAAAGATTAGCCAATTTAACTAATATGATGGTAAAAAATTATGGAAGTTAATGATTCTATGTTAAATTTTTGAAAAAATGCTACCACTGGTGAAGCAGTGTAAATAGGGATTTCCTTCTTAAATTATGCCTACACAAGGCAATCTTCTTATGCCTTACTCATGGGTTGATGTTCATAAAAAAATAGATAATAAGATAAGGGAGGTTTACTGTGTGGCTTACAACGGCCACTTGTTTTTCTGAAGCTTAATATTAGTGTATAAAATATCAAGCTGTGATATTGTAAAATCTGGTTTTACAATAGCACTGTGTTATGTTTTATGAATTGAGAAGAAATAATTTTTATAGAGAGCAGCAAAACTGCTTGTGCCAGTAATGTTCAAACAGTGGGGAAAAAAAAATTGAAAAAAGAACACTTCCCAAAAATTCATTATCCTTTCACCATTAGAATTTGTCCAGGAATTAAAAAAAAAAAAAAAAAAAAGTTCAGCAATATTTTTTTGAATTAAGATCTGACTCATATCCTTAATTATTAACCGTTATTAAATATTCATTCAAGCAAGCTCTTTGCAAGAATAACTTGTCAAGTTTCTCTTTCATGCTAATATGAAACAGTTCCAGAGGCACAACTTCTTTATTACAAAATTTGCATAGCCTAAAGTCTCAACAGTTTTTGAGATTTGGAATTTCAAAAATGTGTTTTAAATCAGTTTAAAATTCTTTTTGGCCAGGTGTCAATAAATACTTGGGACAGTGCTAATTAAGATTTTTTTTTAAATTAAATATGAATTTAATGCAATTGAACATGATTTTGAAAATAATATTTATTCACGTTCATGAAAGAACTGGAAGAAGTTTTTTATGTCTAAATTTTGCAGTCCATAATAGTACCACTCAAAAGCTTAAGTTAAAGGGGTTTTCCTACAGCTTTTATTAGAGTCAAAAATATTGATATAAAGCCAGAGTAAGATGTGAATGTGGACTTAAGGATCAGATCCCGACCTGCAAAGATAATGTACTTTCACAGAGGTATATCAAAAGTCTATCAAACTTCATCTTTTGTTTATAGTTTTATCCAGATGAGACATAGCATACCTTTTAAGCATTTGAACCGAATGACAGAAACTATATCTTTTTGATCCTCTACTATAGCTTTTGTAAGTTCATACTTTGAATATTCACTACACACTTAGTAATGTGTGTTTGCTTCTCTTTGTGCTTTCAGCAAGTTTAGGCCTCTTTTGGTCAATGCCTTGGGAATGCTGCCAGCGGAAGAGCAGTGTAAATCTGAGATTTAATAAGACACAAGTGCACATGTGCATATGTATACATGAACCCATGATAGTATCAGTCACCAGAATGTAGGCTTGAGAGAAAAGGCCTCATTTTCTCAGCATTCGCTTCAAAACACAGACTGTATTGTAGAGATCTATTGATAGATGCAACCCTGTTTCAAAGTGTCACTACCCTACTAAAAATCCAAGAAGGTTTTTTTTTTCTTTGTTTGATGTTGATGATGATTATGATGATAGACTCAGTAGTCTGTGAAATGTAATATCCTGGGTTTTTATCTCCTTCTTGTTTGGCCTATCATCTGAAACATTTTCTCCAATACTTTCACAAAGTCAGATGGAAGTCATCACATTCCTTTAACTCGGCACAAAATGAAACACAGAGCAGCACAAAGAGTAGCTAAAGACTCAGTTCATGGTAGCAAAAATTACATACTGAAGCACCAGCTGCTGATTTAGACATAAACTAGACTATTCAGATGTTAGATTCAGGCCTCTCATGTATAGATGCAATATACATGCAGTGTGGTGTTGGTGTCTCAGTCTTGTTCGAACACAAGGAGAATCTTGGTAGAATTGCAGGAAGGATTTCAAACTCAAACAGAACTAATGTCTATGCATGTCAAAATATGAATGCACACTTCATTCATGACTACCTTTTTCTTTCCTTTTCTGCTTTTTCTTTTTCCTGTCATGCTGCAAACTGAGTCAATTGATTCTTTTTTTACAGCAAGTACAGATCTCTACTTTCATTTGAATTTCAATTCAAATAAAATCCTTTAGATGAAGCAAACACTGATAATCAAATCTTAAACCTGTTTTATAGGTAAAGCAAAACTTGATTTTAATTCAGAGCTCTGCTATCTTGCCTTCTTTGTAAAGGCTGTTTATTTAAACAAGGTGTAACAAAAACATTGATAGACCTTGTATAACATACAACTGAATACCACATGTTGGGTGATACTGCTGCCACTGCTAGAAATATATGCATTGTTTGAACTGTGTCTTTGACGTATGCATAATCCTCGTGATCCTCAGCCTAAAACCATGCTGGCTGGGAGCTATTTACACCCAAGTAAGTCTCTCATTTCATTTTCTATAATCCACCAAATCACTGTCTCCAGCAACCTGAATAATGCCCACTAACTTCTTGAAGAGAAGGTTCTCTTTCATGTTTCAAATTCTTATGTGAATTTTCAATATTTTAACACTACATGTGCTGGTTACTCTAGATATGAAAATAGAATATCTGCACAGAGCATTAGCAGTTGCTTTAGCTCAAATGTCACTTTTCATATAAAAGCATGATTGTATCCTCACCACTCATGCAGAATATCTTTCTCAATGGAATGTTAGAATCAGGAATTGAAATAATTTTGTCCACATTCAATATGATATTTCATGTTATAGAATTATAGCCTTCCAGAAAAATTAGTTTTGCAAATATAGTTTCCTGTAAGTGTACATACATGGTGTATGACCATCTATATCCAATTGTGTCTGCATGCTGAGCTTATGCATTGCTTGTCTTCTCCATCAGAATCCACTGAAATGCATTTAACGTCCAGCCACACCTGCTCTAACAGCTCTTGCCTCACAGCTCTTTTCTCCGTACTAACAAAGCAATTAGGAGCAACTATTCTCTCATACAAGATGATAATCTTCTGAGATTATCATCATCAGAAGTTATGTTTCTGAATAGTTATGCAAAAGACCTAGTTAGAATCAGAACAATAATTTTGTTATTCAGCATAGGCCTGGTTTTTGCTTCCTCTGTTGTTGTGACTCCATCAACTTTAACACTTCATGCTACCTCGGGAGTTGAAGACAATAAGCTGGGAACCAGTACTGTGACCTACAATTTTCTGTTGTGAATTTTCTGGTACTTTGCTACTATTGGCACAGTGATCAACACCATCATATTGATTAGACACTTTGTAAGAAGAACCTGTAACAAGAGTGTGCTAAGACTTGTATCCTATGTTCAGGAGCATATATGCTGAATCTCCCCAGAGGGAGCATTTATATGTTATCCAGTAGCTGTTTGGGGTTTTTTTTCAAAGAACTGCAGGTAGACCATCAACAGAAAATGAATATGGAGTGACTGAAGATTAAAAGATTTAGTAAAACTCTGTAATCAAGAGCTGTCAGATATAGAACTTTTCTAAGAACGTTTTATACCCATTTTCCTCAACTCCATAATAGGTAATAATACTTGAACATAGTAATATTGTTTTACTAATTATATAGAAAATGGTTGTCTTGTTGTTGTGGTTGCTCTAAGGTCGTTACTGACTGCCTGACAGCTATTTGCTTTGATTTAAAGATGTTAATTTTGACCTTGGCATGAGAACATACTTAAAATGAGCACAATAGCACATGACCATATGCTCCCTAATGAAAAGCACTCTTGTTTAAATGAGAAAGCTATAGGAAAGCTGTTTTTCACGAAGACCAGATGTTAAACTTTGTTTCCCTTTACCTACAGCTAACAGTTTCAATCTCTAGATCTTTCCAGGCTTAAGAACAAAGACAACTGTATAGAAGCCCAAAATATGTACAACACCAAGGATAGCTCACAGCTGTAGTAATGTAAGATTTTATTTCCCTATTTTCTAGACACTTCTGTTTTTATTTCTGTGATAAATTCTACATTTAAAATACATGTTTTAGCCCTGGATGTACTATTCTAACCTTGCTTGTGTAGTTTAAAAACGTCATTTACTCCAGACAAGCTTTTTATTTTCAAAATATAAGCTGAATCCATTGAACCTCATTGCTGTTTAAGGAAGACAGTCCTTCCTAAAAATTTAATATGGGCTGAAAAATAATTCTCCAATCACTCTTGACTTTTTTTCCAATTTCAACACAAGCTTTCCCTGAGAGAGAAAAAAATCAAGTCATTATAACCCCTAATAAACACACACATGTGCATGTTCACATCAAAATAAAAGTTAGTCTCAGCCTTCACTTTCTAATACTTCCTGAAATCCAGTAGCTATTTGTTGAGGGCAGGTACTTCAAATTCAGATTGTGAGGTACTCATTGAAGAGATGCCACTAAGGGTCAGCAATCATTCGCAAATTGCAAGAAAGCAAGAAGGCACAAAGTGTGCAGTCTGAACACCTGAGAATGCAGTTTATACTGTTTCACAGTGGCTGTTTAAAACTATTTTGTCTTTCAAAAGCAAAATATTTTTTGTTCCATTATCTAGGCTTTTATCAGTTGTAGACCACCACCGTGGTGTCACTGCACAGTGGAGAGAAAGAGAAAAGCTTTGGTTAATTGCATAGTAATTACTTCTGAAGAACAGGACAGGGTTTCCATTCAAAAATCAGCTTTTGACAGGTAATTCAGATATATATTACTAATAATCAGAGAGCTAACGTTCCTGTATACAGAGAAGTAACACTTCTGCATCATTTGTAGAATGGAAGATAATATCCATTGACATTATTGTCTTCTTCCTACAACACCCATCCTGTTTTGGTTTCAAGAAGGTAAACAACTACAACTGTTTTTTGTGAATGACTGATTCTGTCAATGCAAAGTATACTCTATATATCTAATATTCCCATTCCAATACTGCAGAGGAAACTTAAGGGTGTCTTTGACTATAACCTGGAACCTTAAAACTAAATTATGCTGGTCATGCACACAAGCAGAAGTGCAGCTGCATAGGGATCTTTCAGCCTTGAAAGGAAAAACTGAGCTGGCTTAAGCACTTTTACTTCTGACTAATGAGGTATCTTTTTCTAAAGATTATGTAACCCCTAATTTAATGTCCTTTTTGTTCCAAGTACCCAATGCATCTAATTTCTTGTTTAAAGCAGGAACATGTATTATAACTAAGATCTTAGGTAACAATCATGATTTATACATGATTAGTTAGCAGAGAGGACAGTAAAATCCAGCAGCTCTTTTTAATGCAAAATAATATCCATTATGGTTTAGTTGCCACCGAATCACCATACTGTTTTGGACCTGAAGATGCAAACATTACACACAGTGACAAGAAGTTACTCTTACTTATGACTCAAAGTATTTTCATTGATTTCTTTTGAGATTCAGACCTTATTCTAAGTCATATTCAGACATTGTGTATAAACAAAGGCTTACTGAAATGAGTGGATTGAAAGTCTAAATACAAATGCCTAAGAAAGATAAAGGAAAAGCAGCCAAAGAAGTTTGTTTATTTAAACTAATATTATGTTACATACAATATAATTAAAACAGACCAAAATGAAAAGGGCAACCAACGAACCTTGAACTGATAGCTGTATCAACTAAGAAATTACTGAGAGAATAATTGCTGTGAGAATGGAAACTTATGCCGTATTCTGGAAGATCTGACTCATAAATAAACTTTTTCTTAAGGGTCCTGCTCCTAAATCATAAATCTTTTTCTTCCCAGAGTGGGAAACATCATCTTTCTGTGTAGTAATGCACCTGTTTTGAGATTCATTCTGAGAAAAACATATATGTTCTCAAACTAAGTATGCAGGCTGTAATCACAATATGCAAATAGCACACATCCTAGAATAAGCAAGAGACAGAGTTGAAGCGGGGTTAAAAAAATGTCCATATTGAATTATATGACAGCCAACAGATAATAGGAGTTCAATGAACCTATTGTCCTGGTTTTGAGTTCTTGCTGTACCCATAAGGGGAAGAGAAGCAGGCATGCAGCCTGAAGTATCAACCACTGACAACCTTATCCTGTATTTCTAAATTATACCATGTTGCAAATGCATTTCTTCTTTGTCTCATGTCAGTACCAGCACAGAGATGAATCTGACGCTGAAATTCACTCCATTCATTTGATGAGCCCAGATTTCATTGCACTCTAAACCCTTCCACTTTATCTGACATTTATTTTTCAATGAGGAAAAATTACTAAGCCATAACTATGCAACAAGCATTACCTTTTTTGGCATGTTAAGTTCCACACAGGTTAAGATACGTTGATAATATTTTGATCTGAAATATGTGTGTGCACTATACAGTCTTTACTATACTGTAAAACACTAACTGTGATTTAGCAGATGTTTTAAAGATTTTATGGTCCACACAATAAATATTGCAGCTTGAAAAAGAAAGTGAAGCAGTGAAGGGAAGAGAATTGTATTTTTGCCTACTCATAGTAACAGAATCATCTCTCATTCGAGGGTTTCAAAGTGCTTTACATGCATTTAGTAGATAACTAATTACACATCTTCTCTCTGAGAAGAAGGTAAGCATTTATTATATTCATATGACAACTGTGCAAAATGCTGAGATTCAGCATTTTGGGGCATGAACCTCAAATCTTTAATCACCTAGCTCTCAGGATTATCTAGCAGCTCACTTCCTCTGAACCCGCCCTGCCACACACAAACACACACACAAAACAAGTAACAACAATTTTCAAAACACAACTTATTCCAGTGGTTTGGCTGTTAAAAATAATACATCCATCTCTCGTCATCTTTCTTACATATTTAATCCCTGCGGGGCAAATCAGATGCAGAAGCCATACAGACTTTTCAGTGTTGCAAAGATCCAAATAGTTCAGCTGACATGTAAGATCCTGTTTGTTTCCCAACTGCACTCATGCCAGTTGCAGTCCAGTTTGCAAAAGGTGCACTTCTATTTCAGCAAGTTTTCTGTTTTGAGTAAAAAATAGTCATGTGGTGAAAGGTTTCCAGGAACACATTCTAAATGCCACTCAAGATCAGTCAGCAAGTTGATAATATCAAATCTAACAGACCTGCACACCATTTCCTCTATCTCAGTTATTAATTAAGAAATTCATTTAGAAGGTTTGCACTTCTCAAAATGTTATCACAGGAAAAATTTTACAGTCACAATCTTATTCAAATAAATTAATGGCCATGTCTGAATTTGTTTTAATTATCAGGAAAAGCTCCTTGGATATTATTTGTTGATAATTCACTAGATAAGTAAACAGAAAAGAAACACATACTGACATAAAAGAATAATTAAAGTCTTGAGGTTAGTCTTGTAAGAATTTATTAACTTAAAAAAATCACTGTGATTCAGTAATAAAAACTGCCTGTACTTTTTATAGGTGGAAGGCTTTATAAAAATCAAATTTTATTAAACAAAATGAAAAGGTGCTTTAAAAATTTTGTCAGGAGGATTGACTTTTATGAGCTTGTAGTCTGGCTAGTGAAATTATTTGAGTGACATGAAGCTTTTACTTCTCTTTTCATAAAATTTTAATAAAAATGATTGCCCCTCATAAAAAGACACAGCTGTGTTTTCCTTCCCAACCTTTTTTCCAGGTATACAATGTATCTAGAGAAAGAATGCATTAGAGGAAAACCACTTTGAGGTTAAAATTTACTATTCTGCTATCAGTTTATAACTCTCATTAATGACTTTGCAATCTCTATTTCTAAGAAGTGGTAGATGTAGTTTTTATTTGGTTGATTTTTATTCTTTTCACTTAAGAGGGAGAAAATAGAACAAAATCCAAATTAAAATGGAAAATATCAAATTTGCATGTATTTCCCCAAATATTATGCTTAGCAACTTGAATCATTTAAAAACACTCTATGAACAATTTATATTCTTACATTGTTTTTGAGTAGCAAATTCTATTCTGTTATTTTTCTATATGATATACTGTGAACCCCCCTTAAATATCTATCATCTTGGCTGACTCAGAAATTACTTCATGGTCACTGACCTAGATAGAAACGTTCTACTAAAATAAAGTTTAAAAGGAGTATAATGAAATAGAAAAACAAGAAAGGAAAGTTCAGGAACCTACCCATCTAAATTTAAGGATGATTTGTAATAGAACTTGTAAAACCATTTGTCAGTTTTCAGATCAATCTTCAACATCTGTCCAGTAAGGAATGGTTAGGAGGGCAGCTTTGTGGCTTTTCTTCATGATGCTTGTACTAAGAGAAAATCCCTTTAGCTGCCTATGGCTTACTTTGTTCTTCTACATGATCTAAAGGAGCTAGATTTTGGGGAAGGAGGAAAGATTCTAGAAAAGCCTTGCAACATCAGTTTTACAGCTTATTGTCAAGGCAAAAAAGAGGACTAATTAGACATTGATATAGTTTTTTTCAATGCCAGGATAGTAAAGACGTATAGGGAGGTGAAGGCAGGGGTTTTTTTTGTTTCTCCTTGAAAATGAGAGAACAGGATGAAAAAAGATATTTTAAGCATTTTTATATGATTATACAAATACTATCATCTCTTTAGAAGCAGCATCAGACAGAAATAATACTAAAGCTGAAAGACAGCACTGGCACAAGCACAAACATATGTGAACAGTTTTAGCGTGGAATTAGAAGAAAGTTTCTAATTATCAGCTCAGTGAGGTATTGAAAAAAACTTTTAATTGTATAGTAAGTTCCACAAAAAACTTGCTAGAATTAATAAGGATTACTGTGCTATATAAAATTTCTGTACAGGGCATTGATTTTTTTTTTTTTTAATAAAAAAGGAAAATAGAAGTAGACTCACCATCTGTATATTTAAATCATTTGATGTATAATTTGGTAAATCTTTAGTGATGACGTACTACTGATTTAGTTTAACCTCACTGAAAGTATGGCCATACCAATTTATTTTCTTTGTTGACATTTGAAGTGTTAAAAGGATATTTCAGAAATGCTTTACTTTGTTTAAATTTATTATTTCTTGCAAGAAAATCTAAATTTGAATTGATAGAACCATTTGAAAGAAATACCGAAATACTTTTAGTCTATAAAATAGTAGCAGAAATGTTGCTACCTGAATAAACTATTTTGCACAGCTTTCCAGGGGAAGTCAATATGATCTTAAAAATTCTACACCACCAAAAGCTTGTATATGGGTTTTGAAACTTTATGCTGCAACATAACTGGAGAAAATCTTTACACAATGTACATGAGTGAGAAATCAAAATTGCACACATCTATTTCCATGACATGCTAATGTCTAAGTTTTATATAGTCTTTAGACAATGCAATGAGAAACATTCTTGTCTTTCAATGAGAAACAGTCTTTGGTCCATGTCCCAGCTGCTTAGCACTGTCAGGCATAAAACAGACAAAAGCTGCTCTGAGAGGATATCTGAAAATTTGCACTTCAGAAGAAGAATCTCGAGGTGAGAAAAAGCTTATGTGATTAGCTCCAACATGTGTTATTTGGTGTTTATCAATGGAAAATGAGTTAGAGCTGTGAGTAGTCTTAAAGAGTAAAACAGTAGGTTAACAAATGCTAGAGGAAATAGATTTTAACAGAAGAAATTTTTCTCTCTGTACCAAAATGTTCCAGGAAGGGGAACATTAGCTCTTAAAGGTGCAAGTATTCTACTTCCAACTTTTTCCAATACAAAGCATGTCAAGTATTTGAAGGGAATTAGAAGGTGTCACAAAAAGGTTACAGTCTCCATCAGTGAGGAGGATGGAGGATACTGGTTCAGTAGCACCCAACAGCTGCTGTAATTCATCAGAACCCCAGTCCTACAGAAGACAATCTCAGGTACAGTATTGACTTAATCCAAGGAGTGTCTCCTTAGTGGACAGTACGGTAGCAGAGAGAGACTTCTTTGTATTCTCCTTACCTTGAAATAAGCTACTTACCAGGATGACTTTTCCTGTGCCAAGTGTTGTGCTGCTATGACTACATTGCTTTTGATATGATACCTAGTTTCTTTGAAGCTAAATTGGCACTCCATGTACAGCGCTGCAATTTGCAGTATTGGGGGAGCAATAAAGTGGCTTCAAAGTAAGCCACTTTTCCTCTTCAGGTCTCCCAAGTGTAAACTTGTCAGCTGATGACTGAGTCTGCTGTTGTCAAAGTAAGCTCTGAATAGATGTAGAATTTTGTCTTACCAAGGTTTTATCCTCTGAAATCTGGCTTGTGTTTTCTCCAGACCGAGAAAACTGTCATATTGCTACCTATCGTTATTTGTTTCTGTTGTTATGATTATGATGATATATGCATAATACACTCAAGACTGCTAGAACACTTCTGCAAAAGATAACTAGTACTCTTCTCAGTATACCTGTGAGATGGACAGTATTATTATTCTTTCAGTTTGGTAAACTGTGACACAAGCAGAAAAATTGTTAGTCCGTGGTGATGATGAGACCTATCTTGTTTCTCTTGAAATCATTGGGATAATACCTCCAGCTAGTGTAAGTCAGGGTAGTTCCTTTACAATCAATGCAATTAACATATACTATCTAAGGATTTGGTTCAACATCTGAAAACATTTATAACTTTAGTAAGAGTGAGGTACTTCTCACAGTAAGTAGGTGATTTTTCTATCAGTCAATGTTCAAATCTTGTAAAGACAGCAAACTGACACGTTATTTTTGCCATGTGTCTCTCAACCTGGATTTTTTTCCTTTGTTTACATGGGAATTATTCCATCACTGCTATGTTTCCAAGGCAAAAGCTTACAGTTTTATGGTAGCAAGAGTGTTGTTTTCAGTAAGAGGGACAGGATGCTTAAACATAAACAGAGACCATATAATCACTGAAATGCAATTTTGAAGAAGATAGTTAGGTTAATGTCCAACTCTTGCAAACAGTAACATGACAAATTGGCTATGATTCTCTTTAAAGCACTGCTGAGGAAAATAGAGAATAGTAAGATCCATCTCATCTCTTGTGCACCACTACATTAGGCATGTCCTGTGTTTGGGGAGAGTGTGATGCACTCCCTCTTATTAAAAGCTAAAAAAGAGTCAAATGGTCTAAAAAGATAGGAAGCGTGGGAATAATTTTTGTGTTTGTTTTTTTTTTTTTTTTATAGTTTGTTCCATCTTATTCTCTTCGCTGGTAGCTCAAGGGAAGAAAAAAGACATAATACTTCTACTTTGCAATACAGAAAGAATTGTGATTTGGAATTGCAATATCATGCCTACTGTGGTAGAACATATTCATGATGTTCCTGAAGATTCAATCTAAGCTCAAAGATGGTAGAACTTCCATGTTGTATCTGAAAAATTTATTATCTTCTGAAAAATGACAGGTTTCCTAAAGAAAAGTATTGATGTACTCAATAGTGTTCCCAGCAGGAAGAAGGAACAAGCATCGTTTGCTTCCAGTATTTGAAATTATAAATCAATTACATATCATGAATTTGATAAAAATGGAGGAAAACGCATCAAATATTTTCAATTCCTTATTCTTCTGTATGCTCAGAGAATCAATAGATAGGATGTGGAGCTGATAAATTATTTAAACTATAATAAAGAAAACAATAAGCACTGTTTTTATCCACCTGTGCTTTGAATATGATGCTTTTCATTTATGACTAAGGTGCACTTTTACCCGTATAAAATGATTCTTCTTTCTCTTTTATTGTTGCCATTTTTTAATATAGTTACATGTGTTAAAAAAGAAAATAGTGTCATGGAAAATCTGTTCTGTTAATGGAATTACTTCCATGTAATATTGCCCTCAGATGCACAAAGGGCATCTAGTCATGCCTTTTGTAGCTTTCATCAGGCTGAAATGGTAATAAACTGACAGTGCACAGATAGGAGATGAGCTACCACACTGGGGAACATGTGCTGCAAGAATAGATGCCCAGTCATGGATAACCATGGGTCACCATTTCCCTATGTAATGACAGCAGTGTCACCACTATACAGAATTCAGTTATTAATGCACTAACAACTTTCCAATTGCAAAATTAGATAGGATTGAGGATCTTCCAATATTTATGATACAGCAGAAGAAAAATTTTGCAGAAATAGTGATTTAAATAGACAGATTTATAAGGGTGTGACTACACAGATGTCTGTGTAGCATAACTCCAGAGCTAATCATAAATACCACCTTTAGTATGATTATGGCAGACAGGAGCTCAGTTAAGGCATATTTGCCCTATGTTTTATGCTTCTACAGGTTACACTATTGTCTTGCTGCCATCTGCATCTTTTCTGAAATTCTGCAAAATTAGACCATTTGAAGCAGAATTGGATCTTTGTAAATCTTGTTCTCATAAAGGCAGAGCATTTCCACTCATTCTTGAGTCAAACAGCAATGAGACTTTGGCCCGCTTCTTGTAAAAATGCCATGTTCTGCATATATTTATGTCCTCTTTGAGAAATTCTATTTTCACGTGAGGCAAGAATTCAATTAAGCACACTGTTTTCTAGGTGTACTATATGTAAAACTGTCTTGGATGTTCTCAAGTTTTTTGTGACAATTCTGTCATGACAGTGAAGAAATATTTTTTTCCAATAAAAGTTTAATAAAATCTAATTTTGCTCTATAATTTTTTTGTTTTAAAATTTTTAAAACTCTAGTAAGAATAACATTAAACTGTTTTGGGGAAACAATGCTCCATAAGAACAGTATGTTTTGTCTCTCAGAATAAATTCGTTCAATTTTTCATTTCAAAGCAACTTTTGTTTCTAAATTAAATTTTATCATATTACAACTTTAAAGGTGAAGTCTAGACACATCAAAACAATGCATAGAAGAAATCATGAAATAAATCTTTAAATGCCTTTAACAAAAAATATTTATATTATATATTTGTGTTTTTTTTCCTGTTCAAATCTATAAAAATTTAAATTACAGTTCTAAGTTTCCTTCAGCTTTGACTTTAATGATGTCCTACACATGCAAATATTCCAACAAGGGATATTTTATTCTTTTGTTCATATGTTTGCTCTTATGTAAGATTTTTTGATTTCTTTTCTTCCAAGGCAAACCATAAGGAAAGACATTTCTAAAGATTCCTCTTATTAAATACTCGTGGCATAATAGTGATTCTGAGATATCAGAGAACAAGTTGTTGTTTCCTTAGTAGGCAAGGTGTCTAAGGTAACTGTTATCTGTAACTTTTATTTTTCTTCTAAATTGCACTGCTAAAAATATTAAAAAAACAGGTGCTAAACATGGCAATTTAAGTTTCAGCTCCTAAAATTTTCAGAGGCTTGTTAATACTTCATTACAGAATGAAAAATCTGTATTTGTTTTGTTCACTTCCAACCAGAAATATATAATTGGACTTAGTGCATTTAAGATTGTCGTTCATTAATTACCTAGATATCACTAGCATGACAGTCTTTCTGCCCAGCCTGCAATTTGCATTAATTTTGACGGCACTCAGAATGCTTTCCTATTATCCCAACACAACGAACAATAATAACAATGCTGAAGCAGTCAAGTCATTTTAAAAAATAGAATTCAGTAAAAATGAAGAAATTTGTTTCAGCTGCTATCATAATATTTTTAACTCTAATGATTCTTTGGCTTAGAAGAGAATTCTACCACCTGTAGCTGTAAGTGAACAGAATCTGAATTTCTCTGTTGAAATTCTCTTGCACATTTACACTGAATCTTCTGCATAACTTTGCATGGCATATCCATGTGACAATATTCACATCGTTAGCCAAGGACCAACAGAATAAGTCCATGATGAAAGATAAAAACTAACTTTTGCTTGTTTGTGGTGGAATTTTCTGTACAAACTCTCAATTTAATCTTTTCTCACCTTTTCTTTATATTCAGTCTCTGACGGACCTGAATTGCTTCCTTTCTGCCACTTTTTCTCTACTGTGTATTTCTAATTGTGTATGAGAAAGATACACTAGCTCTTCTGGATCTTTGGATCCCTAGCTGTTAATATGTGTACAGTGGGTGGCAGTATTCCTTTTCAAATAGCAGAATTATTATTTAAATTTTAAATACAAATTCCATAATTGTTGCTTTATTCTAGTGGAGTCCTATTATACTGGCTACTCTTACTGATAGAAATTATTGTTTGCAATACTACTGTATTGAGTTTAAGAAAAGGGTTTATTTCATAGCATAACAAACATTCTGCTTTCAAATAATTTTAACTAGGGAAAAAAAGCACCTGCTCCAGGTATACTGATAATTTCTTGTCTCAATTTTTAGATCTGTTAGTTGCCTAATTCAATTGAAAAGATAGAACAGGAATAGGGAATTCAGAAGTCAATACTCTACAAAATGCATTTCATCAGCAAAAAGAGACTGACCAATGAGCTGTTTATCAAGAAAGTTAAAAGTGTTTTTTACCTTTGTTGAGAAATTGGAGTGTCCTGTAAAATCCTAGAAAAATACCAGAAAAAAAAAAAAAAGAATGTATTACTGTTCTCCCTTTTCAAGTATTGACACTTGGAGATATTTTCTAGGTTGAGTAGAGATGATTAGAGCTTGTAAGTCTTTTTGGAAATTCTAGAGGGAGTTGTTTACCCTTGGATTTAGGAATATAGCTTGAAGTTTCTAAATATTTTGTTCAAAGGATTGAGAGCAAGCCAGGAAGTGAGTCAGTAGAAAAACAAGAATAGACACAAGATACCAGACTCCCAGGGCTATGACTTAATAATCACAATAGTGTTTCATTGGAATTAATGTTGAGTTTTAAATAAAAACATTTATAAATACACTGTTAGAAATGCAGATCAATATTCTGTAATGTTCATATGTAATAAAAACAATGAGCTGAGCAGGGTCGAACATCCCTTTCTTTTTGAACTCTTTCATGTATAACAACTTCTGGAGAAGTAGAGAGAAAATCCACCCAATATTACAGCTGTTTCAACCATTATTACTTGATTAATATATGTGCAATGAGTTGAAGTGTAGCCTTCCACAGATGGTGGTTCAGCCCACAATGCACAAATGCTGAAGGGCAAACTCTGTCTTTAATTAAAGTTGCCCAACATTAGCTATATAGTTTTCAGCTCCCAAACAATAATTGTTCAGTCTGAAATTTTCTACAGACGCTTTCCATTGTGGAAATTCTGTTTCAGGCTAGTGGGATTTTGGTTGGGCAGAAAGAGTTTGGTCATGTCTGAAAATGCTTTAAAAACAGGGAGGAAGAGAAAGAGGATGATAGATATCTATGTTAAGACATGCCCTCTAACTTCTATGCATCATATGTAACAGACATGATGAAATATTAGTTTGATACAGAGGTAGAGCAGGTTGTGGGTATGAAAGAGACAATAACAGTAGAATATTATTAATACAAACACCTTCTGCTAATAAAATTACATGCAGAAATAGAAATCTCTTTAATCAGCATTTAATTCATGGTCTTTTATTATTGATAAATCTTCATCTTGGGAAGGGCATTAGTTCAAGGCTTAACATAGAGGTAATACAGATCAATGGATTAGCCCTTCAGGAGAGGGACTAATTATTTTAATGAGAACATTCTAATTAGGCAGGTTTGAACTGATGATTAAAGAATCTTGCACGCTTGGAATTTTAATGGGGTTATCGTTGAGTAAACATGATAATGCATGAAGAATATATGATATCCCTGTTAAAGAGCTAAGATGCTCTTTTTTGGAATGCCTTAAAAAATCATGGAGAAGACTTTGGTGACAGCCTGAATTCTGCATGTCAGGTGTTGAGATTATAAACTTTCAGACAGAAGACCCAGGAACTGCATCCACTATTCTGTTTGTGTACTACGATTTATTAATAATACAATTGTAATAGAAAACAAGATTTTCTATATTAAAAAGAACTATCTAAAATCAAATTATCTCATAATCGGTGAAGCATTTGGGTGATCTAATTTCACTCTATTTAGAGAGAAATTATATTTGCAGAGTGCTTTCAGAAGTGAGATGCCAACAAACTTTATTTTATTTACTGTTAGAGACAAGAAAAATGGGAAGGGGGGGGAAGTGAAAATGTAATATAATTGAATATTCTTTCATTAAACATCTAAACTAATCCAATAATGACATAGTAATATTCCAGTTTCTCATATTTTGCACATTGACACCAGTTATCTAAGTAAATAATTGAAAAGGGGTTTTGTGAAAATTTAAATAATTAAAAAAAACCCTTATTGACACCAAGGTAAAGGTTGATAAATTCACTTGTATTCTTTTCCCCTCCAGCTGCTATGTATTTTATGGTTAGAGACACTACAAAGAGGGTGTCAATCCAGTAAATATCCTGAACTTTATAAGTCTGAATATTAGGTCTCATATTGCTTTTTCTGTTCTATTACTCCCTGCACTGCAATCTGGCATTTTGCCCATCTGTTACAGTACCTACACAATCACAAAGGCATCCCAAGCATGCATAGACAATTTGAATTGCACGTTCTAAAGTAACATACTTTTAAGGTATCTGTTAGAATAATGATAAGAAGCATGATAAGAAAACATGTAGAAAATAGTTTTCTGATCACAAAATATTTTTAGGATATTAAGGGTTGGTTACTTTATTTTTCCTGGGCTGCGTCAATACTTTTTACATGCTGAAGAACACATTTTTCAGTGAAATGTCCTTTCAGTGACAGGATGTACTTAAACCCAAATAGCCAACAATGGTTAGGCTAGTCACCTAAAAGATAAGAAACCATGTTTCAAATCTATGGAATTTGCAGATCTCCTTATTCCAGTGGATATTTTAAACACTAAGTGTCTCTCTTCACATACAGACATGTTTTGAAATGAAGCATTTAAATTTCTTTACATATAACATCTATAGATATATATGGCATGCATTTTTTTGTCAGTATTTCCATCACTGAGATTTTCAAACCACAAAAATTGGAGGTATGAAAGCTCATTTAAAAATGTAGTGTAGAGTTAGTGAAACACAAGAGCAATGCAGTAATATGTTGATCCCTTGCTATTCTTATAATAGTATGATGTTTAATAAGAAATAGCTTTGAATTAACCACTGTTTTTACAAATAATTTCAGAATACAAATTGAATTATAAAGTCCAACTACTCTCACCAAGTGATATCTGACCATGGGTTAGTAAGGGGGGAACCTCATCACAGTTTTCCAGTACTTAAAGGGCAGCTACGAGGAAGACAGAAGCTCTCTCTTCACAAGAAAGCACACGGAGAGGAAAAGGGGCAATGGGTACAGGTTGCACTGGGAGAGTTTTCATCTTTATAGTAGAAAGAAATTTTTTGCATTGAGAACAATCTATCACTGGAACAGCCTCCTCAGGGACATGGTGGAGTCCCCATCACTAGAGGTTTTCAAAAAGTAACTGGACAAAGTGCTAGATAATCTCATCTAGGCTTCCTTTTCCATGAAAGATTGGACCAGATAATCTTTTGAGATCCCTTCCAACCTGGGCCATTCTATGATAAAAATAATTTTATTAGTTTTTAGATCGATGTTTCCTTCTGTCACTAAAGTTGCATGTGAATTCAGAAGAGCAGATAAAACTCCTTGTTGAACTACAAGGCAGTATGGATGATATTAGAAATTTTTCCAACACATTATCTGTTTTCCTGATCTTGAGTTTACCAACAGATAGCCATATGCTGGATTAATAACATAGCAATGTACAAGAGGCTGGAAAAACAAAGCTTTCAGAACATTTGCCTGCTTTGAGTATTACCAGCAATTAACACTAATATGCAGAACATATTACCTATTTCACTTGCACAATTTTTGCCTGTAAAATTCAGCTGGTTTTCACCCTAGCACAGTTCTTCCCCATACTTCTTTCTTCATTCTGAACATCCATGCTTGCCCAGTTCTGAGATTTGTTTTTAACTTTGTTAAGTGCCGTAAGAGTTTACTGCTTTTTAAGAAGCCCAAAGTAATCAAATTTTGCTCTAAAAGGACATGCTTCAGACTGTTCAGTTTAATTTTGTTTCAGGAAAACCAACTGTAGCAAGAATTTTCAGAAAAAAAAAATATTAGGTCCAGTCCATTATGAATATAAGAAATCTGTTCAACATTGTCCAGGTTTTGAAAAGAAAAAAAAAATGCTTGTTGTATTATATAAAGCCTCTGAATGAAGTACAAGTAATTAAGAGAAAGGAGTTTGAGTTCATCCAGTGAAGATCTGGAGAAGTTTGGATTTACTTAATGACTGCCTTTAAGATTCTTTATTAATTTTAATTATTAATATTTCAAATGGAAGCTTTGCATCCAGTATCCAATCACTATTTTCAGATTTGGACTCCTGCTAATTTCTTTGTTACTCTCAGAGGTGATGTTGAATAATGAAAGAGTTTAGCAATTCTTTAAATGAAGCATGTTTCAAAGGTATTTTTAGTTAGGGGTCATCTTTCTATTTTGTGTCACACTTCCTTTCCCTCATTCTTTCCAACAGTGAATGAACGGAGGAAAAAAGCTCCATATATGGGTTGCCGAGCACTAACATATTGCCCTAGACTCAAAGTGATAGACATAGTTGGTATTGGAATTATTTTGAATTATCAGGGTCAGCAAAAATAGATCTAAACAGGTTTTGCTGCTCCTGAATTTTTATACTGAGGCTTTTATACTGTATATTGATATACATACCCATATATATGTGTATATATACACATATACTTATATGTATATATACATATTATCTATCAGCTCTTCAGTAAAGAAGTGGTTATAGTGTTATACTATACTTAATTTGTGGGATGGGGGAAGATTGGGATTGTAGATGAACTGAAAAGTAGGGGAAAATTTTATCATCAGAGACAGAATATAATAAAAGGATGTATAACATCCTCTAATCTTTGGAGGATTAGCCTGGAAACAGTATTTTATACAATTTCACTTACAAACTACAATACTAAGAATAGGATAGTGTTGATAAAATGTATTGGTGGCATCACCCATGTGAGATGAACAGAATTTCATAGAGGAAGCAATGAGTAACCAGAAAGTAAAAGAGATGGAGTGGAATTCAGTTATACAGAAGCAAGGCAGTATACCTGGTAAATAAAATGACTGGTATTACTTAAGACCTCGTCAGGTAGAAGAAAAGGGCTACATGGTACTTTTCAATGTATAGATGATGTTGAGCTGCCAGTATAATATGGTGAAGAAGATTAAAACATATTTAGGGTGTACTGGTGGAAGTATTTCAATCAGGAGTTTTAATAGTATTGCAAAAATCACTGATAAGACTTCATTTTAGGCTCTGATCAGCTCTAGTGAAGAAAGGTGAATTAAAAAAAAAACCAGGTATGGGGCATGACTACTAAAATGATCAGAAGAAAGTGGAAGCTGCTACAGAAGTGGTAACTGGAAGAATTTGTTTGTTTAGCCTGGCAAAATAAAGATTGATAGAATGAGGAGGAAAAGATTACTGCCCATAAAGATGACATAGTAGGTAAACACCACGAAGTAGTTATTTAGGTTTCAGAAGAGCGATAGTAATAGAGCAAATGAATATGAAGTACCCATGAATAGATTTAGCTAATGTTATACAAAGCTTCTTAATCCTAAGAGCTGTGATTCCAGGGAATCACAGCCTTTATTCATTATTATAAGGACAAGATCCTAAGTTATACTTTCTGAGATGAAATATAATAAATGGTGATATAATTTATATGCTGCAACTTATGCAACAGCAGGGTACCAGATTAATGAACAGAAGAACCTGTCCTGATTTCCAGTAATACCTGCCAAACTAAGTTTTCCTACGGTTCTAAGATAAATCATATAATCAACATAGGGATTAATTTTAGCTCTTGTTGGAATCACAGTTTATTTCCACAAAATGGTAGAATTCTTGCAAGAACATTCTTAGATTTAAAAATCAAATGGTAAAATTGTGAATTAATCTCATAAAAGAGAAACAGCATTTCTTTTTTACTGGGGTGTAAAACTGGACATAGTACTCCAGACTCAGTCTCATAAGTATCTAGTAAAGTGCAATAATTACTTCTCTCCACTTGTTGGCTACACCCCTGCCAATGAACCCCTGGATGTTAGACTTCACCACCCCTTAGACTTCACCACTACAAGGGTGCACTCCTGGCTCATGTTCAATCAGTCTGCCAAAAGATCGATTTCTCCACAGCCAATATCTATCCAGTTTGTACTGTTACATTGGATTATTCTGTCCTAAACACAGGATTTCACATTTTGGCTGAATCTCCAGGTATTTGAGAGCCTTCTAAATGGCAGCCCTGATCTTCAGTTTACCACCCTCAATTCAGTGCCATTGGTGGACTTGTTGGCAGTACATCCTATCCCACCATTCAAGTCATTAATGAAGATGTTAACTGGCTGCCAGTTAGATTTCTAATCAAATCCAATTTATTTATGCCCTTCATGCTACTTAACAATTTCATTTCCAGCTGAGCTTTGAACTTCTTAATTCTGTCATTGTGTATCTGGAGGAGGCTTATAGTTCATTTTTTGTAGTGTGTCTCCATTGTTGCAAGTGAATATACGTGTGTATATTGTATATATGTATGTGTCTATATAGGTGCATATACATGCATATATGTATCTAGACCTATCTGAGGGAAGTAGAGATTGCTGTGGTGGAATTGTTTAAAATACTGATAAATAAGGCCAGCTTCAAAAACAATTTTTTACTAGATTCAAGGCGACCTAATATTGAGTATCTCCTGATTTGTGTAGTTATAACTTCTGGTTGTCTCAGGCTTCTGCTTTGGCTACATCACTGCTATAATAGTTTCCTTTTGCATTGGAGCTCAGTGACGACTTCACCAATGATCCAGACTGCCTCTGATTACACCTGCAGATTTTCTTTTACAATGGAGCAGACTGCTGCTGTGTTATAAAGGAGTTTATCTTTGAAAATTAGTCATCTCTCCTTTGCCCTTCAAAACAGCCTTCCACAGATCCTGCCCGCTACTTCCCTGAACAAGCTGAAGTTTGCTTTCCTGAAGTTCTTTATCCTGTTACTCTCCTTCTCACTTCCCTTAGCTTCTTAAATTCTGTCACCTCATGGTCTCTATGGCCAATGCGGCCATTGACTATAACAAAACCCTCAGCAGTCCTTTCCTAACTTATGAGTACCTGTCCAAAAGCTGCATGCCCATGTTAGTGCAACAACACATCTAAGCTTCTCAGAAGGGATTACAAGCCAGGACTCTCACCATGATGGTCAATGAGCTTCTGGATGAAACCTGGCTTAGATCAATCTCTTATATTCCCTTAGTATATGGAATGTTAAACAGACCCTAATGTTTAAGAAGTCAGTTTGATGACAAGTTATCAGAATATCATTCTGTATTTGTTTATCTAAGGCAAGTTTGAATATGCTAGAACTATGATTACATTAAAGATTTGCAAGGAAATTCTAAAGATGCTGAGCCAGTTCTGGGCCAATTTTTGCATCAGCATGTTTATACTGATTTAGATAAAGCAATGTGCAAAACAGCCAGCAGAATCAGGGCCTTCACTTAGTAAATCTGTCAAAATGGCTATGCATCTCAGAGACTATTTTTATATACACAGACTTTTCTTAATATAGAGCAGAAGGTTTTAGTCAGCAAAAGAAACAGGTTATATTCCTACAGTATAATTTGGAGTGAGATCAAGGGCATTCTATTAGAAACAATTGAAGGAAAATAGTATATTCTTTACACAACAACAACAACAACCAAAAAAACCCACAAATGAGCAGAGGACAAAAAATCCACAGAAGTTCCCTAAACAAAAACAGAATTTTCATCGTTAAGCATAAAACACATTTTGAACTTGGCGCATGGTGTCACAAGGCGTATTTATCTAGAGCCAGAAGAATTCTATAGGTATAAAAATACTGGAGAATAAAACCCCATAGGAGATACAGTATCTCATCAGAAAACAAGAAGAATAAGCACAAAATTTTGTGTGTTGTTATCATGTACTACTGAGGACAGCTACCAATTTAACAAGATGATACTAATACAACTGCAGCACAAATGTGCCTCATGTTATGATTTTTCAGAGCCTAAAACTGAAGAGAATTCTATACCTACATCTTAAGTATATCTTAAAATATATTCCCATAAGAAAAAGTCTTATCTATAGAGCTTAATCAAGAGCTGTGTACCAGTTAAGACCACTGAAGTTTCAAGTTTAATCTCATATAAAATATGCACCCAGATTCTCCTCTGCTTTAGGAAGAAAATCACATTCACAAACTGAAATTCTGAAGTATTTATTCCATTTATTCTCAGCTTTCACTCAGCCAGTATCTTAGCTGAACTAAAAGGATATGAAATCTTTCTGAATGTGCTCATGTACTGGAGGAAGAATTACTGGAATTCTGCATAAAATGCAAAATTTATGGACCCTACCTGAATGAGAACTGACTGAAAACGGGGGTGGGGGGGTGGGGGTGAGAAAAAATAAACTGAGCAAATTTTGTATGGGTTTCATAGTGATAAAAATAGTTATAGCTTTAATTTCTTAGCCCAAATATTTTAACTACTATGTAATTACCCTAGAATTTTATGGATTTTGATCTGCAATTTTTCTCCATACATTTAATAATTATCATGGAATCATAAGTTTTTATTCAAGCAAGGCATCCACTGAGAATTGGCCTAATAAGTAGATATTTCGACCTCCATTTGTTTTATTTCTATCCAAACGAATGTGGCAAATCAAATTTAAATTCAATGCAGAAAAAGTAAGCAATTTCATACGATATCAGTAGTCATAAAGATGGAAGAAGAACCTGCATCATTTTCATGCCCTTAAAGTATCAATCTGTCAGCAAGTATCTATTAGATAGTTATCTCAGGATTGTTTGCATTTTTTAAAATAATACAAACATCCACATTTTTTTAAAATATATGCATAGCAAGCAGGAAAAGAATGAGTCCACGAGTAGAACAAATTAGTGCACTTCGTATTAATGGAGCAATTATTTATTACTCATTAAAAAGCTATTAGTAAAACTGTTATTTATGATAAGTAATAAACAGCATGCTGCTAAGCAGTTGGCAATAGAAATTAGAAAGTAATAATATTTATTATTTGGAAAGTGAATTCATCTAAAAATGGGTGTCTTTAAATGTTTAGCATAGTTTTTGTTTGTTTTTAGAGCGATGACAGTTAAAACATTTTTATTAATCTGTTCTTTATGAAAATTAAAGCATTTGCATGTACTCTGCTTCTGTTCATAACTCATGTCTTAGCTCTCCTGTAGCTGTCATTTAGATATGCATGTTGTCGTAAACTCCTAAACAAGTGAGCACTACCGATTATTGTCCCACATCCATCTAATCTCAGCTGTAGGTCTCCAGTTAGTAACGCTGCAGAAGAGTTGTCCCTATTAGCAAATAAATCTTAATAAATGTATTGTATTAAGAAATCATTTATACTTACAGACCTTTTGGGAAGGGCAAAAGCTCCCAAATTTTGTTTTACATGTAAATATTCAACATTGAGCTTTGCAGTATTTTCTGAGGAGATCACCTTTTTTTTTCTTTTTTCTTTTTTTTCTTTTTTTCCTTACAGTATAGGAGCCTTACTGCATAGTTTCTTAGAACCTCCACATCCATATGCATTATAGCGTACAGGTTAAGGAACATTATCATAGAAATAGATATCTAAGCTTCCTGAAGATTAAAGTGGGAAAAAATGCATTGATTTAAAATCAGTGTAGTTAGTTAAATTATAACTTAATTTCATCATTTCATCAACCGTAGATTTAAAATACACTGATTAGCCAAGAATAAGGCCTGTATGGAATTTTTAAAGTAAAATACAAATTCTGAAAAACCATGTTAAATTAACTATTAAGGTTTGCCAAGAGCCTAGAATTATGCCTCTGCCTTGCTTCTAACGGCAGTAGCTGTGACTTGGCTAATTATCTCAGTCCTGCACTCATATGTAATCATGAGCAGGATCATGAATCCAGGTAATTCCCACATAAGTGCTTTAAGAAGGAAACAGTTAGTGATGGTTTTGGCCTTTTTATAGTTGTTTGGCAGTTCAAGTGTGTGTAGGATGTAGCAGATTTTTAGGTTTAATTTTCTTTCCTGCCTAAGAGATTTGAACCTGCATCTCCTACATCCCATGAGAGGACCATTACAAACAACCTATATGCACCTCTCTTGTTGGAGCTGTTCACTTGCAAAAAAGGAAGCCAAGATTAATTGGGCCCACGGGAAGCACTACACTGTAGCTTAGTTTATCATGGAGAGGTATAAAAATCTCGGTTGATTACCCTGAATGATAGGGTCTCAATTTTGTGTTTGCATTAAATAGTTATTAGGTAAAATACGTAAAACTAGGAACAGGACAAGAACTCTCAAAGGAGAGTCTCAAATGCACTACAAAGTTCTGCTTCCACTAGTGCACTCTAAGTCCCAAGAATCCTGTAGTCCTGACTGTCCAGTAGCACAGTTTAAACAGGAGGGATGGAAAACAGCCTCATCTAACGTCACTTAGTTCGCTGGGATCGAGACACTCTTATGGGAAGTACAAGCTTTGGTCTGAGCCATCTCAGATAAAAAAGAAAGATGAACCCATATTTTATACTTTCTAGGCAATTTCTATAACAATTTGCTTCAAAATCAAAGTATTGTATCAGTCATTTTCTCCTACTACCTTTTTATTTTTTTTGTATGGAACTGCTTTATTTGAATTTAAGTTGTCTTAGAATACACTACTCTGCACAGTGAATGGTAACAGAAGTGATTTAAGGGGGTTTGAGCTAACTTGCTTCATGTTTTCGTGAAGGTAATTGGAAGCATTCATGCAGTTAATATGTATCAGCTGGAAGGCAGTAATTAAAACCAACTAGCAAAGAGACCATGAGTGCTTTTAATCCATTTTGATCTAGTAGGTTACCCTGAACCACATTGGTTCATCGCTGCACAGAAAGAGAACTCAAGGAGAGCTCTTGGAGCTTGGAGAGCAACCTCGGCTGCTGGGCAGCAGTTAAAGGAGATGCCTGGCCTTTCTCAGCCTGTGCCAGTGCTGCCTCACTCTGCTCCCATACAAAGCTGAACAGGCCACCTCAGCCTTTCCATTGTTTGCATGCACAGGGTACAGTATAAAAAATTTGAGTTCCTTTGTGGGAGCCACCTGATCCTACCTCCTTGCCCCAAAGTATTTCCTCTCTGCGTTACAAGGCTGAGGATTCAGTTCAAACTGAGAATTCTCACATTCAGCCAGTATTTGCACTACTACAGAAATGTTTGTGTTCTTTTAGCATTTAATTCAGACAGAAAAAAGGCAAGATTGGAAAAATGTTGATTTAGTTAAAAGATAACGAAGCATAGTTATAATCAGGGAAAACAATTGTTCTGTGAACGTGACTTGTCTCATAAAATTAATTAATCCAAAGGAAGCAGTAGTTCTATGTCAGACCTACAAGTACAAAACAGATTTTCTAACACAATAATTTTCAATTATGTTCAGGGATTTACTTCCTAAAATTAACTATATTATGACTTTTCTGGATAAATTTTAATGATTTTAACAATGAATTTTCTTAAAAATTATTAGAGACAGAAAAAAATATTAGTTATATGGGAAGTTGAGGTATTCTAAAAAAACCCAAACCAAACCAAACCAAACCAAAACAACAAAAACAAACCACCAAAAAGACCAAAACAACAAGAAGCAGGAACAAATAAGAAGTGAGAGCTATTAAGTCCACCTTTATAGAAAGACCAAAAGAAAGACTAGTACAAATAGAGACTTCCCCAAAAGCTATAAATTGCAAACCTAGGTATCACAGATAAATCCAGTGTGCCAGTTACATCCTTTTTTTCTGTAAGATAAACTAACTTGGAAATAGCCTCTTCATTCTACTCATTTTTGGAGGGTTGGGAAGAGAACCAATCTTAAATTTTGCTCAAAATGATCTCATATTAAGCAGTTTTGCAAATCA
Organism: Pygoscelis adeliae; assembly: GCF_000699105.1. NCBI lineage: Eukaryota > Metazoa > Chordata > Aves > Sphenisciformes > Spheniscidae > Pygoscelis > Pygoscelis adeliae. The sequence goes on along the minus strand of NW_008825270.1, from coordinate 1,258,349 downwards.
GTAGATGAGAATTTTGGAAGTAAATCCTACCAAAATAATTAAATATGACAGGCATGTAAATTCCTAATTATCAGCCCCGAGCCAGGTATTTAAGCAATTTGGATTTGCAAATGATCATACAATGATTTCAGTAGTATGTATATGTAAATTATATCCAATTAATTGAACTAGAAAACAAAGATGAAAGCTTTAAAGTGAAAGCTTTAAAAGTTAGAAAATGCATTATTGTCCTGGTTTCGGCAGGGATAGAGTGCATATACTTTTTAAACACATCCCTATCCTCGTTCAATCTACGTATTCTATTTTACTGGTCCCCAAAAATCCTTCTCTATTTCTCTTTATTTCTTTCAACAGCTCTACCAAATTCTAGTAAAAGTATACTCCGCTCTAAGACCCCTTGTTTCCTCAGCTGACACCCTTTGTTTTCCTTCAATCCCAACCCACCTTTTCTTCATTGTTCATATACATTTTCTCAATTACTCAGTCCTGGTACCGAAGATATCTTTCAAGTGATACACGGCATGAAAACATTTAGTTAATGCTTAAATAAAATAATATTCAGTCAGAAATAGGATCACATAATAGAAAATGAAAGCCCATAATGTGTATTATCTTCTGACAAACCTACCTGAATTGCATGAGAATTTTTATATACATCAAATAATTAAAAAAAAAAAAAAAATCAAGGCAGTTGAGGACATCAGTCTTCAAAATTAGGAATGTCTGCTACCCCATTAAAACTCAATTTTTTGGCTACATAAAGTTTAATGACATTTAAACAGAAAACCTAATTCCTAGATTTTCAGAAATCCCATTGTACCATGCAATTAGGGAGGTTCATCTCCCAAAAATTCCAATAATCAAGTGATTACACTGCAATGTCTTTGAAACTGCTCATAGTCCATAGTTAGCAAATTTCCAGAAAATGTTAAATATCATAATATTATTGTATTGGCACTTGTTTTTTCTTTTCATTTTCTCCCTCCCTGATTACAGTATTATGTATAAGTAATAATGTATGTGTTTTCATTACAAAGATTTTCTTTTCTCATTGTACGGAGTGGGTCAAACATGATGTTATATCAATTATTTCATTATAAAGTGATACGTATCAATATGCATGTTATGTCTCATAACTTTACAAATTGATCTACATATTGAGGAAGAAAAAACCAGAAAGCTGTGCTGTCACTGAGCAAGTATATTCCAGAGATGCTTGTCTTACTGTCAACACACAAAGCAAGTTTACTTGCATCTCAACCAGTGAAACCTGATGTAAAGCACAACACAACTAAAAATATATGATGATCGAAATGCACCATTATTTTAAGAAAATTATACAACACAGAAAAGTGACAGATGAGCTTTGAACAATTTTAGAGGCATTATAGTATTGAGTGGATCTGGAACATGGAGGGTTTGTTTTTTTCTGTGATTCCAACCTGTTTATGTCAAAAGAATAATATACAATTTCATTTTAATTTTTAAATTCTTTAAAAAATAAGTCACTTTTGAGCAGATAAAACATAATAAAGTAATCCAGGTTATCATTTGTGCAGTTATGTCATTATTAGTGAAGACTTCAGTTATAAAGATAATACTGATTTCTTGAATCACCATTGAGATCTACAGGTTCTGTGGGACAGAAGAGGGCAGAGTTTGAAATTAATGACATTGAACAGCTATAAGTATACAAATGGAAAAAACAGTCTGTAGAACTTTTATTAACAAGGTGTGTGAGACTGGAAAATCTAGCTTGTCTTTTTGGGATCCAAGTTTCAATATCATATCAAATAAAAAAACAAAACAATGGTTTTCCTGTTAACTGAGCAAATTTGATTGCAGGTCACATAGGTGCTGTAGCCAGAAAACAAACACCACAGTTAAAAAAAAAAAACCACTTTCCAGACTAGAGAGACAATTTATCAACTTTCTTGTCAGCAGTATTAAATGGCATATATTTATTCTTCATCTCACACTTACAAGACAGTTTTCCTAAGAAAAAACATATCTATAATGGGTGTTGTATTATGACACAAAATGGATTCTTGAGGACACCAGATACAGAACTCTTGACTCGCAGAAATCTGTGCAAATGCTTTTGTGGATTTAGAAATACTGCTTTTTGCATGGTTGTATATTTTAAAAAAATGCTTCATTCAAATTCAGAACTTCATCTTATATTTTTACATTTAGGTAGCATGCACCTTAGTCTACTCTGTGCTAATTAGATGAGAATATTTACCAACTTTGAAAAGCTGACATTTCAAAACTTTTGGTCTAATCTCTGCAGTTTGCTGTGAGCCAAAGAAAAAGAATTAGTTCAATATGTTCACATTGTGATTTGTTTGCCATCATGCTTAAAACAATGAAATTTGTCTTCTCTTTATAAATCTTCAAATAATCAGAAATAAAAGTAAAATAATTCAATTAAATCTCATTGTCTTTTATAAATGGAGATATATAAACTGCCTCCTCTCTAGGTTCTAAATGTGCAACATGATACAATTTGGAAAGAAAGATCTGATCACTGATTCTTGGCTTCTGTTCTCTCTGTTGCTGGCTGCTGCAGAAATGTTTTCAGCAGGCAAAAATTGACAGAAATACATAAGCTATGTTGGCAAGCAAGTTCACACTTGGCCTTTACCAGTTGGTGCATCAAGCTTATATTATAGCTGGCCAAAAATAAATTACAACAAAGTAAAAATGTACTGATCTTAAAAGAGGAAAAAAGCCCCTCACACATACCCCCCACCACATACACATATATATAAGAGAGAAAGAGGTGCAAACTCAGAATTGGAACTCAGACAGAAAGGGAATAAAAACAATACTAAAATCTTTAATATTCTTTCTCCCACCTTTGCACTCTCCGTTGTTGCTTGTTCCACTCCAGTCAGACACAGCTTTCCTCAATTAATACTGAGCTCATTTGCTCCCCTCAAAGGACCTTGTTTTTTACATCACCTCGGGCATTAAGATTTTTTTCTTTTTTCCTGGAATGCTATATGAAGCTTCAGGGAGCTGCTGCAGAAGATATATATTAATCACAGCTGTTTCTTATAGCCTGTGGAATGGAAAGCTTTTTTTTTTTTTTATGAAACTAAGACATTCACTCTGAAGCTTCAGAAAAAAATTTGAAAGATGTGGAAGATCATGTTCAGCAGCAGTAGTATTTTATCACAAAATTATTTCAAGAAGTTCTAATGATTTCATAATTAGGGAAAAGGTCTCTAGACTTCTATTCGTAGCTCTTATCAGAGATGCCCAAAATCTAGAATTTAACAAAAAGCCTAATTCATTGAGCTTCACGGTACCTAAAGTTTGCCAATTTATTAAAAATTTAAAATATTTTTATCTACACTTTTAGGAATTTTTAGGATTTGACTAATTGATGACTTTTGTTGAACAAACATTTGTGGTACTTAGCTATACGTTTTTTAAAACTTTAAGAAAAAAGTATATATTCAACAGGTGTGAAGACCAAACTTGCAAAATCATTTAAAGGCTGCTGTTGACCAGTTCTAAATGTCCTTCAGCTCACCTATTTTATAATCTATTAATACACTGTTATGCATTATCTATTAATACACTATTATAATCTATTAATACACTATTAATACACTATTATGCATGTCTGCTAAGCAATGTCAATGGACTCCCAAGTCCATTAGCAAGTAACATAGTCCATAGCAGGTCCATAACAAGTGCACTTGTTATTCAGCACTTGGGTTAACTAAACAGGCCAAAATTCTTAGGAGGATGAATTTTCATTTATTATCAAAACAGCATTTATTATCAAAACAGCAGGTAAACTGAGTCTATACTCCCAAATGATCTGAACTGAATGGTTAAAAGATCTCAAAGGCTATGTTCTGATTATATTTCTAGCAGAAGAGGATATTAAAGAAAAAAAATAGCCTCAAATCTAATGAACTGGACTTTGCACAGATTAGGCTGCAATTCTAGAAAAGGTGAATAGAATGAATCTGATTCTAGAAGCTGCTGACTTGTAGTGTCCATTGTAAACACCTCACATGTAAAGGACTAAGTTAAACAAATGTGGACTTCAATTATTAATAACTGATGTTGTGCATGTATAATCATTGGATTTATTGGGTTTTGCACTTTAAAAAGACTGTCTAAAAAGACCAAGGAAAATAGTAAAAAAGCAATAAGAAACATGCCTAAAACATTTTAAAGAAAGAGGAAATTACTTTTTTTACTCTCCTCCCAAAACATAGTATTATAAATTTGAAGATCAAAGATAGATATCTGAAAGGACAAACAAGAGCTCCCCCACCCAAAATGAACAAATATATATATAAATATATATATATAAAAAAAACTATATATTTCTTCTTTGCCTAAGGTTACAAATCATCTTCAGGAGAGAATTTGTATGCAGTGATAGTTTTATTCATAAGCTCTTGGTAGTGAAAGTGTGAAAGTGTAACTAAACATATGAACTGCAGAAATGCAAACATAAGACATAGCTGCATTACACCTTCAGTCATTTATACTTAAAGGGAACTCCACCAAGAAGTAGAAGGTCAAAACACCCAGAAACAGATCATCATTCTAAGTCAGTAGATTTCACACTTATAAAAAGTACAATTTGATGAATGTTGTTTGTTCTGGGAGGTTCTTCAGAGAGTTTTAGTGGTTTAGATGTCACTTAATTCAGAACTGACAAGTTTTTACTATCCAATGGCTGTTCAGTGGCTTTTGAGAAATAAGGTCATTAGTTTCCTTTACTTACAAGTTTTTCTATGGTCCCTGTGACAATATTTTCTGAAACCATGATAAAGACAAATGGATTTATCTTATTCCTTTGGTGCAGAAAAGTTTTATTACTGCTAGTTCACACAGAGGGATGTCAAGAAAAGAGAATGCGTGAAGACTCCTCACCCATTTATGTCAGTTATTTTTGCAAGTGAGATGAGAAAGATCATTTTGACTAACCCAGCTGACTGTGCTATAGCATTTTGTTTGGAGTACTTACATGCTGCTGCTTCTGTTTTCTCTATCGTGATTGTTTTTTCCATCCAGTGTATGAACAAAAGCAGCTGGATGCTTTAATACTTTCTACAGCTGCTGGACTTTTGTCCATGCCACAAAACTAGCAGCCTACAGACAATATTTTAGAAGTAGAACTTAAGAAGTGAGAACATTGCAAAATTTTCCTCTAGACTTCAAGTCCTCTGCCTAGAGATAATTTATCTAAAAGTTCACTTTGCAACAAACAGGAATAGCTGATAGGGCTCCTTGTTCTGGAAGTACATTTAGATTCTCTTGCAAGAAAACTTGCTGGCTTTATGATAGCTACTGAAAACTTTCTCTTTCACTAAGACAGAAAAGATCACAGGCAGAAATAATAATGTTAATAACTAGAATAAGGTATTGTACTTCAAACTTGTTTCCAATACTGTATAAGAAACATAAATAGGCTTTGGTTTTAACACAGTAGAACAGTTCCATACTTTCATTTGTTTGCAGCTACTTCTTTAAGTAGTTCCCACACTAAGTACATCCTTTGCATTCAGTAGGCCTTAGGTAGCAAGGTCTTGGCTACATTTCAAGTGCTGTTTAGCTCTTCAGAAGAGATTATTTAGTGTATTTTCCTGCATCATTTGAGGAGCTGCCAACCTCACCGCATTCAATTTCTAGTGAAAACTTTTCCTTTTAAAAAATTTGATTTCTCATCTCACACTATTGTACATCAAGCAGAGCTTCAGTAAAGATGTTGAAATTAAATGGTAAACAGCATTCAACATGAAATAACATCCTCGTTTTGTCAGAAACTGGAATGTAATAAGTTTTTGTCTTATTGTATTTGGGGAAAAATTAGTGAATACTGAAATAAAACTAAGCTTCAAGCTTTAATTGCTTTGGAAGTATTTTTATTTTAATCATTCTTCTCAAAACACAGCGGGACTAGTCATCATAAAGTAGTTCATTTTCACATGTGACCCCAAATGTTTGGCTAAGTCAATTCTTCATTATCTCATTCTATCTGAAAGTTTAAGAGGGAGTCACCAGCAGTTTATTACTGCACATTGTGCCTTTGTGAATTCTGCACTACTAACGAGAGATAATGAATACACTATGACTATGGTAGACAGACACTTAAATAACCAACTGTACCAGAGTACAATAAGGTTTCTTCTAGAGAGTCACTAGAATGATTTGGGGATTTTTGAAACACTGTTTTTCTTCAGGAAAAGAAAAAAAAATATTAGAAAAATAATTAAAGAAATTAATATCACTTATAAATTTAATAGGAAAATCAGCACCTCTAACAGTGAAAAATGTAATTACAATCCTCTAAGTTATCAAATGTATCTCCAAAAGAGTTGATGAAGGTCATAATATATTTAGACTTTCAGAAGAAAAAAAAAAGCCAAAAACCTTTCATAGTATAAAATGATGTTAGATATTTGAAAGTTAGTTATATAGTTGTTAGCTGTTTGCTTTGGCTCCCTTTATGATTAATGATGTGAAATAGGTAGTTCCAGAAGATAGCTCATCCCAGCTGTATTAAGATCATCAGATATCTCTCCACTGACCATGGAAGAAGTATAAAAAATTAGCTTATTTTTGGACAACACATTTTTAAATCTCAAAATTTTCAATAGATGAATTATGCTCTGTAATACTCATGAATAGTAAAAGCGAATTCCTACCCTTAAATTTCAAAATTGGCTAGAACAGAAAGTAAAAAACATAATCGTATGGTTGAATTTCACCAATTTGCCCAATAGTCTATGATAGTTCTGGAGTGGTATAATTAAAAAGAGTAAATGATGATCTGAGGAAGACAACCACCAAATAGGCACACAAGAAGCTATAATTTGATCTGCTGGAGAGAATATTGAAAATCCTGAAACAGATTTAATGGAAATAATGGATGGATAGTACATACTCACATAGAGGTGCCAATAAATGTAAAAGGTGAACTAAAAGAAATACAATTGCATTGTTCATATATACTGTTAATTTCCAATCTTATGGTAAACACTCAGAATTTGGACCAATGTATATAGAGAGCTCAAAATAGACTTCTATTCAGTGTCAACTGATAGTCAAAAAGCATGGAAATTGTTAGCTTGGAAATTCAGCTGGGACGAAAAATACATAAATAGAAGGCTACTAGTGTGCAGCTGGAATGTCCTTGAGTTTCATTATGACACTTTCACATTCATATGTATTTGCAGTTATCCATATTCAATACAGACATATGTTTCATGTGTTAGGCCAACATTTGTTTGAGGTAAAGGTCCTTTGTGGAGCTGGTATTATTTCTATTAGTCACCACCAAAGAAGCACAGCAAAGGGTCCTTTTTACAAAATAAATAATCTGAGACTGGTCATTGACTAAGCCAGAGAATCTGGGATGCTTTACTATCCCTGAAGTCCATCAAAAGTAGAGGGCTATTACTTATAGCCCAAGAGTGGTGCTATGTGACCAAGGTGAAAATGCGCAAATAAACTGTTATTTCTGATCCAAGGCTGATATGTTCTCAAAATAACTCTTAATGAAATTCATTTATCTTTTTCTAATCATCTCTCCCTCACAAATTTCAGGTTAAATTATATATATTGGCTTTTAGACTAGCAGGAGTATACTTTTTATTCTTGTTACATTACATTTAGATCCATTTGATCTTGAGACCTTTTCAGAACAAAAATAAAAATGGGTCAAAAATCTCCATTTAGTAATCTAAAAATTTTGCCTGAATTTGACGACTATCCAGAAGTAATTTTAACCGCTACTCACTTCCAATTCCTTCAATGAATAAACTGTTAGTCAAAAAATTGTTTTGCCCTGAAGTAAATCACAGTGAATCTACAATCAATAATTGTAAGAATAGAACATTTTTCTTTCATTTTTAGTTCTCAGTATGATAATTCAGGAAATAAGAATGCTGTACAAAGGGGCTTTTTGTGTCTTAGATTAGCACAATGATGCCCTCCTCCTCTGTCCACCCACTCTGTTTCACATTGTTATTGATTTCTGACATTTACGCCTTTTAAAAGTGGAAGAAATAAAAGAAATTAGATATGAAACCACAGCATCAAGGACCGGAGCTGTAAGAAAAGTGGTGTACCTGTGCCATGCATGGATGCAGTTAGAGAGATGTTTTGGTTTAGGTGTATCTAGTAATTAGTGTGTCAGAAGAAGAATTTCTGAAGGAAAGATTAAGTTAAGGGAAGAAATAGCCATATGACATACAAGACTATAGAAGATCACATGCAAGGTGATATAGGTTTTCCTTTAAATACTTGAAAGATAAGATAAAAGCAACTTGGAGTTGCTAGAAAATTCGCCGCCTCAGAGAAAATTAAAAAAGCTGCAAATGAAACCTCTTCTGAGAGGTACATACCTCTTCTGAGAGGTACGGAGGCACCCATTTGCCAACCGGACGCACTCTCTAGAGAGGTGCGCTGCTTACCAGGGGCTCACATCAGCGAAGTCACCAAGAGACTACCAAGCCTCATACAGTCCACTGACTATTATCCGCTGCTGCTGTTTCATGTGGGCACCAGTAACACAGCCAGGAGCAGCCTGAGGACTATCAAGAAGGACTACAGAGCCCTGGGAGTGGTGGTAAGGGACTCAGGAGCACAGGTAGTTTTTTCATCAATCCTGCTGGTCAAAGGGAAGGGGTTTGAAAGGGCCAGTCAAATCTGGTGAGTCAACAAATGGTTACAGGACTGGTGCCACAGCCAGGGGTTCGACTGCTCAGACCATGGGACTTGCTTTGAGAACCTGGTCTACTGGGGGCTGACGGGGTCCATCTGTCAGAGGACAGGAAGAGCATCTTCGGTCATAGGCTTGCCAAGCTGGTGAAGAGGGCTTTAAACTAGAGATGCCGGGGGAGGGGAACCTCAACCCATCCCAATCCTACCAGTTTGATGCCAGGGCCAGCAATAGATGCCCAGAGCCTGGAGAAGGA